>NC_136982.1:37429262-37816762 GCF_032717465.1 Coenobita brevimanus
CACCACAATGCTCCTTTATATTCTCATTTGTCAGCCTGTCTCTCCATGTGACTCCACAGGCTCCTCTTAAATAACTCATTTCCACTGCTCTCACTCTTGACTTGTGTCCTTCCAGCAACGTCCAAGCTTCACTTCCATATGTTAGAGTTGGTATCACAATACTGTCATGTAGTAACTTTTTCACTTCCATGCTCACCTCCCTGTTTCTTATCACTGTTTTCAAGGAACCAGCAACCTTTCTTCCCTGCTGTACCCTTTCAAGCACTTCACCCTCCAAACCTCCATCCTTACTCATCACACTACCCAAGTACTGTACTTAAACGTACTCACATTTTCCAATTCCTCACCATCCAACCTCGCTGTACATTCACTGACTTCACCTCTCTCACCATTAAGATGCTTCTGTTAAAAATTTTTCCATCGTCGCTGCTTTTCACAATTTTTGCATCATTTGCAAACATACTCATATAACTACTTTACCCTTCTCATGTCATTTATGTATGCAGCTTTTGTGGTATGATCTTTGGTAAATTGTGGGTTTTCAGAGGTTTCTACATGAAGAAATTTTTTGTGATTTTCCTGCTTAGTGGTATGATACTGTAGGTTTTAGAATAGTGTTAATGGAGAATTTTAGTATTGTTTTGGTGATGGGCTCTTATTATGGTTAATAAATAGTGCCTTGTTTGTGGGACGGGGATTCATGTTAGATGAACTGATTTTGATGGTTATTCAAAGTTATGTATTGCTGGTTTTGTTATCAAAGCTTTGAGATAGTCTGACCAGCTGAATGTTTGTTGTATGTGTGGGAGGTTTATTGTGTTATTCAGTGATAAGTTGTTCAAGATCCTGGTCTGCTGGATTTATGTTTTATCTGAGGATATATTTTCTGCTTGACCTAAGAATTGCAATATTAGGATTTACAGCTCTTCCCTGGTATGAAAGAGAACATTTTGAAGCATGGGCATATCCAGTATAAAATCAGTATCTCGCATAGTCAAGGTTATAGGCAGGATTTTAAAAACAGAGTGGTAAAGGGGTGGCCAAATCTCTGGGGGGTCTGGAAGTATTTCTCTGGAAATTTGGGATGGCCACTAGGGTAGCCAAGTGTGCTTAGATAGTATTTCAGGGATGGCTAGTGCCACCCTAGTCAGCTCTCAGGCTACAACACTGGTCATAGTTTATTCATAATCTAGTTAAGTTCCAGGATTTTTGTCCCGTATCAAAGAAATATTAAATTTTTACTCTTGTGGCAGACTGTTTTTAGCATGAGATGAAAGGGCTTATTTTTTTTCGTAGGGTTATGCCAGTTTTTTTAAAAGTAAGGTAACATGTACCATATTATAATATGATTAGGTGTCAATATTCAGTTTTTAGTGGAGATTCTGTCGTAAGTAGAACAAGAGTTTAGGGGAGGGTTAGATGAGTAGGTAGAGTGGCTGAAAAAGCTGCAGATACCTCCACATCATGTTTTGAATCATTAAATACCATTTTGCACCAGAAAAAAGCACCAAAAATTCATTTACTAATCCATCTCAAGTGCTGTTTGTTGCAATCACGCACAGGGCATCAGGTAATCTAAGTCACAGTTCTTTGGTTAAATAGGTTTGTTATTTCAGGTGTAAATTTTTTTTCCCACTCTTGGAATGTGTTTGTTGCTGGCTGTTGTGATAGTATCAGTTATTGGATGAACAATTTTAAAGTTGTTCAGACTAATAATACACGTAAATTTTGTCACCACATAGGTATTAGAAATGATGACTGGAGGAATCATTTCACACTCATAAAGCTGAAGAGAGGGTGCATTGCGTTTTATATCCAGTTACAGTGTCTCATGAGGCACAGTGACCCTCCTCCAAGGTCATTGATGTCTCATTTAGTCTTTTAAATGAATGGTAGAAAACATGAACCCCATCACTTGTGTATGAGGTCTGGAGTGCTGGAGGTCTGGAGGCACCAGTCATGTCACTGCAAAGGGTACAGTAACTAATAACAAGGACTTGCTGTGTATTTGCATGGGACCACTGACCTATACCGTAACCAAAAGCCTTGGGGGAGTCGTTTATCAATGTCAGGGAAACAGCAGTGAGAGAAAATTCATGACTAGAGTCTGATCTGGCATTGCCCGTCATTCACATATTTGTAATCAGTGCTCCCTTCCTTCCTAAGAGTGCCACCACCAGTGAAAAACTGCACAGACAGTAGGTTAGAGGTGTCACTTGACTTAACAGTAGAGGGAATGCCTGGAAATACAGGTAGATGATGTACAGGACCTGACCTGGTGTTTGTGCTCTGGGTATTGAGTAAACTGTTGCAAGATTGGTAAATGGTTGCAGTATCAAAATTTTGTGAACTGGCGAGGGGTGGCAAGAGGGGGTCAGTGATTAGTGTCGATGAGGATGTTAGTGATTAGTTTAAGTGACCTCGTGTCACCTTTAAATCACAAAATGGAAAACCAAGAGGTTATGATTGCAGTGAGATCTGTACAGACAGTTTGCCAGAGTTATCATTGACCACAAGGCTGGAGGTATGTCCTGACATTACTAGGCAGATGACCTAAAGGGAACATCACAGCACCAACCTTGTTGTCTTACAGCCTGCTTTAAGAAAAAGACATGCATGTTGGCAACCTCATCATGACTTTGAGAGATGGTCATTTGAGTTTACAGCATAACATATCTTAGGTGGTTGAGGGTGTTTGTCAGATTAGAAAGCAGTTTCCTAAAAAGCACAAGAAGAAGGGAAAATGGTATGGTAGTGAAGTGAACATAATTAAAGCTGTGATTGACCACAGACAATGTGGATACTGTACATAAATAACATGATTTTGTGCAGTCATCAAAATTAATAATACATTAAGTATTATCAAAGCTCTCTGAAGCAAAATTGTGAGTCTGGCACACCCTATAGGAAAGTAGGATAGGAACTCATGAAAGGGCTGTATTTTTGCCTCAGTCATCATCCAGTTTTTTATTGTCCTGTCAGGAATACTGGGGCCAGGGGGCTATGCTATTCATACCAGATGAGGTGAGGGTGACCAGTCATTCTTCCAGGTGGCAGTGTGTGGGTATTAAACCATAACCACCCTTTAGACTTTGATTCATAAGGGCCATATCCGGTTGGAGTGCTTAAATATACTAGACCTCCATCCATCACAAAAAAGAAAGGAAAAAAAAAAAGTATAGTACAAAGAGCAGCAAGAAGTCAGGAAGTTTTCAGTTAATACGAAGAGCAGTAGAGAATACTGTATACAGTATTTAACAGCCATTTGCAGTGCTAGGCACATTTTGCCGCCTAATCCTCGTCAAGTGATGAAAAGTTAGTGATTCAGAGGGTAAGATAGTGGAAGATGGAGCTAGATTTAAAGATGAAGTGAGACAGCAACACCTAGTGGTTCTTGGGTGATAATGCATCAAAATAATGGATAACCCAGAAGCAACAAACAAGAAAGAACACCATGAGAGTTTCCAACACCTACAGTCAGAGTAAGACTGCGTCATTGCTTTTGCCCGGCATTCTTCACTTTCATCTAATTATGTTCAAAATAAAATTACTATATAGTATTTTGCCTTGCCCAGCTCTCAGCCATTCCACAGTTCTGGTCTCAACTGGATGAGAATTGTTTAATTTGACCTTGATTGTTACATTAATCTGTTGACCTCTTCTCAAAGTAAGATCTTTTCACCCTTGGCTGACATTCTCTTCCTCAAAGTTTGGTCCAGATATAATAAAAACTACCATATGGGTTAGAAAGACAAACATATGACCTGTGATCAAGAGTTCTGAAAACTGAATCACTTAAGCCTTTCTTCCCTCTTAAGCTATTCACTGAGTTTAGTTAGTCTAATTCAGACCGAAATTCTTAACTGACCTTGCCCTTTACTTGTGACCTTTTGGTCTTTTCCAGATGAATATTAATAATGTGTTTTTCTGATTGTCCAGTCTTTATTCCAGATTTGATTCAGTACCATCCGGTAGTTTTCCATAATCATTCTGACAGAAACAGATTGAATGAGATTTAGAACATGCTCACACTATGCACACGAATGTAATTATTGCCAGCAAATGAGAATAACATACACAATAAAAATTAATTTTGCATGTCCATTGTAAAATTTGAACTGGTAGGGAGTACATTAAGGATGCACTTTGTGGTATCTAGGCTCCATAAACATAAGTCCCAAAACTAACTAAGAGAACACGAAACCTGCCAAACAAGCTCAGAAGGCTCCATACAACTCTGCTAAAGTTTGGATAGTCATACAGTGGAGTAGGATACTAAACAGAGCACAGAAGAAAAGATGTTGGTAGAGAAGCAAATGCTCATGACTGACCAAAAGACAGCCACAAAGATGACTGATGACTCCAAACCCCAAGCACAGACAGACCAGAAGGTGTTCTCCCCTGTTAATTTCAAGAAACCAGTATGATTTTAGCCACCTTAGGAGGGAGCTCATCATGCTTTATGAGGTTTTGTAGCTGGAGACAACAAGCAATACACCTTTGCTTCAGCTGTTTAGTCTAGGATGATTCCTCCTTTTACAGTTTCTAATGCATGTGTGGTATTGAAAGGACTGTAGCTTGAAACCTCTTCCCTAAAGGGTACATCCAAATGAGGCAGCATAGTGAAAAAAAATACAGATGCATATATATATGTTTATACTATATACTACAGTATATATGTATATGCTGTATGCAGTACTATAATCCCAGGAGTGGCCACAAACAGATTGCATCCATGTCACCATGCCCTCCACTTTGAGACTCCTTCATCCCATCACACACGCCATCCTCATATACAGTAACCTCTCAACTAACACGAGTTTAAAAAATGCGTTTTCGATTTAACACGAGCAAATATTTAAGGAGATATGTTTAACTAACAAGGGTTTCTTAATTTAATGCGACTTTACACGTATGTGATGGTTTCAAATTAGCAGTCCTAAGCTGATAGACCGTGTGTGGCAGTTTATGCATAAATAATTTTTTATTTGTCTGTTGCTTAAACTGGTTTTATTCAAACTATAATATTCGAAAATGAAGTTTGGCCTCATTCTGAGCAATTTGGCTCATTTGCGGACGAAATTTGGCCAGGAAAATGATGGCAGATCTATAGTGTTACAACTTGATGCTGCAGAACAGAAAGAAGAAAACCACTCAGACCAGGATAGAGCAGTTCTTTATGAAGAAGACAGAAAACTTAAGGGAGTTATCTTCATCACCAGTAGCACGGGAGTCAGAGGAAGAGGAAGAGGAAGGACAACAAATTTAGGGTGGGGAGCTGTGGGAGGTGGGGTAGGGGGGTGAGGAGGGATAGCAGCAAACAACGAGTGATGCACAGATGAAGTGAGGCTGTGTGTTGTTATTGTTTGTGACCTACTTACTGTACTGAAAATGTTGCTTTTACTGTACACTCAACCCTCGGCTATCACGCCCAATTGGTCCCGCTATGGCTGCGCTATAGCCGAAACCGTGATAGCCGAATTGAAGAACTTATGGTAATAATTTTAATTGGTGCCATGACCTCAATATCTACCCCTAAGATACCTTTTTTGTACCACATATTAATATATAATAGTCTAAAAATGAGCAGGTTTTATGATGTGATCACGATTCTTATAAATACCCCTCACAGTTGATTCATTGATGTTATGTTTCTTCCCCACACTTCACTTGGTCTCACCATTCTCTATAAGTTTCACATTTCCAGTTTATCTGCATAACATAAGTTCTTCCTTTTCATTTCCCTGCCAGGTGCCGCAGCATTATGTTGGGTGATGGTAGGGGGACGGGGAGGGGGTACGTTGGCCATGGTCATATCATAAAAAAGGTTATTGTTCTCGCTATCACTGTTCACGGTCTGAGGGTGCGCACTTGAATGGTTTGGCAGGCAGGAGACTCGGTCAGGCGGCCAATCAGTGCTCAGCTGGCGCTGATGTCACGCAACCAATCACGGAGTGAAGCTTTTGTTGGCTGGATGGAGCACTGGAGCCTGGCCTTTTTGAAATTTTCGAACATTTGTGGTGCATGATAGCAGGCATTTAGTGCGTGATAAAGGTATTTGGGTAGATTTTTATATAGGTGTGATAGCGAGATACGCTATAGCAGAACCCGTGATAGCCGAGGGTTGAGTGTAGTGTTTTAAAGACCTATTAATGCATTAATAATGTTGAGGAACTTTCACAATGCCGTGAATGAAGCAGAATTGAAAGAACATCCACGTAAAAAACAAAAACAGTATGTATTTGGGGAGAAGTAAACAACGCTTCGGCCCAACTAGGGCTCAAATGTTGTTTATTTCTCCCCAAATATACTGTTTTTGTTATTTACGTGGATTTTCCTTCAAATTAATATTGTTGCTTGTAAGTTTAGAGTAGCCTAACTCCCCAAATGGGTAGACTTTCAGAGTCCAGGAATGTAACCCCCAATATTACCATTGTTTCTTATGGGAAATTTGTTTAAAAAACGCATTTTTAACTAACACTACCTCTCCAGGAACCTAACCCTGGCATTATTTGAGAGGTTACTGTATATACCCCTCCACCCTGTCCCTCCACCTCATTCTTGGTCTCCCACTCCCCCTCCTCTTCACTTACATACACTGTCCTTGTCAGTCTTTCACTCTTAATGCATTCTACATGGCCAAACCATCTCAGGGTACAGGCACGTCATGTGGTTTCAGTTTTTATTTTCTCAGCATGGCCAAATCATCTTATGGTACTTCTAATGCTTTCACTTTTTATTCTCTCCACATGCCCAGACAGTCTTAGAGTACCTCTAATGCTTTCCATCACTTCCACATTAGCACCCTGTTGCTCCCGAGCTTCCTCATTTGTCTGTTGGTCTCTGTGTAACTCCCCATGCTTTCATCACGTAACTTATATCCACCCCTTTCACTTTTGTTAAGTATGAAATGGAACTTTCTCTTTAAAAAGTTAGCCATATTTTCATTTTGTTATATTTGAAGTATGCAGTTTTTACATTGCATAGCATATTACATAAACTATGAGTATTGAGAAGAAAACTTTTCAGGCTTTACAGTCTGCATTTTATTGCTGAGCTGATCAGTTCTGATGAAATCCATCATTAATGGAATGATCATTCAAGTATGGTCTCCACATAAACATGCCATTAGCTGTAATCTGTCTCCACATAAACATGCCATTAGCTGTAATCTGTAACCCTCAGATCAGGTGGATGTGTATTGTCACAAAATTAGTATCCTATAGTGTGTTTTGTAGCCACCTTAGTCTTGGATACACTGTATAAAAATTTTTATATAGACCCCTGTAGTGCCATTGATAAGACAGTACAGTATGGGTAGATATTTGTACAGTATGTAGCCATGTGTATGTAAGTAGTGAGTGAAATAATTTTTGTGGAGATAAATTACTTCCAGCACATGATAATAATTGCACTTAAAAACTTGAGTTAGGTAAGTATATGAAAATAAGTTGCCTTTTAATTCTTCTTTTCAGAATAAAGGGAACATATTTAAGATTCTGTGTTGCATATTCAATTGAATAAGTAACCAGATTTTTTTTTTTTTTTTTTTTTTTTTTTTTTTTCCAGGTAGAATGTATAACATTGTATTTTTTAAAATATGGTTTTGTTTATTTGGAACAAATTATGCAGTAGGATCACATATACTTTATCTTATCAGTTATTACTGCCTCAAGAGAGAATATTTGGAACATGCATTAGTTACTAGTATATAGTATTTAGACTGCTTTGTGGCATCAAAATTTTGCTGTTGAGGAAAGACACAGTGAAAGTCCATAGTCCATTTGTATTTTTAATCTTAGTATTCAAGAAGGCATTGTGAAATCTTGCAGAGCTTCTCTATCTTATAATCTAAACAGGGATGTTCATCAGTGCTTCACAACCTCTCCTATTAGCTAAGAACAGTTACAGAAACAGACTGTTGACCCTGACTGTATATACTGCCACAAAAAGCCCATTAGGTAATGTACCAACTGAATTTCCTGCTTTGCAGTGTATATTACTGTAAGGAATTTGAAGAAGAATGGCTGCAAAAGCTGAATCAATCAAATTTTAATTAGTGAAAATGTAGAACTTAAGTGGTAGTGGTACTGTTAGGAAACTTTCAGAAATATGCAGTATTACAGTGTCAGTAGTTTTTTATTGTCTTGGGTGTTTCATTTTGGAAAGTATTTCAGATTGAATCATTTTTGTATAGATCTCACCAGTATCACTTACCCTTTTGCATGTCACAGCAGAAACCACAGATCCTGTGGAAAATTAGTGTTACGCCTGATGTGTTTTACGGTGGTGTCTGTTGTTGTGGTGCTCAGTCATGCTGCGTCTTTTAGGATCACACGTGCTTCCCCCCTTGCCCCGTCACTCTTTGTTATGATACAGCCAGTTATTTACCTTTGTTAGGTTGACATAAAAGAGAATTTCCATATGTGACTATTTTTATGCTACCCATATCTTGATGATGTCAACCTAAAGAGTATGACAGTGCTTTAGTTTTAGTGTGGAAAGGATGCTAAGATGCCACACATGCATTTTTTGTCCATAATGAAATTATTTTGCTGATTTAAGAGGTTTTTAGTAAATTCTCATTATCTTCAAACTATTGTAGTATTTTTTGTGTGGGAGGATCAGAATTAACATTGTTTCATGGCTGCATTCATATATATATATATATATATATATATATATATATATATATATATATATATATATATATATATATATATACACACACACACACACACACATACACACACACACACATACATACATACATACATTTTTAAAACAATAAATGTGACTAATAAGTGTGTGTATGTGTGTGATTTTTTAATAGTTAAATGATAGATGCAGAGAAACTTGACTTAGTCTGTATATGGACAACAAATGTGCTTATCTACAGGCCAGGCAAATAATAGCAGAATAGAATTAATGACTAAGCTTGTGTCAAGTATTTTGGAGAAATATGAAGTTCTAGCATATACAAGAAATATCTAAACTAAGCATTCATGAAAATTTAATGCTTTATGAATAGTCAGTCATTCAAAATACTTAAAATATATTCAGTGGAGTAATTCAACCATCTCTCCAAGATACTTGAAAAAATAACTAATGTTCCTGATCCACTGTTAGTCAGCATGCCAGCACTCTGACCTCCTTTGAACAGAGATATAAAGGAGAGAGATTTTTAGTATTTTATAGAATATTTTTGTAATACCTAGAATTTTATGTTTAGGGTGAAGTGTTGTTTTTAGTGTGATGTGGAGACTTAAGAGTGCTTTTCATACATCCTCAGAAAAGGTAACCAGTGATGCCAGACTGAGGTTATATTGCCATGTGTTCACTGTTACTCTTAATTAGACTAGACTCAGTGTTAATGTCAGATGTCAGTAACATTTTCCCCCATTATGATGGTTGGTGTATTGAGCATAAAATGTGTTCCCTTATTCCAGATTCTAAAGCATATATATATTGGAAGTGTCATGCTAAATGTTTAGCAGTGCCAAATAAAGATAATATGTTCTGCCCTTTCCCACATTTAAAAGAGGCAGTGATGCTTAAGTTATCTGTACAATACATGTAAAGTAAGTAACTATGAATATCATCGCCCATCATTCGGTGTCAATAGCTGTTAGTCATCACCATATCTTATTAGTCACTTTGGACTAGAAATATATATACAGTAATCCCTTTAATATCCAGATGTCCAATAACCTGACTCTCCAATGTCCGGACATTTTGGGCCTGGGCCTTCAGAACTCAAAAATGGCCAAAAAACGTAAAAAAGGAAAAAAAAAAGAAAAAAATCTGAAATTTTTTTCAACCGTACTTTGAACTTGGTGTGCGACGCCAAACAGCTGTGTTTATGCGCAGCCCCTTGCTTCTTCCCATCCCCAGTTACTGCCTACCTACCATTGTGACTAGACGCCCATTGCAATGGATGCTGCACTTGCTCATTTTGTGAATAAACTGCAATACCTCGCCGCTAGACCACATGGGAATGTACAGTGTTGTGCAGTGTTAAGAAATTAGAATTCAGCATCCAAAGGATTAAGTGCGGAGTGCAAACTGGTGGTTGCAACTGGCATGGTGCAAGTAAGAACAGAATGTGCAGTGTTAAGCAATTATAATTCACAGTGCAAAGGATTCAGTGCAGCACAACACTGGATTACTGTACATGCTTCAAGAGCATTTTCACCACTGCCACAGCCTTAGAGGAGGCGAGTTAATCTTCGTAATGGCCATGGACGTGTTGTAAGTACCCTGTACACTGCTAAATATTTTCCATACTCCTAAATTCCTCATTCTCTGGTTCCATTTCATTTATTTCATGCTTTCTTTCCCTTATTTGTGTGAATAGGGTCTTAAATAGATGCTGTGCATGTCGGGTAGGAAGTTATGTTGGTGGTTTTCTGAGTTAGGCTGGGTTAGGGTCTATAAGTACCTGTCCAGAAGGCATTTTCCCAGTATCCGGACAAACCCACTTTCCAGACATGCCTTTGGCTCTATTACTTTGGACATTGGAGGGATTACTGTAATAACATTATTTACCTAAAGAACCATGTTGTTTTATAATATTGTACAGTGAGTAAGTTGTAGAGTATATAGTTTTAATATGTGTAGTTGCTTGTCCTTGGCATGGCATCACTGTGCCTCACCTATCCACTAGCGAGGACCATCCACCCTTGTGTGTGTGTGTGTGTGTGTGTGTGTGTGTGTGTGTGTGTGTGTGTGTGTGTGTGTGTGTGTGTGTGTGTGTGTGTGTGTAGATTGTCGCTTGGTGGTAGTGAGTGACACACCTTGTCTTGTTGTTTTTATTCCAGGAGAGAGCCCCCACCTCCCCGATAGATGCGGTAGTATTTTATCATTTATCCTCATTTTCTACCTCTCACATTAATTTTTCTCTCTCTCTTAATTAACTTCCACTTTATTTTTGGGCTAATGTATGTTTAACTTTCAACAGTTAATCATAAAAATGAAGTTCTGCATTATGCATAATCTGTGTGTATTTGTGCAATGGGAAAATCGCTAAGTTAGCCTTTCTGTATACCATGTACTGTTATTAATATGGTTAGCACCTCATTCAGGTGAATCAGTATCATGAAATTAAGTGCTCTATTGAATGTTAATATGAAATTAAGTGCTTTGTTGAATGATGATATGGTCATATATACTTTATTAATGTATATTTTTAAGTATTTTGTAAGGTATTTTAGTAGTGTATGTTTCAAGTTCCTTGTAAGCTTACATACAGAAAGGCTACTATTGCCCATCACACCAGACATTCAGTACACTGAACTGCTTCGTCTTGCATAACCTGTGTGCTGCTGTATCTACTGGTCAAAACAGGTCCAGGAAGTACTACTAGATGTCCTGAGTCATTTTTTCTGAATGTGTCCAGCTCCTTTGATGTACAGTGGTAGAAAAAAAAAAATTGTTAACTGAAGACCCAAGATTTGTCTGAAGCAAGTGGATCATAAAGCATCTAACCTTTATAGTGCTTCTGAAGGAATTATCTTTATCAGGAATGTTGAAATCTGCTTGATTCATCTCTCTAGTATTTAGTAGGTTTCTTTTGTAAAACCTACCAGATTTAAGATCATTTGGACTGTTGGACACATGTCATCAACTCTATGACCTCTCCACTCCCTGTTTTGTTTTCCCAGTCCAGGCCTTTCCTCCCAGCATTTACTTTTGCTTACCAGATATATATTTATATCATGTAAATCCATTTCTTAATTAATGATAAGCAGTCCATCTCATTAGCACTTGCAGTTGGTAAATTTTTCCCACTTTTGACTTGATAATATCATGCCATCTGAAGGAGTGCAGCCTCAGTTACCATTAGCTGTCACATCAGCTTGGTAGTAGTGAGTGAATTATCATGACACAACCAAATTGAGGAGTGAGTGCTGTATCTGCTGTGCTTGACAGGTATTGTAGAAACTACAACGAAAATTTCATGAAATATAGAGGTTGCAGTACCTGCAAGAAACGGCTGTCTGCAGTGAGGCCATAATTCCCTCTGATCCATACTGCTCTTTTATTATTAATGCCAATTCCACTTTCTTGGCATTTTTCCTAACGTATGTGCACTCATGGGATGTCCTTCCATTTCTGCTTTGCTGGCTTTAACATTACAGTACTTTTTTTCATGATCATGTATGGTCATCATCAGTATCATCATCATTCCCATCAATAGACTGGGGTAATGAGGTATTGGATTGATTATTGCACTCACTGGGACCTTGTATGACATGTGTATGGATGTCAGATGTTCTGTTCCTGTTTCTCAGGGGTGGTTTTTGCATTTTAGTAGATTGCCTATCATCATCATCATGACCATTTTTTTTCTGTCAAAGGATGGGGTGAAATATACTACTTAGTGATGTTACTGATGAAATTTCCAGTGGTGGGCAGCACAAATGAAGAAGGACCTTGGCTGCGCAAGCGCAATGCGCAATCCACAGTTCTCTACCTTGCGCAAGCGCAAGTGCGCAATCTGACAAATATTTAGCTTCCGCAATGTTGCAAAGTGCAAACGCAAACCATTCGCATATATTTGTAGGAATTACTGTAAAATATTGAGATATTTAAATAAATTAGCATACTTACTTTTATTTATTATTATTCTGTCTATCTATCTATTGCCAGATAGAAGTTGTGGAAGCAATGAAGAAAGTTAAAGTGGGGAAAGCCCCAGGAATTGATGGAGTGTGTGGTGAAATGCTGAAGCATGGGGGAGAGATAGTAGTAGAATGGATGTGGAAGATGTGCAGATTGGCCTGGGAGGAAGGTAGAGTCCCGGAGGATTGGAAGTCAGGTATAATTATTCCCTTGCACGAAGGAAAAGGGGAAAAAGAAGTTTGTGGTAATCATAGGGGCATTTGTCTTCTTAGTATAATAGGAAAAGTGTATGGTAGGATACTTATTGACAAAGTTAGAGAAAGAACAGAGGAATTAGTTGGAGAAGAACAGGGAGGCTTTAGGAAGGGAAGAGGTTGTGTAGATCAGATATTCATTCTTAAATCTTTAGTGGAAAAGTTTCTAGACAAGAGAAAGAAGTTGTATGTGGCTTTCATGGATTTGGAGAAAGCGTATGACAGGGTGGATAGACAAGGATTGTGGAAAGTATTAAAAATATATGGAGTAGATGGGAAGTTGTTGCATGCTGTGAAGAGTATGTATGATGGTGCTAAGGCTGCAGTGCATGTGGATGGTGAACTAAGTGAATTTTTCTCTTCGGTGGTTGGGTTGAAACAGGGATGTGTCATGTCTCCATGGTTGTTCAATCTGTACATGGATGGGGTAATTAAAGAGGTACAAGGTAGGGTAGTGGATGTTGGAGTGGCCCTGGTGAGAGAGGATAGTGTTTGGAAACTCCCTGTACTGTTGTTTGAAGATGATACTGTGTTCTTGAGTGAAGACAAAGGGGAGCTGCAAGGCTTGGTGGATGAGTTTGGGAGAGTGTGTGAGAAATGGAATCTAAAGGTGAATGTAGGGAAGAATAAAGTGATGGTCTTTGAGAGAGGTGAAGTCAGTGAATGTACAGCGAGGTTGGATGGTGAGGAATTGGAAAATGTGAGTACGTTTAAGTACTTGGGTAGTGTGATGAGTAAGGATGGAGGTTTGGAGGGTGAAGTGCTTGAAAGGGTACAGCAGGGAAGAAAGGTTGCTGGTTCTTTGAAAGCAGTGATAAGAAACAGGGAAGTGAGCATGGAAGTGAAAAAGTTACTACATGACAGTATTGTGATACCAACTCTAACATATGGAAGTGAAGCTTGGATGTTGTTGGAGGGATACAAGTCAAAAGTGAGAGCAGTGGAAATGAGTTATTTAAGAAGAGCCTGTGGAGTCACATGGAGAGACAGGCTGACAAATGAGAATATAAAGGAGCATTGTGGTGTGGATGTGGATGTGATAGGAAGCGTTATGAGGAACACACTGAGGTGGTTTGGCCATGTGGAGAGGATGGAGGGTGAAAGACTGACGAAGAGAGTGTATGTGAGTGAGGTGGAGGGGGGAAGAGGGAGGGGGAGGCCAAGGATGAGATGAAGGGATGGGGTGGAGAGGTATATGGGAGAGGGGGGTGTGAGTTGGGAGCAGGGCAGTGAAATGGCGGGGGACAGGGCGACGTGGAGGCAATTTGTTTGTGGCCACCCCGTACGGGATTGAGGCATCTGGCAATAGATAGATTGAATAGATAGCATACTTCTATCTATCTATCTATTGCCAGATGCCATAATCCCGTACGGGGTGGCCATTTGACTCTGAGTTATTTGTTTTACAGGGAGGGGCACTAACCCTCCACCAACCCACTTGACACGTAGGGAGCACGTATTTGGTTATATGGTTACCACCCAGCGTTGTAAATGGTTTCTTGGCTTACAGGAAACCATTTGGCTTGTCACTCAATGTAAAGCCACCTGTAATGGAAAGAAAGCATCAAGTAGCGACAGGAAAGATGGGAGAAATAGGAAGAGAGGAGGGCAGGCACAGAAAAAGAATGATAAAGGCTAAGGAAGAAGTAGGCAGCACTACATCAAGTGAGTGGATGATGGTCGCCACCACCTACCACTAAGTATAGCATACTTACTTTTATTTATTATTATTCTGTCTATCTATCTATTGCCAGATGCCTAAATCACGTAAGGGGTGGCCGCTAGCCACAAACAAGCAACAAATCGCCTCCATGTCACCCTGTCCCCCGCCATTTCCCTGCCCTGCTCCCAGCTCACACTTTCCTCTCTCATATACTTCTCCATTCCATCCCTCCATCTCATCCTTGGCCTCCCCCTCCCTCTCCCCCCCTCCACCTCACTCACATACACTCATTAGTCTCTCATTCTCCATCCTCACCATATGACCAAACCACCTCAGTGTATTCTCTTAATGCTTCCTATCACATCCACATTCACACCACAATGCTTCTTCACTTCCTAATTTGTCAGTCTGTCTCTCCATGTAACTCCACATGCTCCTTTCAAATAACGCATTTATTTCTACAGCTCTCAATCTTGACTTCTATTCCTCCAGCAAGGTTAAAGGTTCACTTCCATACATTAGAACTAATATCACAATACTGTCATGTACAGTAGTAGCTTTTTTACTCGTGGAAGTTCAGAGGATTGAGCGCCTGCACGGGCTGCGAAGCGGAGGGATAGGGAAACAAAGGCTGTGATGTCGCCAGTTTTACTTTTATCTGCATTTTTGCAAGACATTTTATTTAATAATTCAGTGTAGATATTCCTTACAGAAATCATTAACACATATTATTTAAATCAAATATCCACAGCCTAATAAATTACCGGTATATAGGCTGTGGATATTTGATTTAAATAGTATGTTATAATGATTTTTGTAAGGAATTGCATATGCTACTCTTAATAAATAATGTACTTGTAATTTAGTATTATTTACTAATGATAATAATTTAAAAAATATTAAAATACATTATCTCTGTTGAAGCATTTTAAGAAATGCCACTACCCTCCGTCCCTCCCGCTTTCCCCCAGCAAACCCTCGTGACCCACCTGAGCCTCCCCCATCCCTTGTCCAGACATACGGGAAGCTCCCAAGACTACATGTCCCTTGGATTGCGCAGTGCGCAATCCACAGGACAGGTGCACAAGGCAGGTGCACAAGCGCAAATTTAGTTATGCAAGCGCAACTAAATTTGTGCTTGCTCACCTGCCTTTTCATGTGCGAAAGCACAATATTGCGCATGATCTAATGCAGTGCGCAATGTGCAAATGATATTCACTGGAGCGCAACAGTGCGCAATTGCGCTTTGCACAAGTGTTTGCGCACCTTCCCAGCACTGGAAATTTCAATATTTTTCTTTCCAGTAAAATCTTACCCAGTGAGTTCTTTGTGCATATAAGTGCCATGCTGTTATAGCTGTAGTTCATATTTGTTTGTTTGTGTTCTTCCTTGTTTCCAGATATGATATTTGATATATCAGCATTGTTTTGCGCTAGAATTTCAACCAGCATTCAAAGGCTGGCAGCCGTTTAGGAATGCTTTGGGTAAATATGTTGCGTGCTGACTTGTGTTCAAGTTAGCGTTATGCTGGTGTGCTGCATCACCCCAAGTCTGCTTGTGGATACAGGGTAACAGGGGTACTGCTATTGTGTCAGTCCCATACGAGGTCTCTTCAGAATGTATCCAACCTCATTTTTTTTCTCATCAACCAGTTGGAGGATAGAGGCAGGGTTTTGTGTAGAGCAGTGCAGGACCTTCATGCGCATGCGTGATTAATGCCAGCCACCACAAGTGACTAAGTGGCTGTCAGTCAGCCTGTGTTCGTGGTTGTGCACCTTACACTTGTCGCATTTCTGTGCTCATCATGATGCTCGAAAAAGTCAAACAATGTTACTGCATCAAATTCTGCCAAAAACTAGGTGATACCCAAGTTGAAACCATCAGAAAGATCCAGCAAGTTTTGAGGAATGAAGCCATGGGGGTAACACAAAGAAAGGAGTGGAACAATCACTTCAAAAATGGCTGAATGTTAGTTGAGAGCAATGCACATCCTGGGAGGCAGAAAATGTGAAGAAAGTCTGCAATTTGGTCATGGGAAATCGTTGGTTGACTGTCAGAAAAACTGCTAATGAAATTGGAATCAGCAATGGATCAGCACATGAAATTTTAATGGATGATTTGGGCATTCAAAAAAGCTCCTTTCATGTGAACAAGCTCTGCAGATGAACATTGCTCAGGACATGTTGGAATGTGCATTTGCAATCCAGACTTTCTGAAGACTGTTATCATTGGAGATGAGACTTGGGTGTATGGGTATGACCCAGAAACCAAAGCACTGTCATCCCAGTGGAAGCATGTAGAGTCGTCTCAGTGGAAAAAAGCATGCCAGGTCTGCAACAATGTGAAATGCAGATTGACAGTTTTGTTCAACTACCTTGGTGTTCGATATTCGTTTGTTTTTAAGGCTCTAACATGCCTGCATGTGTCGACCTTGGTCACCTAATGGCATATCTCCATGCTGCTTTATTTCTGGCAGCTTCCCTGTTCATTCCTTTATCCCTGAGGTCACACTCATTGACCTCACCCTATTTTTTTTTCTGTCTGCCTCTCACAATCCTACCCCTAACATTAACACTTCTCACTTTCTGCAACCACTTATCATCTCCCATCCTATCCACATGCCCAAACAATCTCAGTCTACCTCTCCTCATCACAACACCAATATATTCCAGTCCCATCCTACCCTTCAACTCTTCCATCGTAAGCTTAGCTCCCCCAGGCCTTGCACCAAGGGACACACTGCACACCACCCAATTATTGTCATTTCTGAACAGTTAAGCATGCGAAAATCATCTTCCCTTACTGCCCAAGTCTCACTACCAAACAGTATTACATTCCTATCACATGCTGCATACAAAAATCCCTTAGCATGGAAGGAGAGCCCTCTCAGTGTCAGGAGAGGCAACAGCTCCCTGAACTTCTTCCAACCACTCCTCACTCTAGCCGCAGAGCCAACTCCAGTCGCACCTTCAGCACATAACATGTCTCCCAAATAACAAAACTCTTCCACACACTCAAGAGACTCTCCAGAAAGTTCAGTCCTTTCACACCTGACAATCTCCACCTGCCCTCCTTGACACACCACACACACGGGATCAGCATTATCTTGCAGTCTACCTCTGATACGACCACATCGCTTATGCATCCTCATATCACATACACTGCACAAGATGGAATTACTTCCCACACTCTTGTTGCAAATCACACATTGCCACTCTCCCTCTTCTTTGACAGTACAGCCAGCATCCCTAGATACCATCACTTTTGTTTTATCTGCATTTACTCTTAAGCCCATGTGCCCCAAACCATCTCCCCACTTCCTAAATCTTTCCTCCTTCTCCCTTTTATTCTTTGCAATCAACACCAAATCATCAGCATACAGCATCTCCCATGGGAGTCCATTTCTGAAGTCACATGAGAGGAAGTACCATGATAAACAAGAAGAGTCTCAAAACTGACCCCTGGTGCACACCAACATTCACAGAAAACACATCACTCAAATCTTCATTTACCCTCACGTGGGTGCAAGCACCCACATACATGGCCATAACCACCTTAACCAGCCACTCCTCCATCCCAAGCTTCCTCATTGCCCACTTCACCACCTCTCTAGGGACTCTGTCAAAAGCTTTCTCCAAATCAACAAAAACAAAGTACAGTTCCCTTTTCTTACTTATATATTTTTCCTGAAGCTGTCAAACAATGAGTATGGCATCAATGGACCCCCTGCATGGCATAAACCCAAACTGCATCTCATCAGTCTTCACTCTTTCTCTGACCATACCTTCTAGAACTCTCTCAAATATTTTCATTATATGGTCTAAAAGCTTTATGCCTCTGTAATTTCCTCTTTCCATGGCATCACCATTCCCCTTGTACACATTTACAATTACGCTTTTCAGCCAATCATCTGAGACAACATACTCATAATCGTATTTATCATGTCAGTGACCAGCCTCACTCCTATATCTCCTGAGGCATTCAGCATTTCAGCAGTCATCCCAGAAACACTTGCTGCCTTCCCCACCTGCATCCTGCCTATTGCCTCGCTCACAGTAGCAGTAGCAGCATCAATCAAAGGCCAAGGTGTTTTACATCACAAATACACACCAGAAGGTCAGAATATCAACAGACATTATTACCTCAACATTATCCGTTGTCATCGTGACACAGTTTGGCGGAAGGGACCAAACCATTGGAAAGCTGCTAGTTGGAAGCTGCACAGTGACAATGCCCCTGCTCATTCTTCTCAACCGATTCAGGAAATTTTTGGCCAAGCACAACATTGCACAGGTCTAGCAGGCTCCCTATTCACCAGACATGGCTCTGTGCAACGTTTGGTTATTTCCCAAGCTCAAAACTCTGCTGAAGGGTTCCTTATTTGAGACAAGAGAAATCATGATGAATGTTATGAAGCACATGCAGGAGATACCGAAATCCAACTTTGAAAAATGTTTCTGACAGTAGAAAGAATGCTGGGATACATGTGTCAAGTCAGAAGGAACCTACTTTGAGGGACAGTAGTATCCTAGCTCAACAGGTTAGCTATTTACTTTTTTTTAGAGCTTAAGGTCAGATACTTTCTGAACAGACCTTGTACAGGGAGGTCCAGAGGGTTCTTGTAACTTCAGCACCTAGTGTATTTAGTTTTGCCAACCACAATTTCTAACCACCAACAGTTTCCTCACCCCTTTAGTTATAGGGCAAAGGAAGTCCTGGCTGACCCAAGTCTCCTGTGTAATCAAGTCTTACGTATGGGAACATCTATGTTTCCACCCTGAGTGTTACCTGAGGTCAGATTTTTGCCTGTATCTCTTGACCCCAAAGGCTGTGGCATCAGATGTGGTGATTTACACCCAGTTTCTAGCTCATGCAGCCCTCCCCTCGATACTGGGTCTCTCTCAGTTTTAACTGATGGCTGTTATTGGATTTGGGTTCATTTCCCTTGATTTTAGCCAGAGCAGCAGCCTCCTCTCAGCCACAGTTTTTGCTGCTGAGCCATTACCATTAACCCCTAAAAGACGGATGTCCGCACATGCTGCCTGAGGGTACTTAGAGCCAAAAAGACCACAGCTCCTCGATGGGATTCAAGTCTGGAGAATTCCCAAGCCATTGAGGGATATTCACCTGCTGGTCTGACAGCCATTTTATGGCCTTCTATAACTTGTAGCAGGGTGCACTATCTTGCATGAAGAGGTTGCAGTTGTGTATCTCATAAAAATTCATCATATGGTCACGAAGAACTTCAATGTAGCAGTCTTCATTCATCATCAGGTTCATGGGAAGTGCAAAAAATCCACCCCAACCCAACTTTCCACTGAAGCAACCCCAAACCATAATGAATCGGGGTGCTTGACAGTCATTTGCAAAGGAAGGTGACCATTCTCAGCCCTCTAACTGTTGCCCAGTTGCATGAACATCCTGTATTTCAAATGTTTTTGAGTATTCTTTAAAAAATAAATAAAGCATGTTTCCTATCACAACCTGAATGTCAGTACGGTTTCCACTCGGAACGCTCCACAGGTGATCTTACCTGCCTTTCAGATTCCTGGTCATCCTCCTTTCGGGACTTTGGAGAAAGCTTTGCCATTGCACTTAACACCTCAAAGGCTCCCAATCGAGTCTGGCGTAAATCTTTAACTTCCAAACTGCCCTCTTATGGTTTCTATCCCTCTATCTTCCTTTCTATTCATTCTAGAGCTGCTGTTGTAGACAGCCTCTGTTCCCCTAGATCTAGCAACAGTGATGCTCCTCAGGGCTCCATCCTATCACCAACTTTCATCCTTTTATTCATCTAAGCTGTACATCTAACCCTGTCCACTCATACGCCGATGACTCCACCCTTCAACTTTCCATTCATTTCCTGCAGCGCCATCTCAACAGTTGCTTCAACAAATAAGGGATGAGGCTATGGCACACCTAATATCTGACTTGGCTCATATCTCTGATTGGGTAAAAACAACCTTGTTTTTCTTGATGCATCAAAAATTGAGCTCTTTCATCTATCAGCCCAACAAAATTTTTCCATAGGAGTACCCTCTAATTTTTTAATAATATCCAGCTCAATCCTGCATCATCTTTAAACATAATTGAGGCTTCATTCACTCGGGATTTATCTTGGAAAGAACATATTACCTTCCTTGTAAAATCCAAGAGTTTAGGTATGCTAACCTTACTCTGTACCTTCTTTACCCCTGCACAGTTGTTGACTTAATACATGGGTTTTATTTGCTCCTGTGTAGATTACAACTCTCATGTGTGGGGAGGCTCCTCACGCACAGCTCTTCTCAGTAGGGTGGAGTCAAAGGCTTTTCATCCCATTAACTCTCCTCCTCTTACCAGCTCCCTTTAACCTTTGTCTCTTCGCTGCACCGTTGTACAGTATCTTTATCTCTTTTCTATCGCTACTTCAATGGTCACTGCTCTTCTGAACTGTCTGCTTGCATCCCTCCACCACTACGGCAGGTACGTAGCACCCATCTAGCAACAAACTCCCATTCCTTTTCTGTCCAGCTTTCTAATGCAGAAGTTAACTGCTACTCCCAGCCTTTCATGTATGCAACAGGTCAACTCTGGAAGTGTCTCCCTCTACCTTTTTTCCTACTGCTTATGATCTCCAGTCTTTCAAACGCAGTGTGTCCAGGCATCCCGAAATGAATAGATCTTGAATTTGGCATTCTGTTATCTTGTTTTTGTTTTTTCTTGGAGGGAGCGTTTTGCAGGCCCCTGGCCTTTGGTTCCTTCTTCCTTACGTTAAAAAAAAAAAAAAACGGGTCAGAGGGACTCACATGTGAGGAATGTCTCAATTTGACATGCCCTAATCCACCACATTGGAAAGTAGACTTATTACTCCAAAAGACCCTTCTCCAGCCCTCTGTGGTGAAATTGTTGAATTTTCTTGTGAAACTGAGATGGGCAGTATGCATTTTGTGAGTTGTTAGGGGTTTTCTGTCAGGAAGCAAAGAAGCAGGTTCAGTTGTTTCTGGCAACTCTCTTGAATGGTGTGTTCTGCAACATTTCCTGTGAGGATGGGGTTGGCCTGCTTCAGTTTTCTCGGTATGATTTGTAGATTTATCAATGCCAGCCTCTTGATAAGCTTGTCAGTAGCTGCTGAAGTGATGCCCTGGCACAGATTTATGGGGTGGAACTTCGCCTTGAGGTTTATTCTCGGCATTCGCAAGGAGGCTGAACTTGGCTGACTTGCTCGTCCTTGTATGCTGACAGATCTTCAACATTTTTGCCTCTCACAGGGTAAGAATCTGGGCCTTTTTTTGCTGGGTGAGATTTATATACTCCTTTCTGAGATGTGGGTGGGCGTCAATGGGACAAACAGTGTAGGAAGCAAAAAAGAAGGACCTTGGTCACTCAAGGAGTTCACAATAAGTATGTTCTCTCTATCATTTCCCATTTGGCACTGATGCTCTCCACAGTCCTTGGTGGTGGGAGCATCAGGGAGAGTTGTCAAGTATCAGTAAAACAAGATTTGAGCATTCAATAGGTTGGTTGATGCAGAAAGTCTGAGCACTCCCAACCACTCAGTAAAAGGCCCCCATAGTCCACAGACTTTCTGTGGGTAATATATATATATATATACACTCAACCCTCGGCTATCACTCCCAATTGGTCCCGCTACGGCTGCGCTATAGCCGAAACCGTGATAGCCGAATTGAAGAACTTATGGTAATAATTCTAAGTGGTGCCACATATTAATAGTCTAAAAATGAGCATGTTTTATGATGTGATCACGATTCTTACAAATACCCCTCACAGTTGATTCATTGATGTTATGTTTCTTCCCCACACTTTGCATGGTCTCACCATTCTCTATAAGTTTCACATTTCCAGTTTATCTGCAGAACTTAGATTCTTCCTCTTCTTTATTTCCCTGCCAGGTGCTGCAGCATTATGTTGGGTGATGGTAGGGGGATGGGGAGGGGGTACTTTGGCCATGGTCATATCATAAAAAAAGTTATTGTTCTCGTTCTCACTGTTTATGGCCTGAGGGCACGCACTTGAATGGTTTGGCAGGCAGGAGACTCGGTCGGGTGGCCAATCAGCACTCGGCTGGCACTGATGTCACACGACCAATCACAGAGTGAAGCTTTTGTTGGCATGGCAGAGCACTGGAGCCTGGCCTTTTTGAAATTTTCGAACATTTGAGATGCGTGATAGCAGGCATTTAGTGCATGATAAAGGTATTTGGGTAGTTTTTTATATAGGTGTGATAGCAAGATATGCTATAGTGGAACCCGTGATAGCCGAGGGTTGAGTGTATATATATATATATACTGTATAAATATATAGATGGATGGATAGATAGATATAGGTATATATACAGTAAAACCCCAGGTTTCGCTCTTAATTGCTTCCATGAAAGATACCATGAACCGTGAAGCCACTAAACTTGGGGCATTGTTCCTTTGGGAAATAGGCTAATTGGTTTCCAGGTCCCATGCCAACTCCCCCTAAAACCCATTTATGCAGTGTAAAATCTACTGATCACACCTGAAAAGAAACTAGTTTTAATACAAAGTACTGTACAGGTATCCCTTAACATCTGCAGTTTAAACATACACATCCACGGATGGGTACAGAAAAAAAAAAAAAAAATCTCGTTGAACTCTGCTGACACTGTAACATTATCCCAGGCACAGTTCATGGCTGTTTTAGTACAGTAATGGCATTATCCAGTGAATGAAATATACTGTAACACTCTTCCTTTTGGAGGGAGCTAGGATGAGCACAGTAGTCAGAAGAGGCCATGCAGGAGTACACTGTTCATTAGTTTTAACTTTTAGTGTTCTTGTATTAAATAAAGTAGTTGTTTAGTGTTCTTGTATTAAATAAATTGGTTGTAAAGATGCACATAGGGTTTTTATTTAGTTATATAAGAAAATGTGGGGTCCATAGGTGTTTTTAAGGGGGGGCAGCAGATATCCGTGGATTTTTAACATTCGCGGGTGTCTCTGTTACCCAACCCCCATGGATGTTAAGGGATGACTGTACATAATTGGCAAGGAAACTCACTTGGACGGCTGGAATGAGGTGCTTACTGGAATGGAAGGGGGTATAAATTTCTGAGGCAGATGATGAGGCTAACTCGTCGTGCTTCTTCCTCGTGCTCCTACCTGTTGACTCAGGAATCTTAAACATTTTACAAATTTCAGAATTCTTAACACCCTGCTCCATCTGATTCAAATCATTGTCATACACATGCGTCTTAACACCAAAACGGTAGTTATGCTTCGCTTTTCCCTTACCTTTCTGACTTGGTGGTTCCGACTTCTTCCCATCACTTCTCTTACCCCCAGGATCACCTCCCAAACCTCCAGAGCATCAGGAAGCCATAGTGCAAAAGCAAAACCTAGAGCACAAGTGGCAAGGCACAGAAAAAAAGACACAGGGAGCAGGTTTAAACACATAGCACAGGTCTGTGGCAATGGCGGCAAATTTGTCATAATCGCGTTCCACGTGCTTGGTTTGTTTACACTTTCTTGCTGCAAAAGGAGGGGTTTTTAGCACCAAACCCAGAATTTGGAAATATTTGCAGGTGACCACCAACCATGAAACGCAAATGAAGATGTCGCTAAACTTGGGGCTTTATTGTATACTGTATCTATATATATATAGATACAGTATACAATATATATATATATATATATATATATATATATATATATATATATACATGTACATACAGTAGGTTCGCACAGTGCGCGTCATCACTGCTCGATTCGCACTGTGCACGAATGACCAAAAATCATAACCTAAAACCCTTGAATGCGCGAGTTTACCGCACAGAATGCAAGGCAGAGGCAAGGAGTGGCTCAAAAATGCGATTTTCTATTAGTGCGCGACCACCCCTCACACAGCAAGTCACGTGTCGTCATGATGCGACATCGTCTGCTCCTGTTTCTGTTGAGGATGAAGAGGATGCAATGTCAGAAGTGTCAGCATTGGACTTTGAAGGGTTTATGGCCGAAGTGAGTGACTTTGATGCTTCTTGAAAAGGTTCTCAAGAGGAGTCTGTGGAGGGAAGTGTTGGTGCTGTGGGAGGTGTGGTGGGGATTGCGGCGCTGTAAGTGTTGCCGCGCCTCGGAACCCCTGTTATTTAAGGTCATCAGGCCTGTTGTCTACTGTTGTTAAGGTGACTACCCATATTTTTGTTATTAGACAGTAGCTATAGCTTTAGTACAATGTCTGAAAAATATGACCTTTATTATGTCTCTAAGGGCCAAATAATGTCCAGGTATGAGGGGGTACCACCCATATGTAATTATTCCCATAAGATTATGTATTCCCAGTGCGCGAGGTCGTGGACTGCCCAATCTCTCACGCACTGTGCGAGCCTACTGTATATACAGTATATATATATATATATATATATATATATATATATATATATATATATATATAAATATACATATATCTATATCTATCTATCTATCTGTCTATCTATATATGTATATAGATAGATAGATAGATAGATAGATAGATCCATCTATCCATCATCTAATCCTACATTGCCCCATGAGGAATGTAGGAGCCCGGGGCTAGGAAAGTTGGTCCTGGCATTTAAAATGAGAGTGACCAGCCTCACTCATCCCTAAGTGGCATTACGTGAGCAATAAACCCCAACCACCCCTAGGATATAAACCTTCACCGGCTCAATCTGATTGGAGCACCTTATTACCCTCTAAACCACCAGGAGCCAGAATTTGGTTATATGATTACCACCCAGCATAGTAAATGGTTTCCTGGTGTACAGGAAACCATTTGGCTTGTCACTCAGTGTAGAGTCACCCACAGACAGAAGGAAGAGGAAAGCATGAAGGATATATATGTATATATACTGTATATATCCATCCATCCATCATCCAATCCTACATTGACCCATGAGGAGTGTAGGAGCCCGAGGTTAGGCAGTTGGTCCCGACATTTAAGATGAGAGTGAATTATATATATATATATACAGTATATTTGCAAAAATTAACTGCATGATGATTTATCATATATCGTGTCAATTATAACATGAGTTCAGTGGTGATATGTTTTTTAGCCAAGGGTCACCCATCCAACAAAGTCTAAAAACAAGTTTCCAGCTCTCCAAAACTGGTAGTTATTTCACTGTACCTCACTTGCTACCTGAACCCCAGCACCATACTGTTATTCCATCGCCGATGCTAACACACCGAATTGTGACAAGTGCAAATGCTGTCTTGAAACAAACATGTTACTGAACACTTACATGAAGACTACAGTAGAAGCTTGATATTAATGAATAATAGAACCAACCCCTGTTCTGTTATATCACACTTTCTGCTTTATCAAGCTTCTGTTAGAAAACCATAGATAGAATGGAATTTTCCTGTAAATTGCCATTTTTCTTATATTATTTCCCCTCCCTTGTGACTTGAAGCCTAAACACAGATGCTACACACAGTTGCTGCTAAATACCTTCTTATGCTGCACAAAGATGCTGCCTATGCTAGTCACAGCCCATAATGATACAAACAGCAGTCAGGACCCACAGTAACAATGATAATAATAGATAAAACAGTAAAACCTCATCTCCAAATATCGGGGTTATGCACCTGTTTGCAGAATTATGCCTGACACAGGTAACCATACAGCACCTCCAAACTTGTGTCAGGCTTGATGGTTGGCTATTCATAGTCTGAGTCTCCCTCCATCAACACTAGGGGAGGCACTGGAGTGATGGTGGGGCTGGGGATCATCAGGGATGCTGTCACGGTTGGTGTCCCTTGGGAACAGGGTGAGGGGAGAGAAGCATCAGATTCTGTGGACAGGAGGCTGCTGGTGGATGGCAACGAAATATCAGAAGTCTGCTGTCCATCGTTTCCTTGGCTGGACATGATGGTGGTGGTTTGAAGAATTCATGGATCTTGGTCAGCTGTGGCTCGTACAGAGCCCTTTGAATCTTCTTTACTTTTGTTCGCATCTCCCTCAGGTGGGGGTAGAAGCTCTGCATTTCCTCATAGTTGGAGTCAAGGATGTGGTCAAGCAGAGCTTCTACACAGTCTGAGGCATGGGAGCCTCTTTTCTTCAGATTTGCGAACTCTGTCACATCTTCCTCGGGTGGAGGCTCCTCTGCTGTCACCTCAGCCACGATCTCGTCCTCAGTCTGGGAGTGGAAGCCAGGGTCACCAGCATCGAGATCTAGCCACCCCTGGATCTCCTCCAGCTCCACTTCAGCCTCGCCTGCTCGGTGAAAGACTTGCCTGCACTCCTCTGTCATGAACCCTTCGAAGGTGGCAGCCTCGTCCTCCACCCGCTGAACCATGTCCCTCTGCTCAAACATGGCATTCCACCCATGCATGATGGTCCTGTTGGCAACAGCATTCCATGCCTTTCGGATGTTAATGACTGTGTCATGCATGTGGTATTTCTGCCATGCCTCCACACTCCTCCTTCCCCTCGTATCCTCCTGTCCTGCCTCTGGCTCCATCTCCACCACCAGGGTATCATCCAGCTTTGGCCTCTTGTAATGCCTCTTGAAGGTCTTTATGATACCCTGGTCCATGGACTGTAGGATGGAAGTGGTGTTGGCAAGGAGGAACATGGTACGAATCTGCCCGTTGTGCATCACCAGGATCTCCTCTGAGGGGTGAGCTGGGGCCTGATCAAGGAGGAGAAGAGCCTTCGCCTGTCCTGGTCACACATTATGCTCCCTCATCTGGTAGTTCTTCACTGACTTAACAAACTTTGTGAAGAACCAAGACCTGGTTATGGTGCCAGTAAACCAGGCCTAGGCATTGCTTTCATAGTGAACAGGGAGATTGTCCATAATTGGCCGCATCGCACATGGTCTCTGTGGCCCCCACCACCATAGGCTGCAGTCTGTGGGTTGCGTCTGCGTTCACGCACAGCACCATAGACACTCGAGACTTGCTTTGCATGTGGCCTAGGACACTATACTGGCTTCTTGCTGCGCATGTGTTGTTTGGCAGTGCCTTCCAAAACAGCCCAGGCTCATCAACATTATAAATCTGCCAGTCATGAAGGCTTGTTTCACTGTTAATTGCCTTTATTTTGTCACTGAACGGCTGCACGCATGCAATATCAACACTGCACTGCTCACCCACTATCATTTTATGCACGATATCGTGCCATTTTGAAAAGTTTGAGATCCAGCCATCACTTGCATGGAAATCTTCTATTTCTAGTTTTTCTGCAAACCTTAAAGCAGCATTCCGTATCTCAGGCCCACACACTGGCATACCCTGGTCTCCAGCTGCTGGTACCACTTAAACACAGCTTCCTCAAGTTTTTCATATTTAGGCTTCTTTAGAGACTGCTTTGCCAGAAATGAAGATTTTTTTTTTTTTTTTTGAAGAACTAGCACTCTCATCTGGCACTACTTTCAATTTCATAATTTCTTCCTTATGCTTTCGGAATTCATACACTTGGGTTTTCTTAACCCCATACTCGGTCATGAGTGACCCCACAGCCGTACCACGCTCTCTGTTCTCAGTTACTTCCAATTTCTGGGCCAGAGAAAGCCTCACCTTACTTTTTTCTTCTGCATTTAGGCACGGTGAATGATTGCTCTGGTTATTTTCACAAGAAAATGCACAAAAGAGTTTGTAATGGCAAGGTAGTCATGCATACTCGGGGAGAGGACGTGAACGGTACGGCGGTTGCTGGTAGACTGAGCCTGGGTGAGCAGCCTGGGATGAAGCAGCTTGTCTCCATTAGTGACACCCCACGCCTCCTGATTGACCGGAAGAGTTCCGGTAAATTGCGAGTACCTAATGGAAAAAACTAGTTCCGCTTAGGACAAAGCGGCTTGTTTCCGTTAGTGACACCCCACACCTCGTGATTGACTGGAAAAAAGTTCCGGTAAATTGTGAGTACCTAACAGAAAAAAATAGTTCCGCTTATTCAAGCTTCCGCTAAATCCCGCTGCCGTTTAATTGAGCTTTTACTGTATCATATCAATGAAAACAGTGATCGTATATCGACCACTGAGGCTTTATATGGGATCATAATCATCGTATACAGAAAGTGAAATATCATTAAAAAAAAAAAAAAAATCCTAACTTTTTCATCATCATATGCATGATTCATCACATACCAGTTTATCGTATAACAAAAATCTGCTGTATAGATAGATATACTGTACAACACATATTTTTATACATATACAGTACAACCTCATTATAACAGATTAATTTCAGGAAAAGGCAAATGGTATATTATATAGGGCCCCGTTATACTGAACCTCAGGTTGGTAAACTGTCAAACCGTCTGAATTGTGGTTAATTAGTCTGCCAAACTACCATAGTAATGAAAACCCGCGTAATCAAATAAAGCAGTAATGTGAACAAAGGTAACTGGTTTAGAGTCCACAAGTTTAGCCTCAATTTTTTTTTTTTTTTTCTAATACCCAAATAATAACTCCTAAAAACACAGGAGGGACTGGATCAGTAATGTTCATACCAAGTCTACTACTCTTTATCAAAATGACTCATTTCTCTCACATATCTCATAACTAATTTTGTGAGCCAACATTCTTAACAGTATACTTTGCCTGTGAATATGAAATTCTCACATTAACCATCAGTTTAAGTTCTTGTGAATACGACACTTTTCATAACATTTGTTGCCATTTTTAATTAAGTTTATCCTTAAATGTTATATCACCCTTTAAGTTTATTCTGAATTACTACTACAGTCAAATCAAAAGCTTATTTCTATCTGTTTATTGCCAGATGCTTTAATCCCACAAGGGGTGGCCATAAACTAATCGCCTCCATGTTGCCCTGTCCCCCTCCATTCCACTGCCCTTCCCCCAGCTCACACCCTTCTCTCTCATATACCTCTCCACTCCATCCCTTCATCTCATCCTCGGCCTTCCCCTCCTTCTCCCCCCTCTCCACCTCACTCACATAACTGTTCTCATTAGTCTTTTACTCTCATCCTTTCCACATGGCCAAATCACCTCAGTGTATTTCTCCTAATGCTTTCTATTACATCCACATCAACACCACAATGCTCCTTCACTTCCCCATTTGTCAGTGTGTCTTTCCATGCAACTGCACTTGCTCTTCTCAAATAACTCATTCCACTGCTTTCACTCTTGACTTGTGTCCTTCCACCAAGGTCCAAGCTTCACTTCCATACATTAGAGTTGGTATCACAGTGCTGTCATGCAGCATACTTTTTACTTCCATTGTCTGTCTATCTATCTACCTATTGCCAGACGCCATAATCCGTATGGGGTGGCCATTTGACTCTGAGTTATTTGTTTTACAGGGAGGGGCACTAACTCTCCACCAACCCACTTGACTCGTAGGAAGCACGTATGGTATGGTTATATGGTTTCCACCCAGTGTTGTAAATGGTTTCTTGGCTTACAGGAAACCATTTGGCTTGTCACTCAATGTAAAGCCACCTGTAACGGAAAGAAAAGCATTAAGTAGTGACAGGAAAGATGGGAGAAATAGGAAGAGAGGAGGGCAGGCACAGAAAAAGAATGATAAAGGGTAAGGAAGAAGTAGGCAGCATTACATCAAGTGAGTGGATGATGGTCACCACTTCCATTGTCACTTCCCTATTTCTTTTCACTGCTTTCAAAGAACCAGCAACCTTTCTTCCTTCTTGTACCCTTTCAAGCACTTCATCCTCCAATTTCCATCCTTACTCATCACACTGCCTGTGTACTTAAATGCACTCACATTTTCCATTTCCTCATCATCCAGCCGTATGCACTGTACATTCAGTGACTTCATTTCTATCAAAGACCATAACTTTGCTCTTTCTTACATTGACCTTTAGATTCTGTTTCTTACACACTTTCCCAAAGCCAGTCACCAACCTTTGCAGTTCCCTTCATTTAACAATACAGTATCATCTGCAAACAACAATACAGGAAGTTTCCAGACCCCTCTCTCAATAGGGCCACTCCAGCATCCACTGCTTTGCCTTGTATCTCTTTTATAGCCCCATTCATAAACAGATTGAACAGCCATGGAGACATGACACATCCCTGTTTCAGTCCAACATTCAGATGGAAAAATTAACTTAGTTCATTATCCACACACACTGCAGCCACAGCACCCTCACACACACTTTTCATGGCATTCAACAACTTCCCATTTACTCCATGTATTCTTAATATCTTCCACATTCCTTGTCTATCCACTCTGTCATTTGCTTTTTCTAAATCCTTGAAGGCTGCATACAACTTCTTTCTCTTCTCTAGAAACTTTTGCACTAAAGACTTAAGGATGAATATCTAATCCACACAACCTCTTCCCTTCCGAAAACCACCCTGTTCTTCTCCAATTAATTCCTCTGTTATTTCCCTAACTCTGTCAATTAGTATCCTACCATATACTTCTCATGTTACACTAAGACAAATGCCCGCATGATTACCACACACTTCTTTTTCCCCCTTTTCCTTTTTACTGGGGAATAATTATACAGGACTTCTAATCCTCCGGGACTCTACCTTCCTCCCAGGCCAATCTGCACATCTTTCATATCCATTCTACTACTATCTCACCTTGATGCTTCATCATTTCACCACACAATCCATCAGGTCCTGGGGCTTTCCCCATTTGGCTTTCTTCATTGCTTCCAATACTTCCATCCTGCTGATCTATTTCTCCCTTGTCACCACCGTCTTTCTCCCAACCATTCCTCAACCACTAATACCTGCATTACTTTCGTTCTCTATTTTTAATGGTTCCTTAAAGTGTCCTCTCCATCTTCTCACTTTTTCTTCCTTCTCCAGAATCAATCCACTGTTTTGATCTTTTGTTCCCCTACTAACTTCTTTATCACCCTAGCTTTCTTAACCTCCTTCGAGAACATTTTCTAATATTCTGTCCACTTTACACTCAAATTCCTTCCTGATTCCTTATCCACTCTCATTTTTCTCTCACCTACTAATCTTTTCACCTTTCTTTTCTCTCTACATGGAACTTTCTCTTCCGTCTCTCAGCATCCTCCATGCCTCTGCATCCCATCCACTCACTGTATGTTTTCTTCTGTTGTGCCACAGCTTGTCTCACCTCTTCATTCCACCATGCTGTTCCTTGCATCCCCTTTTGTCTTTTCACCCCACGCACCACCTCACATGCTGAACAGATTTCTTTTGTGAAAATCTTGTAGACACCTTCCACCTCCCCCATGTGCTCCAAATGAGATTTACCCAGTCACTCCTCCACTTCTCACTTGTATTCAATCTTTTTTCCATCCTTCTGCAACCTTTCTGCCCTCTTTGTATGGACTACTTCCTCCTGTCCTTCCCTCCTTCTATTCCTCCATTGCACTTGAACCTTGACTTTCACCATCACCAAGTGGTGGTCAGAAAATCCACTTCCTCAAGCTCTGTATGCTCTTGCATCCATTACATACCTTCCCATTCTGTCATCCACACAGGTAATCAGTTACTGCCTGCTGTTCATTCATTTCACCATCCACCCTTCTCATCACTCGCCATGTGTACCTGTGAATCATATTGTGGCTAAAGAGGGTTTTGGCTATCACCTACCCCCTCCCTGCACAAATATCCACAAGAGCACTGCTATTCTCATCCACTTCTGCAGGCACAACTCCACTCATCAACCACTCCATGCACCATCACATTCCCAACTTGTCCTTTCAAATCTCCAATCAAAAACACTCTGTCATTCTTCTCAAAATTTTCCCTTGCATGCTCTCACATTTGCCCAGAACTCTTCTTTCACTCTGGTATCTACTGAGGCACTGTATAAGCGAGTGTGGATTGCATGAAGAGTTATGTTTCAGGGTTGTTTGCATTTGGAAACCAGTTGCTGCAAGGCTTATCATCACTGTAATAACCAATATATAGCTATCCATTGACCTACCACACTGGCTGCCTTTATCTTTACGTGTACAGTATTTTCACTCACCTGTCTGTTCAGAATGGTGTACAGTATTGAAAGCTGTTTGGGGGATTTAATGCAGTGAGGCATTTTTATAATGCTAAAAAAGAAAATGTTAAAGCTATTTAGTTATTTTTGTGATGTTCAATGCACCATTGATTATTGTTTTGTCACTTTTTTTTTTTTTTTTTTTTTTTTTACCATATTCACTGCAAGAAGGAGTGCAGTATTTTGGCAGCTCCCTTCGATTTTCATCAGTTTTTATCGTGGCATAACTGTGATGTGGATGTGATAGGAAGCGTTAGGAGAAACACATTGAAGTGGTTTGGCCATGTAGGGAGGATGGAGATTGAGAGATTGATGAGGAGAGTGTATGTGAGTGAGGTGGAGGAGGGGGAGAGGGAGGAGGAGGCGGAGGATGAGATGGAGGGATGGAGTGGAGAGGTATATGAGAGAGGGGGATGTGAGCTGGGAGCAGGGTGGTGAAATGACGGAGGACAGGGCGACATGGAGACGATTTGTTTGTGGCCACCCCTTATGGGATTAAGGCATCTGGCAATAGATGGCTAGATAACTGTGATCAGCACAGATTTACTTGCAATATTGAAGGTAATGCAGTATTGAAGGTAATGATACATAATAGACCAATACATAATAGACCAATAAACAATACAGTACCAATATTGGCCTTAATTTCATTAGATTATAATGAAAAGATGAGGAAATACTGGGTGTGGGTTTGGTATATAACTAATTTGTCGAACAGTTCACTAGATACACTTTCTGTACTGGACCTTGATTCAGTACATAACAAAAGTCATCCGTTGGAGTCAGGGGGTCTGGTATATCAGAGTTCAGTGAGTCTCACTTTATATATACAGTATACGATAATTTTTTTATTCTTGTTTAAATTTTACTCTGGTATATGGCAGAAGTGCCCTTTGCTGTTATGCTGCCGAAATCTTCAGTTGCAGTCAGTCAGTCAGCCAGTCAATCTGCTGCATCAGCTGCTAAGGCCATTTGTGGACTTTCTATATAATTGCTAAAATGAAGGTAACTAAGAAGTAGAGTGCCCCACAGTGTATTTGACATTTGGCTTGTGGATACAGGATAGGTCAGATAATTTAGTATAATAACTCCCTCCATTTATGAAGCTAATATATCATTGAATTTTACAGTGCAAATTGAACTGTGCATATGGTACCATTGAAACACATGCTATATAGCTAACTGATAGCCAGAAATTTGGCCCTCTTGAAAAATTTTGACCCCCCCCCCCCTTGCTGATCATACCAACTGTAGTAAACATGCAACCTCTATGAACATCACTGGGCATAAAACAGGGTTCATTAGAGTGTACAAAGTGGTAAATAAGTGGTGAATACTTACAATGACAGGACAGAGTGACATGGGAACCTGCCAAGGCCTGTCTTTACCTCCTCTGGTTGTCTTTGTGAAACAGGCAGAAGCCATTGCACATCAGTTATCAGTGCATTTAGAACCACAGTAAACAACCAAACTGCTTTATTGTTTTTGTTTTTAGCATAATATAATTGTCTTACTGCATTAAATCCCCCTCCCCTTCCCCCTGCAGAATAGCTGTTAATAAGCCATTTTGACCAGACAGGTCAGAAAAAATGTACACAAAGATATAGGCAGCCAGTGGGGTAACAGCGTGCTGCATGGCGACTGGCTTCCATGTGCAGATAGCCCCCAAATATAATAACACCATGAAATCCAAACTCACTTATAAATGCCTCATTAGATGCCATTTGTTACTGCTGTGCTTCCCCATTTAGTCTGAGCAAGCAATCACCCCAGCAGGGCCATCCCATGCAGTGAACTGATGTTCCTAAGCAGCTGACAGTGGCTCACCATAGCAAGGCATGGGGATTAGTGTGGAGTTTTTGTCCTGGGTAGACACCACATTTGTGTCTCCACCAGGTTAACTGGGGCACCATATCAGGCTGTATGTCACACCATTATTTGGCTGTATATTTACCACCCAGCATTGTAAAACTGTTTCCTGAAGTGCAGGAAACCATTTGGCTTGTCACTAATTCTAGAGCCACCTGAAGGGGAAAGAAGAGTAATAAATAGTGACAGGAAGGCCAGGAGAAATAGGAAGAGAGGAGGACAGGTATAGAAAAAGAATGATAAACATGAAGGAAGTAGCAGGCAGCGCTATATCAAGTGAGTGGATGATGAGCATCTCTATCTACAATAAGTAGATGGAAGTTAGCTTTTGATATGACTGAAGTTATAATTTAGATTATATTGGAGGTTTTATAGAGTTATTTAAGGGTAAACTTTACTAAAAGAACAAGAAATCTTTTGAGAATTGTCATATTGACAAGGGCAGAAGATTGTTAGGAATGATTAGTTATGAGAATTCTGTACTCACGGATAAAAGTAAGATGGCTTTCTAGTTATGATAAATATAAGAAAAATGATCATCTGGTTCACAGTCAAGAGTTGCAAACTTGGTGTAAACATCATCATCCATGTTTACATACATCACTGCACAGGACTTTGAGTGGTGGCATCGAGCAACCCATGTTTTAGAAGCTGATTTCTGGAATTGCTCTACACATTTCAGTTATGGATAGGTTTATCTCTCCAGTCAACAGTGAAAATTGCATATGGAACCCACACAAATGGATTTTTTTTTTTTTTTTTTTTTTTTTTTTATGTGACCGACTCTGGGCATAGGCTTCACAGCCTGCTTTCAAGGCCCAGTAGTCCCCCTACATACCGCACACCTCTACATGTCACCACTTCAGCGCTAACACCCACCGTCCATATTGAATACATGCTAGGGCTGTCTCATACAGGACTGGTGTATTGGTATTAGCGGGGGTATTTTTACGACATGTCGGCGGGGCTTCTGGTAGATCAGTAAAGTCTGATTTTATGAAGTTCAAATCCTTAAACTGTTCCCTGCCTCAGCGAGATTTGAACCCGGGTCCGTGAGAACTGCAGGCTAACTCTCTACCGATTGAGCCACTGTAAGTCAGTGTACAAGTTGGTGCTGGAGCATTTTTTTTCTCTGGTCACAGTTAGCTGAGATCTGGCTGAAGGGATCAAGTGATAGTATTGTTCTGTTTAATTCCTGCACATGGCAACTGTCAAGAGCCAGTACTGGTATTTGTGCAGTTAATTTCATGTAAGGGAGTTTCGTTTTCATTTTTGAAGGCTCCAGCATGCTTGCACGCGTCGACCTGGGTCACCTAATGACGGCTGTCCATGCTACTTGATCTCTGGCAGCTACCTTATTTAGTCCCTTAACCCTGAGGTCACACTCAGTGACCTCGTCCCAGGTCTTTTTCAGCCTGATTCTCACTACGCTACCTGCAACATAAACACTTCTCACTTTCTGCACCCATTTATCATCCCCCATCCTCTCCACATGCCCAAACCATCTCAGTCTACCTCTCCTCATCACAGCACCAATACACTCCAGTCCCATCCTACCTCTCAACTCTTCCATCATACACCCACCACAAATTGACTTAGGACCTACACACAGAATTGCTATGGGAGAGTTGTCTGTCTTTGTTGTGTGTTTCCACCTCTACCAAGTGAATTTTTTGGGTAAGAAGTCACTGGCAACTCCTCTGGTGTTGGCAGGAGGTGGTGAAACACTCAGCACATCAGTGCTTGTGCAGAAGCGAGAGTGGGAGTGTATGTTCCCATCGCTCTGAGCTTGCACCTCCCTCTTTTTTAGTATGCATTACTATTTGCCCAGTTATTTTTCTAGAGTCGAGGTGTCATGCCTGGAAAGCACTGCTCAAGGGATGAGAGGGTCCGTATCATTGCATGGAGGCCGGATAACGTCGCTATCAACATGCTTTGTGAACATACTGGACGCCCAAAGTCGACCGTCATGAAGATTCATGCTGCATCCACCTGATGCCGTACCAGAGCACAAGCAGGGCGGTGGAAAGAAGAGGACTACTTCCAGAGGTGCAGATGCACTTCTGAAGAGGGAAGTAATCAAGAATCCTTGACTGACAGCAGCAGAATTGAAGAGAATGCATCCCCAGCTGTTACAAGACATCTCAATTCGAACTATCCAGCACAGTTGCAGAAGGAGCTGGGTTTGCCAAGCCACACCACAACCAAGAAACTGCTTGTCACTGACCGCATGAAGAAGCAGTGCTTTCAGTTTGCCAAGAAGTATGCACACAGGACATCGGATGGATGGAGAAAAGTTTTGTTTTCCAATGAAAGCACATTTCAAGTGTTTCAGGTGTGTTCTGCCAAGGTTCGTCACCCTGCCTCCTGTAGTCGATATGACCCTGCTTACATGGTGCCGACTGTTAACCCCTCCATGGCCGAAGGCCCGGAATTTTCCGTGCACCCCAGGCCGATGCCAGGGCCATTTTTTGAAATTTCGAAAATTGATTTTTTTTTCTTGCCATATTGAAGAGAAAGTTCAGATGCACCTAACAGTGCAAATCCCAGCTTCCTAGATGCATTTTATGGCTTGCAGTGAACTGCGGAAGTTGCAGAAATATCGGCAACCGATATCGCCGCCCAGGGGCACTGCCGCATCGCAACTCGGCAGGTGTTGTTATTTTTTTTTTTTTACCTCCCAAAACAATGCAAATGGTGCTGAAATGTTGTGCATATATGAGATATGATGATATCGAATGATTTCAGTATATAATCTGTTAGAAATGGCTGGAAAAAAAAATGTTATGAATACATTTTCACCTTTTTGATATAAAATATGTTTATGGTAGTTTTGAGTTATTTTTTACGTTTTCGTTGTGCCCATGCTTGGAAAAGGGAGCAAAAGAGTTGAATTTTCAGTCCTAAATGAGAAAACTGCGCGTCCTCCAAGGCTAGACTCTGCCACGGGAGAATAAAGTGGAGGGTCAGTCCGATTAGCAATACGGAAGTTGAGTCGCAACTTCCAGCTCCCATACCACAAGCATGGCTAAAAATTGAATCATAATGCAGTTTCAGAACTAAGAATAAGTCTAATTATTACGAATACAGATACAAAGGAGAAATAAATACTATTACAGACAGAGGAAAACATATTTCTTCCGTCATAACATGTTCATCTTTCTCTATAATTTTACGTTCATCTTTATCATTTTACCATGTTATTTTTGCAATATATATATTGCTGTCTCATAAACAGGGTGGTTGTGTGTTTTGCAAGGGAGGAAAAAGACTGTATTTTCTGTCTGGGTCGAGATAATGGGTGTAACTATGTGTGTTTAGGCATGGCCACGAGCGGAAAAATCGTACATCCACTCGTCACGACAGCAGCTGGTGAACTGACAGATGAAACATGAGAGGGTGAAGTCAAGGTCAGTCTCATGTCCCAGATTTTCATTCAATTTCCCAAAAGTTTTCACAGTTTTCTACAAGTTGCACTGCATCAAATGATCCAAACCATTACAGCAAACCTGAGCAAATAGGTAAAGATACCAAGACAAAAATGTATTTTTCTCTTATTATCATGTCTGTTTTGTATGTGCCTGTATTACTTCATAATCGTAAACAGGTGGTTGTGTGTGTTTTGCAAGAGAGGACAAAGATGATATGTTCTGCCTGGGTCGAGATAATGGGTGTAGTTGTGCTTGTTAAAGCATGGCCAGGAGTGAAATAATAAAAAATCCACTTATCACAGCAGCAGGCTCTGAAATGCTTGATGGGGTGTATGGGAGTGTACTGTAGGTCGGTGTGAAGATGTTCAGAACGTTCATTCACTTCTCAAAAATTTTTGCATTTTTTTACAGGCCGTGCTCAAATGACGCCGGCAGCCATTTACGGCTAAACGTCATTTGACGCCGACAGCCATTTACGGCTAAACGTCATTTGACGCCGGCGGCCACGGAGGGGTTAAGCACCCACAATCAGTAATGGCACAGAGGTGTTTCTCAGGCGAAATGGGAAGGGGAGGCCTCTGCTCTCTTCCTAAGAACTTGATGATGAATGGTGGCCGGTACATTCAAGTTCTGAAAGATCATTTGTTAAACTTTTTTGCTATTCATGGGTGCGACGATTCAGCTCCATGTCACAAGCCAAGAAAGGTGACAAAATGGCTTCAGGATAATCAGATTGAGGTCCTCGACTGGCCTGGCAACAGCCCAGATCTAAATCTGATAGAAAACTGCTGGACAAAGATGAAGAAAATCACTGCAGAGAAGAAGACACCCAATCTGGACAACCTCAAGACTGAAGTGACAAATGTTTGGTGCAAAGAAATGTCCTTAGATTACTTTAGAGATCTAAGTGATTCCATGCCAAATTGCATCCAACTGGTCCTGAAAAACAAGGGAAACATGATTTCATATTAAAGAATGGCATTTCATGAACAAACATTGTGATATACTATGATTTCTGCATTTTTTAATACCTTGTGAGGGGACGTCCTAAGTCAGTTTGTGGTAGCTGTAAACCTAGTACCCCCAGGTCTTGCACACAAGGATGCACTGCAACATCCACCAAATCACTGCCATTTCTGTACGTTTGAACCTGCAAGTATCCTCTTCCTTTACTGCCCAGGTCTCACTACCATACAGCATTACACTCCTAACACATGCAGCATATAAAGATCCCATAGCACGGATGGAGAGCCATCTTAATGTAAAGAGAGACAACAGCTCCCTGAACTTCTTCCAACCACTCGTCACTCCAGCTACAGAGCTGGCTCCTGCCCCACCTCCAGCACATAACATGTCTCCCAAATGGCAAAACTCTTCCACACACTCAAGAGACTCTCCAGCAAGTTCAGTCCTTTCACGCCTGGCAATACCCACATGCGCTTCCTGACATACTGCATGCATGAAATCAGCATTATATTGCAGTCTACCTCTAATACCACTACATCTCTTATGCTTCCACTTATCGCAAACACTGCACAAGATGGAATTGCTTCCCACGCCCATGTGACAAATCACACATGGCCACTCTCCCTCTTCTTTGACAGTACTGCCACCAGCCCTAGATATCATCACTTTTGTTTTATCTGTATTTACTCTTAAGCCCTTGTGCCCCAGACCATCTCTCCACTTCCTAAATCTTTCCTCTTTCTCCCTTTTATTCTCTGCAGCCAACACCAAATCATCAGGATACATTTCCCACAGAATCCATTTCTGAAGTCACTTGAGAGGGCTTCAAGTACCATGATAAACAACAAGGGGCATGCCAGGGCAACTGAAGCCACTCCCAGGTTCTCGGGCCCCATGAGGGGCCCAGGGATGTTTGCGGTGGTTTGGCCCCCATGCTGTCCTCCTCCTCTGCTTCGACAGCCTCTGGGGGGTAGACCCACACCAAGACTCAATGCCTTATGGTCACTTGCCCATACAACATTTGGACACAACAAAGAAACCACCACTAGAGTATACAAACAATATATACATTCATTGATGAATTATGCAAGCCCTGCTTAGGCTTCTAACCTCACTAAAACACACTACAACACTCTACAGACCATACAGAACATGACCCTAGAAATAATCACAGGCTGCATAGTTACTACACCCACAGACCACCTACACCAAGAAACCAAAGTCCTCAAAGTCAAAGATCATCTAGACTTGAGAGGCACACAAATTCTAGCTGCAGCTTCCACAAACCCACACCATCCACTACACTACATGGTAGCACATCCATACACACCAAGGAACATCAAAACAACACCCAGCACATATCATACACAAATACTGTTATCTCTCCCCCCTCGCCTGCTTCAGACCAGCTTCCAGAAACATATCCATACTCAAATCACTCGCCGCTCCACTCAAAGACTACACACAGCTGCATGCACAGCCTCTTAATATCCACTCCTCTGAATCCTACCATCCTCGTGAGGACACGGTTCACCCGGCCAGGCTAAGATATGGACATTATCCAACCCTCTTGAGTTATCAGAAGAGGCTGGATGACTCCGTCGCTGATGCCTGTCCAGAATGCAGCACAGTACCTGATACTATTAAGCACATTATGGAAAACTGCATTGCACACAATCAACATCACCAGCATCACAACATACACCACTTGAGAGCTCTGTGGAAAAACCTGGTCTCGGCCGTGGCGGACTCAGTGCTGTTCAGCCAGACTGCTTAGGGAACAACTACTGCTACTACTATTACTGCTACTGCTACTACTACTACTACCAGCAGTACTACTACTACTACTATACTCAATCCTCGTAAACTGCAGCAATTTGGGTCTGGACCACTGCCGCAGATTACAAATTCTGCGGTTTATAAATAATAACTCTTATGTGAAAAATTAATTAGGGTCTGGACTTTGGCCATCCACCCCCCAAAGCACCCTACCTACACCTATCTAGGCACCATCAAACACAAACATACAAATTTAGGAATATTCAGTGCATGTATTTAATAGAAATAAGCAAGGTTAAGGGATCTCACCTTAATCCTATGACGATATTGAAGTGAATGAAGTGGGGTGGTGTTGGGAAGAACTTAGAACCTCTCAGTATGAGGTGGGGGTGCTCCCTCATGCTGTTCTCCCTTCTCCAGCTCCTCAGCCTCCCTCAGGAAGCCCTCAAAGTCTGCCTGGTTTTGTTTTGGTTTCTCCCTGGTTTTGTAGATCGTCCTTATGGTCGACTCGTTCCTCCCATATTCTTTCGCCAGGCTTGCAGACAAATGAGCTCCAAACGTTGACTGTACGACAACGGCGGCTGCTTCTTGATGCCACAGGGCTTAGAGCACTTTTTCGGGGGTTCGGGAGGGGCCATGGAAGGTAGGAGGTGGGGGGAAAGTGCACAAAAAAAGGCAGGTAGTTCTCGTACCGCACGGTGATGCTCTGTACTGTGCAGGTTGGCGGGCAGAACAACAACAACATGGCGGCATTGGTATGCACACTTGCCACCAGGGACGGGTGGTGATTGGTTGTTGGGTCGCGGTTATCAAATTGAATGCCACGGTTTACGATTCTCCGCGGAAAAGGCCCACTTCGGTGCCTAGATCCGCGATTTTCGTGACTTAACAGCGGTTTAAGGGTGCTGGCAGTCTGACAGCCACTTTGCCGCAGATTACGAATCCGTGGTTTATAAACACGCGTTTTAGGAGGATTGAGTGTACTACAACTACTACCGGTACTACTACTACTGCTACAACTACGACAGCAAGGGGCTCAAGACTGACCCCTGATGTACACCAACATTCATGGAAAACTCATCACTCAAATCTCCATTCTCCCTTACCTGAGTGTGAGCACCCACATACATGGCCATAACAACACTAACCTGCCATTTTTCGATCCCAATCTTTTCCAATGCCCACCTCACCACCTCTCTAGGTACTGTCTCAAAGGCCTTCTCCAAATCAACAAAAACAAAGTACAGTTTCCTTTTCTTTCCTATATGTTTTTCCTGAAGCTGTCACACAATGAATATGGCATCAGTGGTCCCTTTGCCTGACATAAACCCAAACTGCATCTCATCAGTATTCACTCTTTCTCTAATCATACCTTCTAACACTCTCTCCATTACTTTCATTATCTGGTCTGAAAGGTTTATGCAGCTATAATTGCCTCTTTACAGAGCATGATCTCTCCCCTTGTACACACTTACCATTACACTCTTCAGCCAATTACCTTGGACAACACACTCATATATATAATTATATTTATCAGCTCATTGACTAACCTCACTCCTATATCACCTGATGCTTTCAGCATTTCAGCAGTTAACCCAGACACACCTGCTGCTTTCCCCACCTGCATCCTGCCTATTGCCCTGCTTACAGTAGCAGCGTCAATCAACGGCCATAGACCAAACACTGGATCTGCAGGCTCCAAGCCTTCCCTGTCCCAGTCAAACTCCTCACTCAACACCTAGCTGCAATGCTCTCTCCATGCATCTTTAATATCCCCACTGTTCACCACAACCTTTCCTTCATCATTCTTCACACACTGCTTGCCTATTATATCCTATTCTCCCTCTTCATCTGATTTGTCACCTTAAAAATCATCTTCTTCCCTTCCACATGATTTCAGTTATCAAGGAATAGTCTCTGTGACTCAGACATTGCCCTGTAAACCTTTTTCTAGCCCTATGCTTGGCATCCAAGTGTTCCTCTTTGTTACCACCTTTTTTCCATTCCCATTAAAGCCTTCTTTTCTCCTTAACTGCAGCTTGTACACCCTCATCCCAACACCAAGTCACTTTATCTCTTGGTGGGCCTGTTGTCCATCCACACACTGAATCAGTAACTCTCAAGAGGTTGGTCTTGAGGGCTCTGTACTGTTCATTAACACTTCTGTCAACGTCTGCCTGTTCAGCCACTGCTTGCCTCATCTCACTATGGAAGGCATCCCTTACTACTTGGTTTTTCAGTTTCCATATTTTCCACCTAGGTGCATAGGTCCTCTTTTTCATCAACTGCTCCTTCAGCATTATGTCACATATCAATAATTTGTGTTGCTACACACATTTCTCGTTCCCTATAACTTTAACATCCCTCACTAACCTCTTATCAATCTTCCTGACCAGGAAATAGTCTGTCTGGCTGCTGTTTCCCCCAGATGCATACATAATCAACCTACTCTCTCTTTTCCTAAAATGTGTGTTGCACACAATAATGTTCATTGCCTATCCAAACTTGAATATCCTTTCCCCTTCCTCATTTCTTGTGCCATATGCATATCCCCCATGTACTCCATCATATCACTGAGCTGATTCACCAACATAACCATTTAAATCCCCTCCCTAATACTACAATCTCATCATCCCTCATACTGCCTACTACATGTATTAAGTCATCCCAAAATCTGTCCTTGTCTACCTCATCCAAGCCTGCCTGTGGAGCATATGCCAATACAATTGCAAACACCATCCCACCAAACAAAATTTTCACTACTTCTATCCTGTCACTTACACTCATAACATTCATGACATATTCCAACTGTTTCTCCTTAACCAACACACCCACACACCCATATCCATCTATCCTACCCTGCCAAACAACTTACAGCAACAATCCCTCCTAGCAGTCTTTCTGGCTGATCCACCTCTATACCTGGCTTCTTGCACACATGCCACATCCACCCACCTCCTACTCATTACTGCAGCTTTTTCCCTCGCTCTACCCTTCAAACTTCCCACATTCCACAAAGCCACTCTGATCCCCCTGGGTGATTTAATGTCCTCAGACTTGCTTTGAATTACATTCTTTAACTTGGTCATAAGCAGTAAAATAAGAAGGGAGAGACATGTCGCAGGCCCTGCCCACTGCATGGTCCCAGGACCAGGCAATGGATCTGGGACCCCTATCCCACCAACCTTGACCAGTGGCTGTGGTGGTGGCCCTGGGGCACCCTGCCAGGACAGATACAGGGACACCGTCCAAGCACGCCATGGCACTGTAATTGCCCTGCCATTATACACCCATTGATAGGGCAGCCTCCTGGGATGCTACTCCCAGACTCAGGCCCCTCTCAATTGGGTGGAAGCGACAGCCTGGGAACTGCAATTCCCTGTACCATCTAGCACAGGTTTGAGCCTCATCTCACCTTGGCACCATGATCTATGCTGGTGGAGCCTTCATCATGCCTCCCCTCAAAAGGTCTGCCACTAGGCAGTGGGGACAAAGGTTTCTGGCCGCGTACCCCTGCTGGCATCAACCCCTGTGACATAGTGGGGTATGTTGTGTAATATGTAAAGCACATGTGGTGTAGTGTATGAGCTAGAGGAAGTGTTTGGCAGAGTCTGCTATCCCTATTAGTGTCACACTGAAAAGGTCAGCAAAGGGGGATGGTTAGGTAGCTAGTGAAATAGGAGCTCCAAGTCTCCCTATCACCAGCATTCCCATTCCTCTCAGTGGTACCACTCTGATCAGCTGGTGCTACAACCTCCTTCCATATTAGGAGGAGTTTGTTGTTGTTATTGATCAACCCCAATGTGTCTTACTGAGTAGACCATCAAGCTATGCAATGGGGCATGGGGATCAGTGTGGTGGGTGCTGCATTTGCATCTCCCAAGTTAACAGGGGCACCATGGTAGGCTCCACTTCAGTGACTGGTTATGTGTTACTACCTTGTGTTGTAGATAGTTGTCTGGGCTGCAGAAAACCATTAGACCTGTCACTCAGTGTTAAAACACCTGAGGTGGAAAGAAGAGTGATTAAAAGTAACAGGAAGGAAGGGAGAAGTAGGAAGTGAGGAGGGCAGACACAAAAATGGAATGAATAAAGTAGAGGAAGAAGTAGGCAACACTACGTCAGCTGCGTGAATGATGGTTGCCGTCCTCAACCACTTCTGAGGGAATTTGTATATTGTATAACTGAATACTGTATATGTTTGCACTGGAGCTTAAGTTTGAAGTTTATACTCTTCTTTGAGGCTACAAGTCAGAAATCATGTCAACTCCCCCTTGGGACTTGGTGCACCTAACATTTGTGAGGCTTGTGCCACTCACCTGGTGTGAGTCCTTTTTGGCTTGCCTTGGTTTGACCAGATCCACTCAGCCATAAAGTCCTTAAGGAATGCCTGCAGATTTTCTTTTGTTATATTGATCTCATTGTTTCAACAGGTAGTAACAGTGCGGTTGTTGATAATCTGTGCTCAAGGCAACTGTCGTCATTTTTGACCAAAAAAAAAAAAATCTGAAATTTTTTAATATTCTGAGAAATTCCATGAAGTTCTGTCATCCTTCCTCTGTCTCTGTGCGAAGTGATATCATCTTCAGAAACGTATGTTTTAAAATTTCATTTTTGTACACCCATATCAAGCTCTAAAGTGCAACTTCAGTGCTCCTACACACATCATGATATAGCTTTGTGCAAAATTTACTCTGAAATCCCCCCTTTTTTTTTTTTTCTTTTTTATATATACAGATAAATTGTTGACTATGTACTTCTTTTGACATCTGTCATCTTTTTTAGTCCCAGCTGTATACTCATTGCAGCCAGAAGCATGAGAGGGAGTGGGTGTTTTGCTCGGTGCTCAGCGACCAGGCAACTTTGACAGCCATTTTCTGAGAATGTATGTTTTTAACATTTGGACTTTAAATAGTTCTTTACTAATAAAGCGGTAGAAAAAACAAAGGTACCACTGGAAAGCCCATAAGATATACTATAAAGTCTCTAATTAGAATATTTTTTTATAATATGTTTCATGTACAGATCTTGCCAAACACCCAGGAAATTGGTATAATAGGAAACTCAGATTTTCATTGAAAAAATAAATGACCGGTATTCTTCTGATGCAAGTATCATAAAATGTATTAGAGAATCTGCAAAGCAACTCTTTATGATTAGTTTGTCTCATAGCAAGCCAAATTTTATGCATTATCTCTGGAACCTGTTAAAGTCTTATAGATAATTTAGAAATTTTTGACAAAAACTATCTATCTATCTATCTATTGCCAGACGCCTCAATCCCGTTTGGGGTGGCCACAAACAAATCGCCTCCAAGTCGCCCTGTCCCCCGCCATTTCACTCTCTAAATAAAAATCTAATGAACCAAAATTGATGAAATTATACACCAACAATCCCTCATATAGGTCAGTAACTGTTGTAAACTGCAGCCTCCTAGTCCCAATAGTTTAGGAGCAACATATCAAAAGAGACAATGGCCTTAACCCATAGGCTGTGATATACTTCATGTGAAACTGGTCTGACAATCTGTGATATACCTCAAATGAGCATGATTTTTAACCTCTTACCACAAACATGCTGAGAAAGGCAGCATCATACACATTTTGTGGTATAGTAGGCTATCATCTCTCATTCCCACTTCTACATTTAAGCCCAGAAGCATTGGAAAGGGAGCTGCCATGATCAAAGTTTCATGCATTCCATAACCCATTTACTGTGGCATAAGCACCTGAGGGAAGATGAAACATGTGTTGAAAAACCTGTTTGTGAAGCTGAAATCGAGTATAAGATCAGTGGTGGATAAGGGAAGAGCAGAAGGGAGGGAAACAAAATATTTGAAACAGTGCCTCACAAACATTGTGTGGTAAAATAGCCTACTGGGCAACTTACTCATCCTTAGACATTACTCAGTCGTGCTTGGAGAGTTACCAGTTTCTTGTCAGCTGGGCACTATGATTCCTTAGCTATGATGACCAGAGCAAAAATACTTTATGGGTAGGTGTACTGTGCCATATCCAAGTTATTGGTGTACATTTGAAGGCTTCTTGCAAATGCTGCTAAATCTGTCATATTGTTGCATCAGTAGGAGTTGCATGACTAGGATATCCAGTGGCCTGTGGGTGAGTTATGCTCCAACACCTGAATCTGGTATCACACACTAATTTGAGCCCAGTTGGTATCTTCTCTTTTCTAAGTGGATGTGGAGAGCTTTGGTGAGCATGCATCTGGATGTGTCCACACACTTATCGGTGAGTTCTTTGTGGGCAAGCAGAACAGATGTCTGATATCCACTCTTCTGCACTTCTATGCACTTACTGTCTGACAAGTTTTGTTTTGTTGACCATAGCGTCACTGTGACCAAGGGGGAGCTAGAGATGGCTTCCCCTTCAGAATAAATTGGTGCTGGGGATTAAGTAGTTTGACTTCCAGGGAGATTTGGTGAGAGAGGTGTAGCAGGTTCCTTGGCTAAGAACCCCCTGAAGTCATTCCTCCAGTTTAACCCTGCTGTGAGGAAAATTCCTGGGACCACTCTGCACTGGGTGGACAACCCATTGCATAGATCACTAAGGAAGTTCCTCTCACTCACTGCTTGGTCATTGCTTGTTGTACATGCCATGACTTCACAGCATCCCCTAGAACTGAGATGCAAATATACACAGCTGTTGAGAGTCCCTGGCTGGAAAATATAGCAACAGTAGTAGACCCAGATGTGGTGGTTCAGTTCCACAACATATGGAAATACACTTTCACACTAGATCCACACATCTTTCAAAGGATTACCAACATAGGCTTTTGAAGGGATTTAAACGCTTTCCTTGGAATTAACAATTCTCTTTACCCACGGCCAAAATCGTATCTTTCATATTTCATAGTGGTTTCTTATGTTGCTTTCCTCAGTATAACCCAAGCTAAGTCTTACCTCTGTCTCTCTTGCTTGTCCATCCAAAGATGGTTAATTAAGCTTATGTACATTGATTATTGGGTGGTAGGTGGTGGTGACCATCATCCACTCACTTGATGTAGTGCTGCCTACTTCTTCCTTAGCCTTTATCATTCTTTTTCTGTGCCTGCCCTCCTCTCTTCCTATTTCTCCCATCTTTCCTGTCACTTCTTATTGCTTTTCTTTCCTTTACATGTGGCTTTACATGGAGTGACAAGCCATATGATGTCCTGTAAGCCAAGAAACCATTTACAATGGTGGGTGGTAACCATATAACCGAACCATACGTGTTCCCTATGTGTCAACAAGTGGGTTGGTGAGGGGTTAGTGCCCCTCCCTGTAAAACAAATAAATCAAAGTCAAATGGCCACCCCTGATGGGATTATGGCGTCTGGCAATAGATAGATAGATAGATGGATTGATTGAATATTTCAGGTTGTCCTTTAGTCAGTGAATATAAAATACTGGAAGAGGAGTTTTAGAGAAAGGAAAAGCAGGGGAACAGGTAGAAAATGCTCCCATTCAAGAGAGGTAACACTTAGTGCACTCTTATCAGCCCTTGGCTGCAAAACATAATATACTGACAGTTATTGTTGTTTCTTGACTGTAAGCACTGAGAGGTTATGCATACCTCTTACTTTGAGAGGCTTTCTTTGGTAATAATAACCAACTATGGGAGTGAAAGAAAAATGGCACAGCCAGAAACATGTTTTTCCTTTGTCAGGAAGCTGTCAAAACAGTCAGATATCCCATTAGAGGGGTCTTATGACCTGCTTTTCCCCGTTCAATGGGCCCATGTTTCTGGATCATTAGACTGGTACAATAATAGTGCATCCAGGACGAGCATGCATGTGGCTGGTTTGGACTGAAGGCATCAGCATCTCCTTACATTTAAAGCTGGACTCTGCAGAATTTAGTAGGCAATTTCTACAGTGTTTGTCAGGCATAGTGTAGTTACAGCACCACTGTTTTATATGTTGTGATGGTACCCACCACCATTATTCATGTGAGGGTTAAATCTGCATTCCTTAAGTGCTATCACAATTCATAACTGAAGTTAAAAAATGCAGCATGTTATTAATTTGACAGAGTAATTTAAGGTATGAGAACCCAGTACAAATCTACCATGCAGACTTAGACATGTTTTCTAATGCCATACATACATATGCATATACTTTTGTACTGAACACCTGCTACTACCAGGCTGTAAATCATAACAGTAACTGCTTCTTCAGCTCCATTCTGTTTCTGGGTGGCTCATCATGATGAGGTGAGATTCATACTTCAGCCATATAATGAACCTGTGAGTCTTTGCAACTCCGCTCAGCCAGATATTAAGTGTTACAAAAATATGGACACTGTTTTGTTTGTTTTGTTTAAATTATGGCATATGCTTAAAACAGTATGTATGTAGTATGCAATGCTTGTACTGTCAGTTTACCCTCTCTTGCAAGATCAGAACAAGCTAGGCAATCTACAGTGGCAGTATTGCTTTCAAGGTGGAGAAATAATTTTCTCAACAGTTCTCTCTCAGACACTTGGGACCGATGGCACTCAAAAGTCAATTGAAAATCAACAGCCCACAATCCTTTAGAGCCTAAGCATGAAATCACCCTCCCTCCTAATGCTAGTGTATGCAAAACTGAGCCCTTGACCACATCAAAAAACAAAGGTCAATTTTGTATATCACAGTTTTTTCTTAACTGATATATGCAAGTAGTCTTCATAATATTTATTGATTTTAACGTACTATTGCTGTAGTAGCCAAAAATATAAATATTAAATCACAGACTCTGCAGTATTATAGGTTAAGAATCTGCATTCAGCGTATATTTTGTATTCAGTGACCTATGAATTTCTTTAAGATGTGGGCCAAGGATCAGGTCTCTTTAGTGTTGTTATCTTCAATAGTGACTGATCTAGAAATCACCTATAATGTGTTTGTAATGCATCTGCTAAATATTGACATGTACATAAAACTGAAACAAGGCACTAAAAAATCTATTTGAATATTAGTGGAACTAACATCACATATATTTATACTATTTTTTGCGTGCTAAGCCTTCATTTCTCACATAATCTCTGCAACAGTTACTTTTTCATGCAAAATTTAAGATGGGAAATTATAACAGTCGGTATTTGTGGATAGCTGCTGTAATAAGACTATAAAGAGCATTTTATTTTTTCCTCAGGTAATGACACTTACACTCCAGAATTAAGGTTTGATCTTCAGTGTTATGAGAAGCAGATCCAAATTAACTTTCTCTCATGTGAAGAGCATGAGGCTGTAAGCTTTTTCAACAGTTGCATGCTTTTTAGGGTGAAATGCTGGAATTGAAATATGAAAAAGACAAAGTAAGAAGAAATGAACAGGTCTTCTTCTGATATCATGGTGATAAGAAACATGATCATAGGGAATCCTCAAAAGTCATCACACCACTTTCCATCTTATTTTTTTTCTCATTCAACATTTTACTTGATAATCTTGTCGGCTACTATAGATGTTTTTATATAATGTATATTTGTATATGATATTACTGTTTAACAACAGCTTACACTGTAAACTAAAAATATTTGAACATGTTTGTAGATGTTCAGAGACTGGAAGCTTTATTAGTTACTTACTGTCTTCAATTTCTTTGCATTCTATTTCTTTCTTTCTTTCTTTCCATTTTTTGGACATACCATCACTTGTCAGTTGTATCTGCGAAGGTAACAGTTCAAGCTATCTATTAAAATGGCTCCAATCATTGACTACATTTAAGATGGCTTCCATTTTCTGAGCAACTTACCCCCTCCCTGATCCCTGTGCCCTTTCCACCTTTTAAATGGTGGCACAACAGAAGCCAAGTTTGTTTGCGCGATTGATGGGCATAGCAGCTCCAGTGGCTCCCAGCAAGAGCACCCATGCCTCCCGCACCAGTCTCTCCCGATCCCTGGATGAAGCTCAGGACTCGCAAGGTCACCCCAGCCGCCAGGGGAGTCTCTCTCAGTCCAACGTAAGGTAGGACGCCGCACCACCACCACTCGCCAAGCGCCCGACGTCATATCTTATGATATGATTCTGTATGATGTGAAACAGTCACCACTACAGCTTAATTTATTCACACATTTCAGGAGCTGCTGGTTGTTTTATATATTGATGATTTTGCCATTAACCCTTTTAGCATTGTTTTTTAGGGAGATCTTTTTTCCCCAAGACAAAATATAGTTGAATTTCAATATCAGCCAAATATAATAATAATAAAATTGATAATAATAATAATAATAATAATAATAATAATAAATAATGATACTACAGTAATAACACACTATCCTAGTTTTACATATTTATTTTCCATATTACTGCACTTTTGATAATCATGTCAACTAGCAGAGGACTGTGCCAGTTAAATTAGAACATGAAGCTGCTTACTATCATTATAAAGATAACGTACAAATTTCTCAAAGGGTAATGACAGAGATAAAAAAAAAAAAAAGGTATAAAGCTTTTAAATCAGCTAATGAAGGTAATGGAGAGAGTTCTAGAAGGTATGATTTGAGAAAGAGTGAATATTGATGAGATGCAGTTTGGGTTTATGCCATGCAGGGGGTCCATTGATGCCATACTCATTGTTTGACAGCTTCAGGAAAAATATGTAAGTAAGAAAAGGGATCTGTATTTTGTTTTTGTTGATTTGGAAAAGGCCTTTGACAGAGTCCCTAGAGAGGTGATGAAGTGGGCAATGAGAAAGCTTGGGTTGGAGGAGTGGCTGGTTAGGGTGGTTATGGCCATGTATGTGGGTGCTCGCACCCAGGTAAGAGTGAATGGAGATTTGAGTGATGAGTTTTCCGTGAATGTTGGTGTGCATCAGGGGGCAGTTTTGAGTCCCATGTTGTTTATCATGTGCATGAAGCCCTCTCACATGACTTCAGAAAAGGACTCCTGTGGGAGATGCTGTATACTGATGATTTGGTGTTGATTGCAGAGAATGAAAGGGAGGCAGAGGAAAAATTTAGGAAGTGGAGAATTGGAATTGGGCACAAGGGCTTAAGGGTAAATGCAGATAAAACAAAAGTGATGATATCTAGGGCTGATGGCAGAACAGTCAGAGAAGAGACAAAGTGGCCATGTGCAGTTTGCCACAAGGGTGTGGGAAGTAATTCCATCTTGTCCAGTGTTTGTGATAAATGGGTGCACAAGAGATGTAGTGGAATTAGAGGTAGACTGTGAGATAATGCTGATTTTATGTGTCCGGCATGTTGGGGAGAGCAGGTGGAGATTGCCAAGCATGAAAGGATTGAACTTGCTGGTGAATCTCTTGAGTGTGTGGAAGAGTTTTGTTATTTGGGAGACGTGTTACATGCTGGAGGTGGGGCTGGAGCTAGCTCTGTGGCTAGGGTGAGAAGTGGTTGGAAGAAGTTCAGGGAGCTGTTGCCTCTCCTGACATTGAGAGGACTTTCCCTACGTGCTAAGAGGTCTTTGTATGCAGCATGTGTTAGGAGTGTGATGCTGTATGGTAGTGAGACCGGCATAGTAAAGGAAGAGGATATTTGCATGCTCAAATGTACAGAAATGACAATGATTAGGTGGATGTGCATTGCGTCCCTACATGCAAGGCCTGGGGGGGCTCGGTTTACGATGGAAGAGTTGAGAGGTAAGATGGGACTGGAGTGTATTGGTGTTGTGATGAGGAGAGATAGATTGAGATGGTTTGGGCATGTGGAGAGGATAGGGGATGATAATTGGGTGCAGAAGGTGAGAAGTGTTAATATTGGGGGTGGGGTTGCGAGGGGTAGACCGAGAAAGACGTGGGACGAGGTCATTAAGTGTGACCTCAAGGTAAAGGGACTGAACAGGGAGGCTGCCATGGATCGTACAGCTTGGAGAGCCTCCATTAGGTGACCAAAGGCCGACGCATGCGAGCATGTTGGAGCCTTAAAAAAACGAAACAAAACAAAATTACATATACAGTACAATATATGTATACGTACTGTACATACATATATATACTGTATATATATATGTATACACCTTCTGCTTTATCAAGCTTCCGTTAGAAAACCATAGATCGAACGGAATTTTCCGGTAAATTGAGATTTTTCTTATATTTTTTCCCCTTCCTCGTGAGCTGAAGTCTACTTACAGATGCTACACACAGTTGCTACTGAATACCTTCTTATGCTACACAAAGATGCTGCCTATGCTAGTCTAAACCCATAATGATTCACACAGCAGTCAGAACCCATAATAACAAATAATAATACTAAATTTAACAGTAAAAACCTCGCCTTCAAATGTGGGGGTTATGTACTTGTTTGCAGAATTATTCCTGATGCAGGTAGCCATACAGCACCCCCAAACTTGTGTCAGGTGTGATGGTTTGCTATTCACAGTCTCAGCCCTCTCCATTAGTACTAGGGGAGGCACTGGTGGTGTGGGTGCGGGTGTCATGGCTGGTGTCCCTTCGGAGGAGAGAGAAACATCAGATTCTGTGGAGGGGAGGCTGCTGGTGGATGGCAAGGATATATCAGAAGTTCAGCTGTCCTTCCTTTCCTTGGCTGGACATGACAGTGGTGGTTTGAAGAATTCATAGATCTTGGTCAGCCGTGGCTCGTACAGATCCCTTCAAATCTGTATTTTTGTTTGCATCTCCCCCAGGTGGGGGTAGAAGCTCTTCAGATCCTTGTAGTTGGAGTCGAGGATGTAGTCAAGCAGAGCTTCTACACAGTCTGAGGCATGGGAGCCTCTTTTCTTTGGATTTGAGAACTCCGTCACGTCTTCCTCAGGTGGAGGCTCCTCTGCTGTCACCTCAGCCACGATCTCGTCCTCAGTCTGGTTGTGGAAGCCAGGGTCACCAGCATCGAGATCCAGTCACTCCTGGATCTCCACCAGCTCCACCTCAGCCTCTCCTGCTCAGTGGAATACTTGCCTGCTCTCCACTGCCATGAACCCTTCGAAGATGGCAGCCTCGTCCTCCACCCACCGAGCCATGTCCCTCTGCTCAATCATGGCATTCCACCCATGCATGATGGTCCTGTTGGCTACGGCATCCCATGCTTTCCGGATGTTAGTGACCGTATCATGTATGTTGTATTTCTTCTATACCTCCACACTCCTTCTTCCCCTTGTATCTTCCTGTCCTGCCTCTGGCTCCATCTTCACCACCAGGATATCAACCAGCTTTAGCCTCCTGTAATGCCTCTTGAAGGTGTTTATGATACCCTGGTCCATGGACTATAGGATGGAAGTGGTGTTAGCAGGGAGGAACATGGTACGAATCTGCCCGTCGTGCTTCACCATTGAGGGGTGAGCTGGGGCCTGATCAAGGAGGAGGAGAGCCTTCACCTGCCCCAGTCGCACATTATGCTCCCTCATCTGGTAGTTCTTCACTGACTCAACAAACTTTGTAAAGAACCAAGATCTGGTTATGGTGGCAGTAAACCAGGCCTTGGCATTGTTGTCATAGACGACAGGCAGATTGTCTTTAATTGGCCGCATCGCATTTGGTCTCTTTGCGGCCCCCACCACCATAGGCTGCAGTCTGTGGGTTGCATCTGTGTTCACACACAGCAACACAGACACTTGAGAATTGATTTGTTTGTGGCCTGGGACACTGGACTGGCTTCTTGCTGCACGTGTGATGTTTGGCAGTGCCTTCCAAAACAGACCAGTCTCATCAGCATTATAAATCTGCCAGTCCTGGAGGTCTGTTTTAATCATAATTGCCTTTATTTTGTTGACAGACAGCTGCATGCTCGCGATGTCAGCTCTTCACCACTGACCCACTACCTTTTTATGCATGATATCATGCTGCTTTGAAAAGTTTGAGATCCAACCATCACTTGCATGGAAATCTTCTATTTCTAGTTTTTCTGCAAACCTTAAAGCAGCATTCCTTATCTCAGGCCACACACTGGCATACCCTGGGCTCCTGCTGCTGGTACCACTTACACACAGCCTCCTCGAGTTTTTCATATTTAGGCCTCTTTAGAGACGCTTTTCCAAAAATGAAGATTTTTTTTGAAGAACTAGTTTTGCATCTGGCACCACTTTCAGTTTCTTAATTTCATCCTTTTGTTTTCGTATTTCATACACTTGGGTTTTCTTGACCTCATGGTTGGTCATGAGTGACCCCACAGCTGTACTACGCCCTCGTTTCTCCATTATTTCCAATTTCTGGATCAGAGAAAGCCACACCATTTCTTTTTCTCCTGCACTTTAGGCATGGTGAATAATTGGTTATTTTCACAAGAAAATGCACAGAAAAGTTTGTAATGGCAAGGAAATCACACACACTTAGGGAGAAGACGCAAACGGTACGGTGGTTGCTGGTAGACTGAGGCTGGATGAGCAGCCTGAGACAAAGTGGCTTGTTTCCATTAGTAATATCCCATGCCTTGTGATTGACCAGAAAAATTCCTGTAAACTGCAAGTACCTAACGGAAAAAAAAAGTTCTGCTTTTTCAAGCTACATTAAATCCTGCTTCCGTTAAATTGAGTTTCTACTGTATATATATACTGTATATATATATATATATATATATATATATATATACATCATCATCATCATCAGCCGTTGAGGTCCACTGCAGGACCGGCCTATCCCTACCGAAGCAGGGACGATACAAGCCAATGTATCTCTACCCAGTGGCTTAGGCTGTCTGGTAGAGACTGTATGTAGGGTGAGAAGTGCTTGTAAGTGTAATTGTAGTGTTGTAGTGGCTTTGGATGTGTGTGTAGTCTGTGAACCAAGTGTAATCAGCCCGCCTTAAGCCAATTGGGTGCAAGCATACTAGTATGCGACACTGGTTCAACCACAGCACCCCTTATGTCCGCCAAAGTAGCAAGTGGCTTGGTGAACGATTCCCAAAGTTTTTACAACTCTGGCGAGAGGCAAACCCTCGATATATACATATACATATATATTTATATATATATATATATATATATATATATATATATATATATATATATATATATACATATATATAGATAGCTAGGTAGAGATATATATATATATACAGTAAAAGTCCAATATTTCGTCATCCAAATCCCCGGCAAATCTGACATTTCGGCAGTTTTGAGAAATAGTCCCATTTACGAAAATCTCCGATCGTTCGGCAGATTCTCCGATTTTTTTTGTCAGTCTTGAAATTCTCCATGAGGCTCGCCAGCTAGCTACCCGCCTTTACCCGCCTTAGTGAGTGAGATAGTGAAAGTGATGGAACGAGTCTACCACTGCCATGAAGCTCAGAGGCTAGCTGTTTCTCCTATAGCGTAAAGAGAGGACAAACATGTAGTGAGTCTATCATGGGAAAGAGAATCTGTTTCGCCATTCTTCCGCCATTCTTCCGAGTTGTTGCCGTGCTGCTGCCGACTTCTCTTGATTCTTCTGTGTGCTTTGTGAACTTCGTACCGAAATACCTCTGAAATTACTATTCGAGTGTGCTGTAAGCACCGTAACATCAGACAGGAGCTTTGTAACACCTGAGTGGACCAGCCGTGTGTTGTGAACAGTATAAACATCTTCTGCGTGCTTTGAAAATGGCCTCCACGTGTGGAAAGTTAACTGGTGTTAGCAAGAAGTGTACACATAAGATGTTGACTATTGCTCGGAAAATTGAGCTGTTGAAAAAATTAGAGGCTGGCATGAGTAGGAAACAGATTATGGATGAGTTTAATGTAAGCTCCTCTGCTCCCTCCTCTCCGTCACCAACAGCAGTCTCTGAACCTCATGCTCTACTGCCGCAGCAACAGGGAGAAGAGTCCTTAGAGCCTGTTGCAGGACCCTCTACTGCTGGGGACTTCTTCCAGCAGTAGCAGACTCCAATCAACCCCTTCTATTGTACATATGTAAATAAGGAACCTACTATAAGTTTAGGTAAGTGCATGTGAACTTGTAGGCCTACTGTACCATTACATTTATATACAGTATGTTCACTAATTTCTGTATTTTTCATATTCATGTATAGTACTGTATTCATTACAGTATTGTACAGTATCAAACAGTATACAGTACTCTCTCCAAACACATTTGTAATGATGTGAGTAATGATGATAGTGTTCACCGAAACATATAAGGTACTGAGTGGGTAGGGTTTTCAATAATTTGGCAATTTTGATATTTCGGCACTTGCCTGGTCCCATAGATGCCGAAAATTCGGACTTCTACTGTATATATATATATATATATATATATATATATATATACTGTATTGTGTATATATATATATATATACAGCAGTGGTGGGCAACGCAAACGAAAAAGGACCTTGCGCAAGCACAATGCGCAATCCACAGTTCACTACCTTGCGCAAGCGCAAGTGCACAATCTGACAAATATTTAGCTTGCGCAATGTCGCAAAGATTAGGAGAAATACACTGAGGTGGTTTGGACATGTGGAGAGGATGGAGAATGAAAGACTGACTAAGAGGGTGTATGTAGGTGAGGTGGAGGGAGGGAGAGGGAGGGGTAGACCGAGGATGAGGTGGAGGGATGGAGTTGAGAGGTATATGAGGGAGGGGGGGGTGAGTTGGGGGGAGGGGAGTCAAATGGTGGGTGACAGAGTGACTTGGGGGCGTTTTGTCTGCGGCCACCCTTTGCGGGATTAGGGCGTCGGGCTATAGATAGATAGATAGATAGCAATGTCGCAAAGTGCAAGCGCAAACCATTTGCATATATTTGTGGGAATTTCTGTAAAATATTGAGATGTTTAAATAAAATATCTTACTTACTTTTATTTATTATTATTATTTTCTATTATTTGTAATTTGCACAAGTGCGCAATCCAATAATTAGCTTGCGCAATTTCGCTAAGCGCTAATGCAAACCATTTGCAAATGTTTGTGGGAATTACTGTAAAATATTGAGATATTTAAATAAATTAGCATACTTACTTTTATTTATTATTATTCTGTCTATCTATCTATCCATTGCCAGACGCCTTGATCCCGTAAGGGGTGGCCACTGGCCACAAACAAGCAACAAATCACCTCCATGTCACCCTGTCCCCCACCATTTCACTGCCCTGCTCCCAGCTCATAGCTCTCTCTCTCATATACTTCTCCACTCCATCCCTCAGTCTCATCCTTGGCCTCCCCTTCCCTCTTCTCCCCTCCACCTCACTCACATACACTCTCCTCATTAGTCTCTCATTCTCCATCCTCTTCATATGACCAAACCACCTCAGTGTGTTTTTCCTAACACTTCCTATCACATCTGCATCCACACCACAACAATCTTTCACGCCCTCATTTGTCAGTCTGTCTCTCCATATAACTCCACATGCTCCTCTCAAATAACTCATTTTATTTCCACAGTTCTCACGCATCACTTCTGTCCCTCCAACAAGGTCAAAGCCTCACTTCCATTCATTAGAGTTGGTATCACAATACTGTCATGTAACTTGACTCGTGGAAGTTTCGAGGAGTGAGCGGGCTGCGAAGTGGAGGGACAGGGAAATGTGATGTTGCCAGTTTTACTTACGCCTGCATTTGTGCAAGATGCTCTATTTAATAGTTGAGTATAGATATACAACAGAATGTGTAATTCCGTACACAAATCATTAAAACGTATTATTTAAATCAAATATCCACAGCTTAATAAATTATTAGGCTGTGGATGTTTGATTTTAATAATGTTTTAATGATTTTTGTAAGAAACTGCATATGCTACTCTTAATAATATATTTTTAATTTTATTATTATTTGCTAATAATAATAATTTAAAAAATATTAAAATACTTTATCTCTGTTGATGCATTTTAAGAAATGCTACTACCCTCCGTCCCTCCCGCCCCCCCAAGAATCCTCACGACCCGCCTGAGCCTCTCGCAACCCTTGTCCAGATATACGGGAAGCTCCCAAGATCAGGTGACTCTCGGATCACGGGGTGCGCAGTCCACAGGACTGGTGCGCAAGGCAGGTGCGCAAACGCAAATTTAGATGTGCAAGCGCAACTAAATTTGCTTTTGCGCACCTGCCTTTTCATGTGCGCAAGCGCAATATTGCACATGGTCTCTTGCAGTGCGCAATGCGCAAACAATTTTCACCGGAGCGCAACGGTGCGCAATTGCACTTTGCGCAAGTGTTTGCACACCTGCCCAGCACTGATATACAGTATATATATATATATATATATATATATATATATATATATATATATATACTCGCCTAACTCACGGTAATGTCCTTCTTAACTCATGCTGTGAGTTGGAAAAACATGAGTTTAAAAAAACACACCTTATGGGGAAAAATATATTTGATTCTGCCATAGTGTTGGGTAGCCTAGTTTAACATTACTGGAACCCCTTTTTAACACCACTTAACATTAACATCCTGTCTCAGAAGTAAGTATTGCGTATCTTATGATGGTAATAAACAGTATTAAAAGACATTACATATCCTAGTATGATAATAAACAATATTGAAAAGCATTTATCTTATTCCTACTGATGACAATGCTTACTTCGATGAGAGACGGGTAGCGGTTTCGGCACACTAGCCTACGGTGCCTCATGCTGCTGCTGCATTTATGCTTCTTCTTCAGCAACCTCATTGAAGAAGCCCTCAAAATCAGTTGCAGAGATAACAGAAGCTGTGTTGCCGCCGTCATCAGCTGCGTGGGAAGGGCCACGTTGTAGCTCAGGCTGTTGTTGGCAGGCTAAGTAGCATATGATCAACTGCTAGTGACACTGATTTAAACAGCTGTCATGCATTTTCTTATAACAGGTAACAGCTTTATCAAGATTTAAAACAATTTCATTACACCTTGTTTCATTTCTATCATGTGCTTTGATCTTTTCTTTGGCCATATCCACAAATGCACTTTTATGGATGGATAAAGAGTTTCAACCACATTTTCCACATTTGCCTGCCTAGCCACATTCTCATTATCTTGGATAATATCACAATATGGTGAAGCACAAAAAAGGCAGGAAAGCACAAAAAGGCAGGAAAGCACAAAAAGGCAGGGAAGAAGCTCGCAGGTAGGTGTACACGTAGATTATAAATCCCGCTTGGTGGGCCTAATTGCAGTACTGGCCACTAGGTGTAGGTGGCATGGGGGAGAAAGCACAAGGACTGTGTGCTTAAATATGATTGGCTTCCAGTGGCGAGTTGTGGCTACAATACCGTGAGTTAAACATCTCCTCAGAAATAAGTCATTTCTAGTGGAAAACACAAGTTAGAGTATTTTTTGTGAGTTTGGTGATAATGGTGACTTAGATAAGGATACTGTGAGTTAGATAATTCACGAGTTAGTAGTGCGTGATTTATGCGGTTGCACTGTATACATATCATCATCATCATCATCATCATCAGCTGTTTGAGTATCCACTGCAGGACCGGCCTATCCTGACCGAAGTCGGGATGATACAGCCAATGTATCTCTACCAAGTGGCTTAGGCTGTTTGGTAGAGATTGTATGTAGGGTGAGAAGTGCTTGTAAGTGTAACTGTAATGTTGGGGTGGCTTTGGATGTGTGTGTAGTCTGTGAACCAAGTGTAATCGGCCCGTGCAAGCCGACTGGGAGCAAGCATACTTTATAGTAAGAAACACTGGTTCAACCACAGCACCCCTTGTGTCCACTAATGCAGTACATGGCCGAGTGAACACTCCCAAAGTTTATTACCCTGGCGGGGCGCGAACCCTGGCACACCCGTGTACGAAACGCACACTTTACCACTGTACCACAGAGGCTCCATATACAGTATATGTGTATTTATATATATATATGACTCTATCAGATACATTTATGTGAAGCTGCAGAATGTGGTGAATGTTTTTGGCGTATCAAATAGAGCCAGGATTCCGGGGGCTTGAATGATGAGTGAATGGAAGCATGGCCCATTGGATTGGGCAGACTTGGGCTGTCCGGATGTTGCTACGCCTCACCCTGCCGTAGAGTGGGAAAGGAGGTCCGGATGATGATGACGATGATGATCAATATATCGTTTTGTTTCATTTTTAAAGGCTCCAACATGCTTGCATGTGTCGGCCTTGGTCACCTAATGGCAGCTCTCCACGCTGCACGATCCATTGCAGCCTCCCTGTTCATTCCCTTAACCCTAAGGTCACACTTAATGACCTCGTCCCATGTCTTTCTCGGTCTACCCCTCATAACCCCACCCCCAATATTAGCACTTCTCACCTTCCTCACCCAATTATCATCCCCCATCCTCTCCACATGTCCAAACCACCTCAATCTACCTCTCCTCATCACAACACCAATACACTCCAATCCCATCCTACCTCTCAACTCTTCCATTGTAAACCCAGCCCCTCCAGGCCTTGTACGCAAGGACGCACTGCACATCCACCTAATGATTGTCATTTCTGTACGTCTGAGCCGGCGAATATCTTCCTCCTTCACTGCCCAGGTCTCACTGCCATACAGCATTACACTGCTAACACATGCTGCATACAAAGACCCCTTAGCACGTAGGGAGAGCCCTCTCAATGTCAGGAGAGGCAAGAGATCCCTGAACTTCTTCCAACCACTTCTCACCCTAGCCACAGAGCTAGCTCCAGCCCCACCTCCAGCACACAACATGTCTCCCAAATAACAAAACTCTTCCACACACTCAAGAGATTCACCAGCAAGTTCAATCCTTTCACGTCTGACAATATATATATAAATATATATATATATATATATATATATATATATATATATATAAATAAATACACACATATATATACAGTGAGTGCTCGCATAACGTGGGAATATCGTACCCTGAAGCTCCCGCTTTATGGGAATTCCGCATTATAGGGCTATATGTTTACATATTAAAGGGTTTCTTGGTACCTAAGGCAGCCCGAAGTTCAAACTTTGGTGCAATTTTCAGTTTTTTTTTTCCAGGACACGTACCTGCCTAATAAAGACTTCATTACATACAAATACTGGAGGATTCCTCACCTTGAATGAAAGAAGTTGTGGGCTTGTTGGGGTCTAGAGAGCTTGCGGCAGGTGATAGCACAAAGGTGGCTGGCCATCCTCCTAATATTTAACGAGTCGAATGGCACACCTTCCCATCCCTTCTGGTTGCAGTACATCAGCAGAAACCTATCCATCATTACGAGAGCAGGGTCAGACACTCATATCCTCTTGTCCATGGGTGATCCTCCATATAGCTTAGCTGTCTTCCGAATGGCTTCCTTCTCGCCAAGAACCATTTTGCAGTGTCACAGTTCTGCTGTCCTTTCTCTTTCCTTTTGATGACATCCACCTTCTGCTCCTGCTTCAGAGACTTCTGACGTGTGGCAGGGTCACAGTGCGGCAGCATGGTTGGGGTGGTTCAGGTGGCCAACAAAAAGAGCAAAGATCACACAGAGCATGTGTGCAGCCAAAGTGCAGGGAGAGGGTATGCTCAGCTGGGACAGGAATGCTCAATGGATGATGACAACACACTGCACAGACACGTGATAGCAATATGTGATAAGCTGATGCAATCTGCACTCTGTCTATCACTTGCTGCATTGTGTGAATTCCAGCCATAATTTTATGCCTTGCACCACATTCTTTCTGTCATTGGCCACATAGTATGACACTGATACATAAACTGGGGCCTCCTGCCATTTTATGTCCATCATCACCGTATAGTCAGATGCTGTGAAAAATAAGCAGCTTCTCCGACCACATTATGGCTATTTTTTTTTTCTGTGTTATCACATTTTTAGGACACAAAATGACACTTCCCATTTTATGAGAGAATCACACTCTGATCGCATGTTATGTGACCGCATGCTGTAGAGAGAGAGAGAGAGATTTATATATATTTTAATATGTTTGTGAGGTGAATATATACTGTATTTCTTTTCATGGAGAAGTGTGTGAGGTATGCTAGGTCTTTCTCAGGGCAGATTAAAAGATGCTTATGAACAAATATGACTCCATGGGCAGCTGCAGACAGTGTTATTTACCCACTTTTTAACAGACAGTTAGATAACTCAATATTTTGAGAAGTTTTTTGGACTCCAAAGGTTGCAATGCTGGGTATTGAAATTCATTACTGATTTTCTCTTTATTTATCATGATGAAGTGAAGTGATATTTAAGTCTGCAGTAGCTCATGATTTTTTTTTTTTTTTTTTTTTCCTAGAAGGGAATACTGTGGCACCTGATGCTAATTGTAAATGCTGTACATACATGCAGAAAAAGGCTATCTCAGGTATTGATCAAATTCAGGAGAAAAGTGTACCCACTGGTATCCTAACCCATTGAAAGTATATTAATCCCCGTACTTGTACTTGTTGAGAATATGGAGAGGTGCTGTCAATGCTCTGCTCACCTAGTGATTGAAAGTACTGTACTGTACTGTATTTCAAAGATACAAGAGCAGAAAATGAAGGAACCATGAAAAGGTTCTGTGCCATTAGTACCATCTCTGTGACCCTCCATTCTGTTTTATATGGTAAAGTTGAATGTTGTCATAGCACTGTACACTCAAGCTTCTATGGCAACTCTCCTTCCATCTTAGCTTATATGTGGTGTTGGGAGGCTGAAGGTAATACCTCTTTGTCTCTGTGCGCTCTACTGGCTGCTGGCTTTCTTGCTTTAGGGTCTGCTGCTGTTTGGTTGTCATGGGCTGCTCATTTTTGTGGTATGATCATTTAGGGGTTTTGGTCCGATAGGTATAATCTTTGAGACTTAAAAGGACCACTCTAGAATGAAAGCAGTGATGGTTGATGCTTAATCTTTGACAGCCTTGAGGTCTTCATCTATATAGATCACAGGGGTTAGACATCATCACCTGTAACTTGATTAAAGCTTTCCTTCCCTCCTTAGCACCCCAGGTGGGACAGGTGAAGACCTGCTGTATGACCCAGTGACTGTTGTAGAATGGTGTGAGTAGGGTTGTTGATTGTATAGTCATTTCCTGTCAAGAATGCATTCATAGATGTCATAAATGGCTACATGTCCATGCTGTGGACTGTAAAGTCGAGGATGTTAATTGCTTTTGCTACTGTTTTTGCCGTTATGGATTGCCACAACGCTCAAGGTTGTTGGGACAGGTCTTTTTGAGATCAATAAATCTGAAGTTCTGGGGATGTCTTTAATGCTTAGTTTGGTTTAGGCTTTTGTCTGCCATTTGTGCTTAATCCAGTCCAGGTAATGATCATCCCCCAAATCATTTACCAAACGCTTCTTGTGTCACGGGGTTTTTAATGTATATGCAATATTAAAAGATAATTATTCAATAATACTGAGAACAGGACAATGAATTGTCTTGTGAAAATCAAGCAATGATTACTTTATTCCGGCTTACTTCGCTGATTCTCTAAGGACGAGAATTTATAAACTTTCTCAACAGTACACAGCAGAGACTAATTCCTCACAATTGCTGTTTGTTAGTACTGTTAGCCTCTGGAGAAAGTGACTTCACCCCTGACAATCAATAACTAATGCTATTAATGATAACAGATTCTTGCTGATGCATTAACTTCTGGTTGCACAACGGATTTTAAGCTTAATACAAAAGGACTGGCCTAAGTACCAGTTATGAATAGCAAAGCGTTTATGCAAACTAGGAGCTATAAGTGAAATAAGCTTAATATGGAAAATAAAACATGAGTTTACATCACATTAAGCTCAAGATAAAGAACTGTTAAATTTATTGATTACAATAAAATAAATTTACGTTACATTTCAAAATGAATTCAAAATAAGGAGATCGCACTCACTCGCTCACTCAAAAGCTAACTCTTAAACCTAGGAAAAACGAAAAGGAATACTGGTCAGAAAAGTGGACCAAGCGGATGACTGGGCATCGTTGAGGAAGGATGCTGCACATGCTAAGTCTCTTGGCAATCATGCTAGGTGGAAATTCAGGAACTGGACAACGGCGGCACTGCTACACACTGGGCCCAACCTGCTTTCACGGTGCTGAAATCTTGATTGACTTCAAATCGTGAGAAAGAGGCGAGTGTCAAGCCGAATTAACGACCAACGAGTGCGAGCGATACACACCCGCAGTTCACTCAGCAAAGGTGCTAACATCGCGCACAAGGACGATCACTTATGAAATAGTGAAAAATGTCCTGAAAAAAACACTCCCGATCGGGTGAATACGTAGCGGTTAAACTGAGCGATAAATACTGGGATTCCACTAGAATTCGCTGTTTCCCACCAAAGTTAATGTCACGAGCTTATTTAGATATAAAATTATGCCGACTCTTGACATAATGCCCCATGAAAATCAAATTTTTTTTTCTTCAGAAAAAAAAAAAAAATTCAATATACATACATATAAATCCTGACTCAGTCACACAAGATTCACACTGTGGTGTGTGTGTGTGTACTATCCTGCTACAGGAGAAAGTCACAGTCCCAGTGAGTGAAAAAAAACTCGTATTTACATTAATAGAAGCAAGCTTGAGGGAAAAACTCCGTGATGACGGTGAAAAATCCTGTACTCAGGTCAAACTGAGCGAAAAGTTCGCTACATTTACATTAACAACTAATTGTTATGTAGTGTGATGTATGTAATACACGGTGTAGGTGTGACAGTTGTGGTGTAACTGTACCTACGTGTAAAATTACATAATGCAAATCAATAGTAAATGATGATGATGAGGCAGAAGAGAAGAGGCGGCAGCATGCGTCAGGGACGATCAGCTGTTCTGCACAGCAATGCTGCACCCTCCAGCTGCACCTGCGAAAGCATTCAAGGTGGAGCATCAAAAGTGTCATTTCTCTCTCTCTGCCTAGCAATCAGTACTTATGTTACAAAAAGTACACTATTTACATTATTAACAAGAAACGTAGTCAAGGCGTTTCTGCAGGACATCAAACACTGACCCAGTTTACTGGTTAAACCCTAACTTAATTAGTGAAAAGACTGGGCATTTGTGCAGGACATCAAATGCTGCAGTTCGCTAAATTAACCAGGGAATGTGGTCATGAGCAAAAAGACTGGGCATCTGTGCAGGACATCAAACGCTGCAATTCGCTAGGGACCCAGTTTACTGGTTAAACTAGCTCTATGTTTACGATTAATGACAGGAAGCTGAGAATCCTTACGCAATCTCGGGCAGGTCACATTTTAACACCCACCGTGGGTGTGAACACTCATGTGGATAATGTGCATTCTCCGGGAATCCTCTGAGAGGCCCATAGCTCGAGACGTTCCACAAGGTAATTCATACACAGCCTCGGACTGTCTCTGCTGGGTTCTCGAACCTCCCCCTTAACTTACGGTACATATGTATGTACAGGTCCTGGACGTAACGTGTCTTGTGGGACCAATGGGCGAGACGTCAGGTCTGCACCCACATTACCACTGCCCTGTCTCTCAACTGACTCAGAGATCACAGGTGTGGTTTCATACGGCACAGGAAGGACATGTCCCTGATTAGTGGTACATGGACACACATTGCAGGAACACACAAAACTATCTATTTCTCGTCCCATCCCTGGCGAGAAAATGTCAGCTCAGATATGGCCCTGGGTCTTCCTTTTGCCCATGTGACCTCCTGAGGCTGAACAATGACCCCATTCTAGCACTGCTTGGCGGTACTTGGCAGGAACGACAAACTGCAGTCGAACCTCGCCCTGGGGTGTTCATGACTCACAGTACAGCCGTCCTTGTTTAGGAAGGAACTTGGCTTGACCTCCCCGTGAATACTTCATCACTCTACCCTTTTGTTTCTTTCTCACGGCAGCAAGTGTTGGATCAGAATGCTGTTCTTGAACAACAACTTGGCTACACATCAGATCTTCTGGCAATTCAATGGTCACCGGGGTGACACAGTCTGGAGCCTCAGCCATGGCTCATGTTACTGTAGCCGAAGTCTGAGTAGCATCATCTATGGTGCAACTATGCTTGGCACCTGGAATATTGCCTATGGTTAGGTCAAATAAAGGTTCTGGCATGACAACTGCGAGTGTCATACCAGTGTAAAATGGAGATGCCACCTGGATACGTGCCTCAGGGAACAAACTCACTGATCCATCAATAAGGTTAGCTTGGATCTGTCGACCTGTGTACTCCTCAGGCCGAACAAGACTCTGCCTGACAGAGCAACCTGAGGAACCATTGTCTCTCAGGACCTTCACAGGAATGGCTCCCACAAACCCTGGCAGAACAAGGAAGGCACTGTTACCTGTGGGAGGGCCTGTGGAGGAAGCAGCTAGCCACTGATTAGGCTGCTGAATAAATGATGCGGCAAACATGGTGCCCTGAGAATTAGATACTTGAGGGGTCGTACTCACTGCCTGGGGAGATGAAGCATTGGCCATCTGTGGAGGGGAGTTCACTGTCGCCGTGGGACTAGTGAACTGTGGGGAAGCACCCGTACTGCTAGGGACAACACCACCATGCTGCTGCTGAGGAATGAAGGCTGCGTTCGCCTCCTGCCTCCGATACACTGGGGCTGGTGCTGAAAAGGCTTGTCCCGTTGGTCGGTTGCATGGCTGATACTGCTGCTGGTTAGGGTATCTGTTGTACCTCTTCCACTCAGGCTTCTGAGTGTTTTGCCCCTGGTCCTTCCTCTGCGGATTTGGACCTTGGCCATTATTCTGAGAATGGCTTTGTTGCTGGGGTTCAGTCTGAGACGGTTTCCCAGATTTATCAGCTTTCCTGTTCCAGGTATGCTGCTTGCGAGTTTGATACCCATATGCAGTGAAAAATGCATCAGCCTTCTTCACCATTTGGCTGGCATCTCTTACCTGGCAGATCTTAAGCTGAGCCATAAGTTCAGTAGGCCACGACTTTTCTAGCTGCGTGCGCAGCGTAAGGTCGATTATCCCCTCACACGTGGAAGGAGTTTCATCTTTCTCTATCCACTCACCTAAGTAAGCAGCAAGCCGGTCAAGAATCTGAACTGCAGTCTCTTTTTCCTGTAAACGCGCCCTCATGAACTGACTCTTGGCGTCGTCAACTGTGAGACCGTACGCTTTGACGAGTGCGGCCTTCATCATCTCATACGTGAGATTGTCTCCACGAATTCTGTGGAGAATATCGAGGGTAGGGCCCTCAAACAGGCTAAGAAACTGAAGCCATTTAGCTGCATCATCCAGCTGGTAAAGTTGAGCCATGTCTTCAAAATGAGCTATGTATGGCTCTATTCGCTGGCCTTCCTTGTATGGGGGAAGCTTGATGTGTGGGGTTGCCATAATATGTGCAGGGATAGTGTTCGTGGAGCTTGGGCCAGCTGCACCAGATGTGTCTGAAGCCAAGGAATCTCGCTTGAGCTTCAACATTTCAAATTCATGTTTTTTGCGTGCTTCTTGCTCGGCACGTTCGTGTTTTTGTTCTCTCTCTCGTTCCTCACGCTGTTCTCGCTCATGTTCTAACTCGAGTTCGCGCTGTTTTCGCTCGTGTTCTAACTCTAGTTCACACTGTTTTCGCTCGTGTTTTAACTCGAGTTCGTGTTGTTTCCGCTCGACATTCGCACTGTTCTCACTCGTATTCGCGTTTCTTTTCGCGTTCCTCATGCTGAATTTGACGCTCTTCATGAGCATCATTCTCGCATTGCTGTTCGTAATTAAACCGAGAGAGGACAAAGTCCTTAATTTTCTCCAGATCCGTAAGCCCAATATCTTTGGCTTCCTGTACATAGACGCTGGTGGACATGATGCTAACTCAATCTAAGTAAACTAGCGACTCAGTACTGACTGCAATTTTTTCAGAGAAAGATGCCAATAATCGAGAATAAAGAATATAGGCACAGGTTAGTGGTGACCAGTTTTCTCTAATTAAACTGGTAAAGAAAAAAAATTAAACAAACAACTGACTGTGAAAACTTTTATATAAATTAATAAAAATGAATTAATAATCACCAGTAAAATAGTGCCTATAGACTTTAATGATAAATACCTAAATATGAGTGAGTGAGTATTATTTCGTGAATAGCTTTAGAGCTAGGTGGCCAATTGTCACGGGGTTTTTAATGTACAGTATATGCAATATTAAAGGATAATTTTTCAATAATACTGAGAACAGGACAATGAATTGTCTTGTGAAAATCAAGCAATGATTACTTTATTCCGGCTTACTTCGCTGATTCTCTAAGGACGAGAATTTATAAACTTTCTCAACAGTACACAGCAGAGACTAATTCCTCACAATTGCTGTTTGTTAGTACTGTTAGCCTCTGGAGAAAGTGACTTCACCCCTGACAATCAATAACTAATGCTATTAATGATAACAGGTTCTTGCTGATGCATTAACTTCTGGTTGCACAATGGATTTTAACCCTCCCCGTCCCGACCACTTTTTCACCACTGGTACCCCCCAATCCCGACCATTTTTGGACCCAAATTTTTTTTGCTAAAACTTTCGCTTTTGGTTAGAAACAATGGTCAGTCACCAAGAAAATGTTCACCGGGGTACATAAGTGGCCTAAACAGGTATACCTTCGTCACACCTGGTACCGTGTTCTCTGTAGGTGGTCTGAGGCTCTCACGTTTTCTATGGTATTATAAGTCTGGAAACCAATGAAAGTAAGTAGATATGTATTTATTACAAACATAAAAACATGCGATACAAGAGTAAATTGGATTTTATACAAAAATAGAGGTGAAATAAGCATTGTACCATCGGGCGAACCGAGCGAAATCGGCCAAACTGTTCACGATGAATCGCTAACATTGCTGAATCATGATACATATCATTTTTTCTACTTACATAATACATCTCCAATAACATTATACCATTTTACATTTTATTGAACTGTTTTTACATATTCACAGGCCTTTCGATAACATTTAGCGTAATGTTAGCGCTTATTTACGTAGTGAGTGAACTCGCTGTGACTGTTGTTTCAACTCGTATTGTGTTTTTTCAACTTACGTAATACTTTCCTAATAATATTATACACTTTTCCACTGTTGAGAACTGTTTTGAGATGGTTTCAGGCCTTAGGTAAATATTTAGCGTAATAATAGCACATACTAACACAGAGGGTGAAGTCGCTATGAGTATTATTTCAACTTACAACCTATTTTTGTACTTATATAATAACTCTCCACTAACATTACACATGTTTCCACTTGATATAATTGCTATCACATAATTGGAGACCTTACTATTCTACTGAGCGTCATATTATCGCATATTTACACAGTGAGTGTTATCGCGATATCATTTGTTTCATCTTACACTAGTATTCAACTTATAAATTACTTTCCTACTAACAGTACACCCTTTTCCACTTTATATCATTCCTATCACATACTTACAGACCAGAATGTTCTACTGAGCGTAATATTTTCGCAGATTTACACAGTGGGTGTACTCATGACATCAATTGTTACAACTTACACTATTTTTCAACTTATACGTTACTTTCCTGCTAACATTACACCCGTTTCCACTTTATATTCTTGCTATCACATATTTACTGACCAGAGTGTTATACTGAGCATCATATTTTCACAGATTTACACAGTGGGTGTAGTTTTGATATCACTTCTTTCAACTTACACTATTTCTCAACTTATACATTACTTTCCTGCAAACATTACACCCATTTCAACTTTATATAAGACTTAGCACATACTGACTGGCCTTACCATTATACTGAGCGTCATATTGCCATCCCACACAGTTTCAGTAGTGTAGGAAGTTATGGTACTCTCTGAAACATGGCTGAAGGCACAACGCAACATTGGTGGTGGTGGGGGAGGTTGGGGAGGTGGAGAGTGGCGCCTTGCATCACTTGCACTTCTCTTCCCTCTCCCTTTTCCTTTACCCTTTCCCTTCCCTTTCCTTCCTTTCCCCACATCCTGGGGCTGTGGGAAGGAAGTTTGGGAATATTGTGTGGCGAAAGACGTGCTGGGGAGTGGCTCCACCTCCTCTCCCCTAGGCCTACGTGCACCACGTGCTCGTGCTGCCTCCCTCACACCACTTTCCCTTTCACCCCGCACTCCCGCCACACCACTTTCCCTTTCACCCCGCGCTCCCACCACACCACTTTCCCTTTCACCCCGCACTCCCACCACACCACTTTCGCCTTCCCCAGACAAAACACTAGGACCATACCTTATTTGCCTTCTCGCCCCACCTTCTGATCCTCGGGGTGAGATTTTTTCCTTCCCCAACCACGAGGCAACATCACGTCCTAAGCCGCCGTCATCGTCATCGTCATCGTCATCGTCCTCATCCTCGTCCTCATCAGAATCTCTCTCTAGGGGATGGAGAGAGGTCCGTGCAGGTGGTTTGGGTGCAGGCTGGCCTTCCCTTGCCTTACGATATGTGACATACCGCTTTTTCTGCGGCGAAGGGACCTCCTCATCACTGCTTGTTATTTCCTCCTCTTCACTGCTTGTTATTTCCTCCTCAGGCTGCACGTAATCTCGATCCACCACATCATCATCAAGTGGAGAATCACTATCTCCAGTGAAGGCATCCAGGGCGGATTGTATTTCGTCGTGTGAGAGACCTTTACGCGCCATGTCTGACCTGGGTCACTGCTAACAGGTGAGTGACCGAGACAAGGGCGAGCGCGGGTCACGCGGGGTCTGGGATGCTGCTCGCCTGGCGGCAGGTAGGGGAGACTTGGGTAGGTGGGCGAATTGAAAATCTGGCGCGAATTTTGAAAATTGTGGAAATTATGAACCTTGCAATTGCAGGACGTTAAAGTACGTCGATGGGATTGGCAATGACAAAACGTGAGGATGTGGAAGAACGTCGACGGGACGCCGTGGGTTAAGCTTAATACAAAAGGACTGGCCTAAGTACCAGTTATGAATAGCAAAGCGTTTATGCAAACTAGGAGCTAAAAGTGAAATAAGCTTAATATGGAAAATAAAATACGAGTTTACATCACATTAAGCTCAAGATAAAGAACTGTTAAATTTATTGATTACAATAAAATAAATTTACGTTACATTTCAAAATGAATTCAAAATAAGGAGATCACACTCACTCGCTCACTCAAAAGCTAACTCTTAAACCTAGGAAAAACGAAAAGGAATACTGGTCAGAAAAGTGGACCAAGCAGATGACTGGGCGTCGTTGAGGAAGGACGTTGCACACGCTAAGTCTCTCGCCAATCATGCTAGGTGGAAATTCAGGAACTGGACAATGGCGGCACTGCTACGCACTGGGCCCAACCTGCTTTCACGGCGCTGAAATCTTGATTGACTTCAAATCGTGAGAGAGGCGAGTGTCAAGCCGCATTAACGGCCAACGAGTGTGAGTGATACACACCCACAATTCACTCAGCAAAGGTGCTAACATCGTGCACAAAGACGATCACTTATGAAATAGTGAAAAATGTCCTGAAAAAAACACTCCCGATCGGGTGAATACGTAGCGGTTAAACTGAGCGATAAATACTGGGATTCCACTAGAATTCGCAGTTTCCCACCAAAGTTAATGTCACGAGCTTATTTAGATATAAAATCACTCCAACTCGTGACATCTTGGAAGCAAACTTTGGCACCTCTTTGAATTTGAGTCCTTGGTACTGCAAAGCCTCCATTTAATCAATGTCCTCACTGAGTGTTGGTAAAAGAAAAATAGGGTAGACAACATCATTTTGATCATATGTCAATATACCAGGAATAGCTTGGTTGTTTGGATTCTGACTTAAAAGATTTTGATCACTTGCAAAAGGTTTGATCACATGCAGGGCCTCCTGAAATTCATATTATCTTCACCATTCTGCCTGAAGGATGGAAAGTAGGGACAAATGGCAAAGTCAGAAGAAGAGGCAAAAAGTGATCAGGCTGTTGGACCTCAATGTCTTGTCAGATCTCTTTAGGGATATTGTTTGACAGCAAGTATTCTGCTTGAGTCCAGCTGTTCATTGTATGGATCTGTCACCTATTTCCATTCTGAGGAAGCAGTAGCTTCATATGTTAACATTGTCTGTTGTTGTAGTTGGAGTCACAGTGATAACAAAACCAGGGCGGTACTCCCAAGGTGGAGAGAAAGCTGATGACGGGGAGAGCTTGAGCTCCCATTTCACCAGCCCTCAGGACTAGCTCTTGACCATCACACTTTGCTGAACTTTTTCATTTTTTAAGTATAGCAGAGAGTAGTCCAGCATGCTCTCCAAAACACCTCTAATTGTCAGCACCAAACTAAAGGCACATTACACACTCCACTTCCTATTCAAAATTCAACAAAAATGCCGTACATTTTCCAAGCCTTAGAGCCCCCGAGGGGGGAGGGGACCATCAAAGCCCCTCACCATCTTTCCGTCTCCTGGTGAGGACCAAGCAAGATTCCTGGAACCACTTTTTGATTCACTTCTTCATTTCTGCAACATTTGCAGCCATTCCTGTAATTTTCTCACTATTGAACACCACCTCTCCTTTTTTAAACCTCACCTTTTCCTCACTGAGACTCAGCTGCCTGAGGTGACTGATGGCAAACTCTTCTCTGTATCCTCCTACTTTATACTCATTTCAAAGTCACAGATGGCTGTTGGGCATATGTTTACAACACCATAACTTGCTCTTGTGTTCCCAAACTTGAATCTACAGAGTTCCCTACTCTCTGGCTGTGGCTATCCTGTCATTCTCTAACTAAATATATCTGTGCTGTTTACTTATCCCCTACTTCTACTGAGTATGAAAAATTCTTCGACTATCTTATTTCTAAAATGGAACACATCCCATCAGTTTCTCCTTTCTCTGAATTCTCCATACTAGGTGATAACAGTGTTCACCAACTTTGGCACTCCTCTCCTTTCATTGATCCACCTGGTGAACAAGCTTACTTCTTTTATATCCTTAATGACAAAGCAGCTTATTCAGTGCCCTACCCACATCCCTGACCACCTTGGAGAGAGCTCCAACATACTTGACCTCTTCCTTACATCTAATCCTTCTGCTTATGCTGTTAATCTTTTCTGTCCATTGGGCTCCTTTGATCACAACTTGATCACCTTAACCTGTCCTCTCGCTCCAGTAAGGCCTGTAGATCTTCCCAAGAAGCCGAGGCTGGGGCACTTTGGAGTTACTGATTGAGAGGCCCTCAGGCATTACTCCTTAGATTTTCCCCGGAATGATTATTGCTTCCATGGTCACGAGCCATCTCAGTGTTCCTTGTGCATTCTGGAGGTTATTCTCTCGGGCATGGTAGCATACATTCCTTTCTCGTATCCAGTGACTAGTGCAAAAAAAAACTTGTTTTAATCACGCTTGTTCTAATGCTTTCGATGACAAAGAGAAGGCCTACAAAAAGTACCAGAGCCAATCCACCCCTGAATCTTATGTCTTTTATGTCTCTGCCTGGAATCGTGCTAAGTCTGTTCTTCACTCTGCTGAAAATAATTTCATTCATACAAAATTCTCAGAACTCTCCAACTCAGATTCTTCCCACTCCTGGCATCTTGCCAAAAACCTTTCTAACAACTTCACCTCATCATCTATCCTCCTCCTTTTCCATGCCATTGGCTCTGTAGCTGTTTCTTCTACTGATAAAGCATAACTCTTCACTCCAACTTTCTCCCTCCAATTCCACCTTAGCAAAGCTGGGAATCCGCTACTATTTTAATAGCGATGGTGGTAATGCCATTACTTTTTTTAGCCAGTAGCGGAACTGAGAGCACCGCTACTTTTTGGTCGTACTCACGCTTTACCGCGCTCCTCGCTACTTTATTTAATGGTAATGACACCATGATTTCTTTGCGTGTTTAAAATTAAGTGAGAATACTCATCAAGCTCAACAGAGTTCAAATGAAGTGACCCTATTTCTCAGCAGTCCTCCTACTGGATCATTAAATATTGATTGTGATAGCTTTCCATCAAAGAATTTTAAATCAGTGTTCATTGCACTTAACACTGCAGTTCCTTCTAGTGCTGCTGTAGAGTCTTTTCTTTAGGAAAATATATACTGCGACCAAAACGAGCTAGCATGTCTGATTCAGATTTTGAAAAGATTGCTTTCCTCAAAGTAAATAAGGATGTCAGCTAGATGTACACAGTGCTAACACACACACACACACACACACACACACACACACACACACACACACACACACACACACACACACACTGAGGCACCGAGAGAGAACAGACGCACGTTGACACTGCTCTATACCTGACCAACTTGGCCAGTGGCATTACGTAGATAAGTATCTTTATATGAGTCAAGCTCTGTACAAGGTTAGACTAAATAGTGTTCTAATATAAAAAAGAACAAGTTTTAAGTAAGACTTGGTCAAACAGAAAAGTGAACAGGCAGCGCAAGAATGCGCACAATCAGCTGATCGTTGTTTAGTCTACAATCTGCCCCAGGGAATGTAAGTACTATATGTGCTTTTAGTACTGCAAAATGACCACAAACTTTAGTAAAGCAAATTTGGAAAAGAAAATGAATAAAGGTAGAAAGCAGGATGATGATTTCTACCAAGAACTGGTTGAAATGAAGACTCACAACAAACTGGTTGAACGTTTACACAGGTTAGAGACGGCTTTTCAAAATGAGATTGATGAAATTAAGAAGCACATGCACTTGCAAAAGGAAGGAATAGAAAAATTAGGAAAGGAAGTCAACAAGAAAGACACAACCATAAATGAGCTAACAGTTGAAGTGGGTACACTTAGGAGGAAAATTAGTGAAATGGGAAGTACAGAAGTCAACCACGAGAGTATTATGGAAAAGTTCAAAAATGATACAGAGACAGTTAGGCAAGTAAGCAGTATGATAGATCAGAGCAGTGATATTGATGAGAAGATAACACAGGTGAATGAAGCTGTGGAAAGCTACAAAAATTATGTGGAAACCACTTATGCTGAAATGGTGAAAGTAAAGAAAGACTTGGAAACAAGGGTAGAAGAAAAAAGCATTAAAAAGGAAATGAAAAGAATAATCCAAAACAATCCTAAGTTAGTCAGAGATGCAGTAGATATTAACAAATCTGTAGTAATCACTGGTATAGAAGAGAAAGAAGTAAAAAACAAGATCTCAAGAGACAAAAAGGAGATGGTAAATGTAATGGGCATATTGAAAGAAGTATCAGAAGAAATCTGTAGTAAAGACAAAGAGGAACACAAAAGGTTAGGGAAATACGAGAAAAGCAAGTCAAAACCCCTAAAGGTAACTCTCCAGAATGTAAACACCGTGGAGGAGATACTAAAAAAATGCAAAGAATCTTATGGAAAAAGAGGAGTTCAAAAATGTATGGATATAAAGATGCCTAACACAAGAGGAACTGGAATTACTGAAAGAGAAGAGGGAGGAAGCAAAAACAAAAAATGAGGGAAGATCAGAGGAGGAGAAGAATACATTTTTTTTACAAAGTAATTGGATTGCAGGTACAAAAATGGTACATAAACAGGAGGGAATAAAAAGGAGAAGGTAGTAGAACCTAATCATGACAAGTATATAAACAAGATGATTAAGTTGATGTACTCAAATGTGGATGGAATGGTATCTAAATTATTAGAGATGAATGATTATGTCAGAGAAAATGAACCACATACAATATGCCTAACTGAAACAAAATTAACACCAAGGATATCGAATGACATCCTAAACTTAAAGGAATATAATATATGGAGAAGAGATAGGAACTTAAAAAAAGGAGGAGGAATTATATTATTAACTAAGAAAAATCTAAAAGTCAAAGAAATAGAATTAGATATACCCTCACAAGTAGAACTAATCGCAGTAGAGACAAACACATCTGAAGGGAAAGTAATTGTAGCCAATTTGTACATGCCACCCAGATCAAATACATGGGACAGGGACGAATATGAGGACCTGGCGGAGAGTACAGTTCAGAGTTTAAGAGCATTACTACATAAAATGGAAGAGAAATAAAAAAGAATTATACTAACTGGAGATTTTAATACAAATATAAATTGGAATACTCTAGATATAATAAGCAAAGAAAGCATTGGGACCAAAAACTCCTGGATCTTATGCAAGAGTTTTTCCTAACGCAACATGTAAGGGAAAGCACCAGAAAAAGAGGACTTGATGTGCCCTCAATGCTAGATCTCATTTTTACTAGGCAAGAAACCGATATTGCCAATTTAATATATCGCCCTCCATTCGGCAAAAGCGACCATGCAGTACTAAATTGCAATATCAGGATTGCATATGACATAGATAACAGCAATGAAAGTTCTAAAAAGAGCCTAAACTATAAAAAATGGAAGTATCATGACCTAAAGAAGTACTTCTTAGAAATTGCTTGGGAAAAGGAGCTTAGAGGACAAGATTTAAATGCTATATATGAAAAATTCTGTGAACATTATGAAATAGGAGTCCAGAAGTACATCCCACAGCACAACGAAGCAGAAAAGAAAATAAAGAAATGGTTCAATACAGAATGTAAAAAATCAAAAGAAAAAAGAGATTTGTTGTGGAATAGATACAGAAGACACAATAGTGAAAGGGCATATAATAATTACAGACAGGCAAGAAATGATTATACAGGAATAAGGAGGAAGCCTAAAAACAGTTTGAGGAGGATATCATAAATAAAAGTAGTGATCAACCAAAGCTATTTTACAGCTACATCAGAAGCAAAACCAAAGTAAAAGATAAAATATAATCCATTATGGATGATGGAATCACCTATACACAGAGAAGGATATTTGTGAAGCACTAAACAAGAATTTCCAATCAGTTTTTACAGAGGAAAAAAATTTTGAGAGGGATTATGTGGAACATGCATGCCCACACATACTACCAGATATACTGTACAAACATCAGAAAAAGAAGTACAAGAGGAGCTAAGTAAATTAGACAAAGGAAAAGCAAATGGTCCTGATGAAATTTCATGTTGGGTGCTACGTGAATGTGCAAAGGAGTTAAGTAAACCATTAATTTTAATTTTCAAGAAATCCTTGAGTCAAGGTAAACTACCTGATATTTGGAAGAAAGCAAACATTGTTCCCTTATTCAAGAAAGGGAATAGACAAAATCCACTTAACTACCGACCAGTATCACTAACCAGTGTTGTAAGCAAGGTATTAGAAAAGCTTATAAGAGAAGCTTGGGTAAATCACCTAAAAGGACACAATATGATAACAGAAAGACAGTTTGGTTTCAGAAAAGGAAAATCTGTTGAGCTACTATGACAGAGTAAAAGACACATTACAGGAAAGAGAAGGATGGGTGGACAGTATCTATTTAGATTTCAAGAAAGCATTTGACACAGTACCACACCAAAGACTTTTATGGAAACTGTACCATCAAGGAGGAATTTGAGGCAAACTGTATTGTTGGATGCAAGATTTTCTCATGAAAAGAAAAATGAGAACAGTACTAAGGGGAAATTACTCATCATGGAAAGAAGTGACTAGTGGAGTACCACAGGGCTCAGTGCTGGCACCAATCATGTTTTTAGTGTATATAAATGATATAGACAGTAACACTGGAAATGAAAGCTATCTAAATATGTTTGCAGATGATGCAAAAATACAAAGGAGAATTACTAACACAGACTCTTGTAAAGAGCTACAAGAAGAATTAAATAAACTTCATGAATGGAGTAATACATGGCAAATGGAATTCAATGTGGACAAGTGTCATGTAATCAAGTTTGGTAAAAGGGGAAAAAGACCTGATTGGGATTATACGTTAGGAAATAAAACCCTACACACATCAGAAAGAGAGAAGGACCTAGATGTGATTATCAATAACAGACTATCTCCGGCTGACCACATCAGTGAGAAGGTACAGAACATGTATACACTGCTTGCAAATATGAGAGTAACATTCACATACATAAATGAAGATATGCTAAGAAGGATAATAATATCGTTCATCAGACCAACCCTGGAGTATGCATCAGTAGTCTGGAGTCCTCATCTCAAAAAACACATAGACAAGATTGATAAAGTTCAAAGGGCCGCTACAAGATGGGTACCAAGCTTAAGGGATCTAAGCTACGAAGAAAGACTAAATAAACTGAGTCTACCAACACTACAGGAGAGAAGGAAAAGAAGTGACATGATAATGCTATATAAATGCATATCAGGGAAGGAGAAAATAGACATAAATGATTACTTAACCTATGGGGAAGCATCAGCAAGAGGACACTGCAAAAAACTGCATAAGAAGAGAGGTGATAAAGACGTAAGGAAATTCAGTTTCTCAAACAGAGCAATTGATCAGTGGAATGCACTACCAAATGAAATAGTGTGTGCCAAAACAATTCACAAATTTAAGGATATGTACGATAAATATGGTTTAAGTCACGTGACAGTACGACCTTGACTCATTCCTGTAAAGATAAAATTAGGTAAGAACAATTAGGTAAGAACACACACACACGCACTCATACACACACACACACACACACACACATTGGGAAAATGAGCTTAGAGGACAAGATTTAAATGCTGTATATAAAAAATTCTGTGAACTTTATGAAATAGGAGTCCAGAAGTACATCCCACAGCACAAAGAAGCAGATAAGAAAATACAGAAATGGTTCAATACAGAATGTAAAAAATCAAAAGAAAGAAGAGATTTGTTGTGGAATAGATACAGAAGACACAATAGTGAAAGAGCATATAATAATTACAAACAGGCAAGAAACGATTATACAAGAATAAGGAGGGAAGCCCAAAAACAGTTTGAGGAAGATATCATAAATAAAAGTAGTGATAAACCGAAGCTATTTTACAGCTACATCAGAAGCAAAACCAAAGTAAAAGATATAATACAATCCATTATGGAGGAGAGAATCACCTATACACAAGAGAAAGATATTTGTGAAGCACTAAACAAGAATTTCCAATTAGTTTTTACAGAAGAAAAAAATTTTGAGAGGGACTATGTGGAACATGCATGCCCACACATACTACCAGATATACAAATTTCAGAAAAAGTAATACAGGAGGAGTTAAGTAAATTAGACAGAGGAAAAGCAAGTGGTCCTGATGAAATATCATGTTGGGTGCTACGAGAATGTGCAAAGGAGTTAAGTAAACCATTATTTTTAATTTTCAAGAAATCCTTGAGTCAAGGTAAACTACCTGATATTTAGAAGAAAGCAAATATTGTCCCCTTATTCAAGAAAGGGAATAGACAAAATCCACTCAACTACCAACCAGTATCACTGACCAGTGTTGTAAGCAAGGTATCAGAAAAGCTTATAAGAAAAGCTTGGGTAAATCATCTCGAAGAACACAATATGATAACAGAAAGACAGTTTGGTTTCAGAAAAGGAAAATCATGTGTTACTAGTCTGTTAAGCTACTATGACAGAGTAACAGACACAATACAGGAAAGAGAAGGATGGGTGGACAGTGTCTATTTAGATTTCAAGAAAGCATTTGACACAGTACCACACCAAAGACTTTTATGGAAACTGTACCATCAAGGAGGAATTCGAGGCAAACTGTTTTGTTGGATGCAAGATTTTCTCATAAAAAGAGAAATGAGAACAGTACTAAGGGGAAACTACTCATCATGGAAAGAAGTGACTAGTGGAGTACCACAGGGCTCAGTGCTGGCACCAATCATGTTTTTAGTGTATGTAAATGATATAGACAGTAACACTGGAAATGAAAGCTGTCTAAATATGTTTGGAGATGATGCAAAAATACAAAGGAGAATTACTAACACAGACTCTAGTAAAGAGCTACAAGAAGAATTAAATAAACTTCATGAATGGAGTAATACATGGCAAATGGAATTCAATGTGGACAAGTGTCATGTAATCAAGTTTGGTAAAAGGGGAAAAAAGACCTGATTGGGATTATATGTTAGGAAATAAAGCTCTACACACATCAGAAAGAGAGAAGGACCTTGGTGTGATTATCAATAACAGACTATCTCTGGCTGACCACATCAGTGAGAAGGTACGGAACATGTATACACTGCTTACAAATATGAGAATAGCATTCACATACATAAATGAAGACATGCTAAGAAGGATAATAACATCATTCATCAGGCCAACCCTGGAGTATGCATCAGTAGTCTGGAGTCCTCATCTCAAAAAACACATAGACAAGATTGAAAAAGTTCAAAGGGCCGCTACAAGATGGATACCAAGCTTAAGGGATCTAAGTTACGAAGAAAGACTAAATAAACTGAATCTACCAACACTACAGGAGAGAAGGAAAAGAGGTGACATGATAATGCTATATAAATGCATATCAGGGAAGGAGAAAATAGACATAAATAATTACTTAACCTATGGGGAAGCATCAGCAAGAGGACACTGCAAAAAACTGCATAAGAAGAGAGGTGATAAAGACGTAAGGAAATTCAGTTTCCCAAACAGAGCAATTGATCATTGGAATGCATTACCAAATGAAATAGTGTGTGCCAAAACAATTCACAAATTTAAGGATATGTACAATAAATGTGGTTTAAGACACGGGACAGTACGAGCTTGACTCATTCCTGTAAAGATATAATTAGGTAAGAATAATTAGGTAAGAACACACACACACACACACCAAGATGGTCCCCAGTCTGGCAGATCTGTCATACAGAGAGAGGCTGGAAAAGCTGGATTTTGCCTTCCTTAGAGGAAAGGAGAAAGAGGGGAGACATGATTGCAGTGTTCAGGACCATGGTGGGAGTAGATAAAATTGACCGAGAAGATCTGTTTTTATGGGATAAGAGAGCAACAAGAGGACACGGAATGAAATTGAAAAAGTCAAGCTGTTTGAAGGATATCAAGAAACATAGCTTTCCTTACAGAAGTATAGATTTATGGAATAGCCTTGACTAAGAGATCATCCAGTCTAAAAACTTAAATGAGCTTAAAGCTAAATTTGACTTACTGAGAAACAGTACATCCATCTGTACATGGATAGGGTAATAAAAGAGGTACAAGGTAGGGTAGTGGATGTTGGAGTGGCCCTGGTGAGAGAGGATAGTGTTTGGAAACTCCCTGTACTGTTGTTTGCAGATGATACCGTGTTTGAGTGATGACGAAGGAGAGCTGCAAGGCTTGGTGGGTGAGTTTGAGAGAGTGTGTAGGAAACGGAATCTAAAGGTGAATGTAGGGAAGAGTAAAGTGATGGTCTTTGAGAGAGGTGAAGTCAGTGAATGTACAGCGAGGTTGGATGGTGAGGAATTGGAAAATGTGAGTACGTTTAAGTACTTGGGTAGTGTGATGAGTAAGGATGGAGGTTTGGAGGGTGAAGTGCTTGAAAGGGTACAGCAGGGAAGAAAGGTTGCTGGTTCTTTGAAAGCAGTGATAAGAAACAGGGAAGTGAAAAAGTTGCTACATGACAGTATTGTGATACCAACTCTAACGTACGGAAGTGAAGCTTGGACGTTGTTGGAAGGACACAAGTCAAGAGTGAGAGCCGTGGAAATGAGTTATTTAAGAGGAGCCTGTGGAGTCACATGGAGAGACAGGCTGACGAATGAGGATATAAAGGAGCGTTGTGGTGTTGATGTGGATGTGATAGGAAGCGTTATAAGGAACACACTGAGGTGGTTTGGCCATGTGGAGAGGATGGAGGGTGAAAGACTGACGAAGAGAGTGTATGTGAGTGAGGTGGAGGGGGAAAGAGGGAGGGGGAGGCCGAGGATGAGATGGAGAGATGGGGTGGAGAGGTATATGAGAGAGGGGGGTGTGAGTTGGGAGCAGGGAGTGAAATGGCGGGGGACAGGACGACTTGGAGGCGATTTGTTTGTGGCCACCCCAAACGGGATTGAGGCATCTGGCAATAGATAGATAGAGAAACAGCGATGGGAACCCACGAGCATAGCATATTTCGTGTGTATCTCAGTTAGGTATATTGGGTAAATACATCAGTATTTGGGATGGCTTAGACGAAAAGGTGGTCAGGAGAAAAACATTCATGTGTGTAAAAGTAAACTAGATAAATGTGGATATGGAGACAGGACAACACGAGCATCGCTAAATTCCTGTATACTACAAATAGGTAAATACAAATAGGTAAATACACATACACAAACAACCTCTAACTATCCCCGTCTCTAACTCCCGCTTTCTCCCTCACTCTCTCTTTCAGACTAATTCTTCATTCATTCATTCATTGCCAGACGCCATGTATCCCAAACGGGGTGGCCAACGGCTTAGAGTTAATTGTTTTACAGGGAGGGGCACTAATCCTCCACCAACCCCAATTGACACATAGGGATGCCAACAGCATCTGGTGTTCCCAGGCGGTCACCCATCCAAGTACTAACCAGACCCAACGTCTTGCTACGTTATTATTTCGTAACAGTATGCTACTTTCAGTTTAAAGTTATGGAAAAATCAATGCTATTGTACAAATAGCCTTTAAAAGAAAGCCCCACTTCATTTTTACTTTGGTTTTCCTACTTAAATAGGTATAATTGGAAATATAATCAATCTATATAATATGTATCAATGGTAGGCCACATGTTTTTGCCTTTTATTTACGTGTTACTTTCAGTAGGTATACTAGGTAACAGTGTAAAAGAACATTAGTTTCATTATACAGTAAATAGCTTTTTCCTGTACCTTCAGCTCTAAGCTTCATTAAAGTGACACCGACATGTATGTGATGATTTTTTTATTTTCAATGTAAGTATATACTGACATTACTGGTACACATCATAACCACTCAGAGTGACTAATATTATCAAAACAGTATATAGTGTATTGCTGTATCACAGAATTTTGTTAACCTTTCCTTCATGTACCTGTTTCTTGTCCAAAGTAGCAGGAGCGCCACTACATTTCGTATCAAGTAGCAAAACCAGTAATGCCGCTACTTTTTCAAGTTAGTAACGGGAATGGGAGCGCCGCTACTTTTTATAAGTCGCGTTCCCAGCATTGCACTTTAGACATTTTCGGTGCTGTTCCTCCATTACATCCCCCCCCTCCTCTGACTTCCTCATGGCTGACATTAAAATGTCTTCAGCTGATATATTTTCTGCCATCACTGGTTTCAGTACTAACAAGACATATGGCCCTAATGGGGTCCCTCCTGTTGTCCTCAAGAATTGTGCTTCTGTGTTTACACCCTGCCTAGGTAAACACTTTTGCCTTTACCTGTCAGCTTGTACCTTTCCTTCTTGCTGGAAGTTTGCTTTCATTCAGACTGTCCCAAAGAAGGGTGACCATTCCCATCCCTCTAACTATCGACCAGTTGCTTTAACATCCTGTATATCAAAAGTTTTTGAGCCTGTTCATAATGAAGATATTTTAAAGCACCTTTTCCATCACAACCTTCTTTCAGATCATCAGTATGGGTTCTGCCAGGGACACTCCTCTGGTGATCCTTTCACCTACCTTTCAGACTTCTGGTCATCCTTCTTTCAGGATCGTGGCAAAAGCTTTGCCATTGCACTTGACATCTCAAAGGCTTTCAGTCAAGTCTGGCATAAATCTTTGATTTCCAAACTGCTTTTTTTATGGTTTCAGTCCTTCTATCTGTGCCTTCATCTCTAGTGTCCTTTTTGGTCGTTCTATAGCTGCTGTTGTAGACTGCCAACTTTCTTCTAGAGCTATGAATAGTGATGTTTTCAGGGCTCTGTCCTATCACCAGCTCTCTTCCTTCTGTTCGTCAGCAACCTTCTACGCTGTACATCTAACCCTATCCATTCATATGCTGATGACTCCACCCTTCACCTTTCCATTCACATCCTGCAATGCCCATCTCAGCAGTTACTTCAGCAAACAAGGAAAGAGGTTACAGCACACCTAATTTCTGACTTCCATTACATCTCTGATTGGGATAAAAGTAATACTGTTGTTTTTAATGCATGAAAAAACATATTTCTTACATCATTCAACCTGACAGAATCTTCTGCAAAAATATCCTCTAATTTTGTAATAATATCCGACTCAATCCTGCATCATCTTTAAACATACATGGGAGATCATTCTCTCAGGATATATCATGGTTAGGTCACATAACCTCTCGTATAAAATCTGCTTCCAAGAGGTCATGTGTGCTAAGCTGACTCCATGCCTTTTGTTACCCCTGCACAGTTGTTGATTTTATACACGGGTTTTATTTACCACATGTGTAGAGTAAAACTCAAGTGTGGGGGGATTCCCCACATACAGCTTTTCTGAACAAGGTGGAGTCAAAGGCTTTTCATCTTATTAACCCGCCCTCTGCCAGAGCCGTTTATAAATGGCCATGTCTTTTGCCGTGGGCAGTGCCGGAGCTGTTCATAAACTGCCTAGGATTTAAAAAATCACCCAAAATCAAAACATCGAGAGAGGCTGGGAATATTTACCAGGCATTAAGTTGTGAATGAAGCGCTTCACAGGAGACCATTATGAGTCACCCAGAGTGTGAGCTGTGCACTCGCAGTGCCCCTGCATCAGGTCAACTTTGACCACTGTATAAAGGTGATGGGCAAAAATCGAAATACTGAGAGAATCTGGGAATATTTTCCAGGCATTAAATTTTGAATGTGGCACATCATGGGAGACCACTATGAGCCACCCAGAGTGTATACCACACGTCCGCACTGCCCCTGTATCAGGTCAACTTTGACCTCACATAAAAAAATTTGGCAAAAATCGCATATCACTATGCCCAAGAACAATGGCCACGTGCTCCTAGAACACGTTGGGAGCATCACTAGGGCATATACTTCAGTATACCATGGGCAAACACCAAAGAAAAGCACCTGGTCCCCTATGGAAAAAAGAAAGTCTACAGGGTTCACTAGATAGGCGTGGTCATGATGGGAGCCTAAAATCGTTTTTCAAAATTATCTTCCTTATGGATAATTATCCTTATCATTCACTTTGTCTAGTTGCCAGGCACTCAGTTATGGAGGTGTTGTTTCATCTATCCAACGCTGTGCTGAAGATGCAGTCACACAAACAGGAAGTACTGTAATTTCCAGTTTTAAGGCTGGTATCTGCAGTTCACCTGCAAGCTAATGGAGAAGGTGACAGAAAGAGGAAAGGAGCTGGAAGACTTAGAGTAGGAAGACAGGGGTGGGTGGGATTAAGATGGACTTTTTGGCAGTAGTGGTGGAGTGGCATTGAAAACCACCTTCCCTGACAATCGGCATTTTGAGGGGGGAAATTAACTTAAGAAATGCGTATAACAAATTTGTAAAGACCTGGGACAAAGCAACTCTGGAAGTGGTCAACTGTGGAAGTGATCAAACCTGGATGAAGGTTATTCCCCAGATTTACCCCTCAGTGTCCCCATATACCATCATGGATCCACTGTCTGCTGCTGCTGAAGTTGTCTGTTGCATCCCAGGTGAAGGCTTCACCAAGATAATGAGGGAAGAGACTATAAGAGTTGCTACAGGACAGCACTGAGATATCAGGGAAGATCTCATTGCCCAGGCAGAAGAGGAGGAGACATCAACAGACACCCAAGAAGCTCTGCAGCAAGTACAATTACAACCACAGAGACCATCACTCCATTTTATACAACACACCACAAAGACTCCTGTAGGAGCAGTGTCATGCAATTTTTATGTGATATTAGACTGTCTGTAATCTCTCATCTCCATCTTCCAGGTTAAGCCCAGAAAAAAAGAGGAATAGCTACTATGAATTAAATTTATGCAGTTGCTGATCCATTTACCATAGCTTTAGCAACCAAGAAAGGCTCAAAGGCTCAAACCTGTCTAGAAAAACAAGTTCCTGATGCTAAAATTGAATGTAAGGCCAACAGTGACTAAGGGAAGAGAGGCAAAGAACAGATGAATTGACAAAAGTGGAACACACTCAAGTTATGGCTTATTGGCCTGACTGGCAGTTCACTCAGGCTTTAGCAGGAGTAAATGAAGCTATAGTTACTGGTTTCTCACCAGTTTGAAAATTGATGACTGCAGTAACTCTGCAACTATGGTACGTTAAGCAAAAATACTTCATAAATAGGTATTTCATACCATTTCCAAGACAGTGATGTACATTTGAAGTCATTTTGGGATGGTTACTCTACTGGCCATATTGCTGCAGTCTAATGGTAAGGATGAGCTGCTAAGTGAATTTAACCTTTCCTGGTGTGAAGACCTTAATGACGAGATTGGTGAGATTTTGAATCCAGTCTGCAGTGAACTTTACAAGCAAATTAACAAATAGTGGTGATGTAACCGAGGAAAAGTTAGATTTGTCATTTCTGCATACCTCTGCATTCACAGTTTTTGCATGGCTGTCAGCATTTAAAAAGAAAGTAAAGTCCAGTGATATCCAATGGTCCAGCAGCACACCAAACAACAACCGTTTCACAGTAAAGTGGTCTTTTGCTCTGTTCTCGCAGAGCTTTGTTTGACCAGTACCAGGTATTAAAAATACTTTTTGTTTACAGAACCTTCCAGGAAGAAATTGGCCACATCACCCATTAACAAAGAATTAGCAAAATCTGGATTATGTTTTGCTGTCTCCATTAAAACCTAACAATACTCCTGTCATTCCTTAGCATGATAGTTTACTTCCTGCACTAACTGAATTTTGTATGGATGGAATGAGAGGTCAGGATGCAAATTCTTGACAAACTACCTTGAGATAAATCCAGCTTATGGGCATGTCAACATGTGCATGACATGAGCTCTGCACTAAATCACTTCTCACATGCTCCATATCTTAAGGTCTTATGACTGTTTTTGAATGTGGGTGTGGTTTATTCTGAACTGATCCACTTGCCCCCCCTCTGTTTTACATATGCACAAATTACCCTGTGTGATGGTGCTGATCCCTGACTGCGATCATTGCCAAACTGCCACCTAAATGCTTGCTGAACAGCAGTTATGGAGTTAAACTTTACAAACTGCTTCACAACCAACAGACTGCTGCACGATCCAGTGATCCATTGTGCACTGAATCCAAGACAAAGTTGTGCCAATCGCTACTCCACTCCCTCCTCAAACATCTGCCCATTGTTCCCATGCTTAAAACTGGTTCACTTTACCTGAACCACTCTGCTTGGCTTACTTCCTTGAGAATGAAAATCTAATCCCAGTCTGTACTACTGCACACAGTGAGCAAAATATGGTGCTGAAAGAACCCTCCTAGAATTTATTACAAATCTGTTCTGCAATAGCAGAAGAGATTTTTTATTTTAATTCTGTTGGAATTCTCCCTTGATTCTTTCCACTGATGGGTTTGATAATGAATACTTCCCCTGTATCTTACATTCATTTCCAAACCTGAGACACAGGAGTAGAGGAGTTGATAGATGATGCACAGGCTGCCCAAGAGCTATGCCATGCATTTTTTAAAATCCACTGCTGTTTATCACCAACAAGTCAGAATTGCATCATAAAAAATTAGCATTACTCGTGAGCACTGAAAAAAAAAGAGTATGCCATGCTGTAGGTCCTACAGACTGCTGCACATTCACTGTTTCACCACAGCACAAGCCTAAAATGAAAAAGAGCAAGTTGTTCTTGATAATGTCCTCACACCTGCTTGGTCATGAGTAGAGATAAAATATACGTTAGCTTCATCAACACTATCAAAAGCATTCACCTATAAATGAAACATTGGTTCAGAAAACCAGGAATAATGGAAAAAATCATAAGCAGGGAGAATGTGTATACCTTGGCATCACCTGCTGTGTTAATTAAATAACCACATAAATCAAACAAAATTGTCACCAAAAGAGGTGTGAGTACACTTTTCAGTAGTCACAAGCATGCTTGAGATAAACTGGCTTGCCTCTGATGGAGAGAACTCTCTGTGAGAAGGAAAACGTGATACAGAATACATGAGCCTGGTGCATCAGTAATGGAACCACTAAAGTTTATGTTTTCAGCAGCATATGTAATATTAGATGAGCTGGTAGTGCATTTAGGCTAAATGCAACTTACTGAAGGTAAGCTTTATAGAAACAATGCGTCCTTGTTATTTTCTGGCTTTCTGGAGTCATTTCCACCCATTAACTTAGCCTTCCAAGGTATGAAGTGTGTTCTTAGCCACCATTCAGCGCAAGTGTCAGCTGCAAGTGTGTGAGATCTCACTTGCTGTGGGTAGCTCCAGTGAGTAACCAGAGACAGAAAAATATGGAGAATTTAAACATTTGAAACTCAGTAATGATGGATGGAGGTCACATTTCCAGTATTGCTCCCAAACAATAGAAATTTGAACTCAGATGAGAGGTAGTTTTAATTTAGTCTCAGTAAAATAATTTACTGGCATTATCTTGAAGTTTGTTACCTCCCACCTTGATGTGGCCAGCTTTCAGGATATCTCCCACCTCAGGGATGCTGTTTGAGTGTGGTGCTGCCTTGTAATTCCTTTAGGGATGGAGAGAGCAGGAACAGAGAAAAATAGTTCACAAGAGCAAAATGGCATGGGTAATTATCTCAGTGTGGAGAGGATGGAGAATGAAAGACTGACTAAGAGGGTGTATGTAGGTGAGATGGAGGGAGGGAGAGGGAGGGGTAGACCGAGGATGAGGTGGAGGGATGGAGTTGAGAGGTATATGAGGGAGGGGGGGGTGAGTTGGGGGGAGGGGAGTCAAATGGTGGGTGACAGAGTGACTTGGAGGCGTTTTGTCTGCGGCCACCCTTTGCGGGATTAGGGCGTCGGGCTATAGATAGATAGATAGATAGTTATATAGCCAGGCACAGTATATCATATTAGGAGAAAGCTGGACAGTGGACTTCAGTTGTAGTCATCATTGCTAAAAGGGTTGTAATAACATTCAAAACAAATTATTCTGAAATGTATTTACTTTGAAATGTTATGTTTTTGCATTGCCAGCTCTGCCTAGCTAAGATGGTGGTGACTGTTAGTGATGAATGTTAATAACTATAACAGTACAGCTCTTGTTTATATGACATAAATGCATAATTGACTACCATATTCAGAATCACTCATATTTTGCTTCAATCTTCTCCCATTTTACAGCATTGACAATGTACTTGGTAGTGAGAAAGGGTCGAAAAAATCCCTGCCGTTGGGGGGGGTTGGTGCCCTCAAGCGTGGCTCAGACCATGACGGGTCGAGTGAGGGCAGCTGGCAGGTTTGGTGCTAGCCGTTCCCGCCTTGCATGGTGTCACTGTGTTGGCCGCTGCATCCCTGACCCAGCCCTAACACACAACATACCTTAAAACCTAACTCATAACACTTACTGAAACATTTTTTCCCAGGAAGGACTATTGATCAGTAACTGAATACAGTACTGTAACTGCAGTATTGTTAACCCCTTCAGTTTAATTATGTCATTTACTTTATTCAAGCTCACCCTGAATATTTTATGCAGCTCAATTAAGGTTTGGGGTAATAAATGGTAAAAGCTGTTCCCATCAACTCCCTCAGTACCAAGATTTTTGTCTAGCAAATGCTAAGTGGCATCCTTCAGCTTGGGTAAGACCTGTGGTAGTGAAGGGGTTTGAGCTTGATGCTGTCAGTACAGTACAGTACATAGCATTATGAATTCTACTGAAGGGGTTGATTGTGTCAATGCATTTATGAGGAAATAGGTGTTGTGTGTTTGAGCTGATGGCCTCAATTGTGGAGGAGAGTGTGGCCATGAGCTTAGTGGTTATGAATCTGTGTCACACCACAATAACATATCATTAACTATAGTTTTAATGTACTGAATGTTTTGTTGTATTCACCAGTACATGAAATGTGAAGCATTTCATACCAAGTACAGTGCTGTGCAGACTTCGTTCATTGCAGCTTGTTTAAGGTTATGTTTCAGAATTGAGAAACATTCAGTTCATATCTCTGATGGAAATGGAAGCCAGTTTTTATTAATGAAGATATAAGTAACATCAGATGTAGATGAAACTGATGTGAATAAAAGTGGAGGAGGATGGCCAGCAGGGCTGTATCATCTTTTAAAAAATCATTGGCAGGAGAATGATGATTATTGGTGATTATTTATGCCTCAGTTTTTTTCTCAACACCTTTCTGCAATTTTTTTTTCCTTTTCAACAATGCAAATAGTCTGCCATAGTTGTCATCAGTCACAAAAGTTAAAACATTAAAAAAAAAATCAGTACCAAATGGCTCTTAAAACTAAACAGCACATCAGTAACATAAGATGCACAAATAATTCAATTATGAATAATGTATATCACAAACCTGAATAATTTTAAAACATTGGTATTTTCAGTCATCTTACAATGTTCCCCCAGAAGATGTTGGTGTTGTAGAGAGAGGATGCAAAATTCAGTGACCATGTCACCATTTCATTATGGCTAGAGGAATGTCCAGAACATACTCCACATCATGGCCTTCATGTCATCCAGTTTTATTTTGTGCTTGTAGTTAAGCAAATACATTGCTGAATATTCTTGGTTACAATGTGAAATTGTGTTGTAATATTTATTTCACTAGGTCATATACCAGATACAAAATAAATTCTGCTGCCAGTGTGGGAGGATACTGAAACCTGATTGACATAGCACTGGGAGGATCAGTACACAACAGCTAAGATTTTGTGTATAGTACCCTCGCGTCCAACACGCGTTAGTCCAGCACGATTCGGGTCCAGCACGGAGAGCAATTTTCATTCATTCATTCATTGCCAGACGCCATGTATCCCAAACGGGGTGGCCAAGGGCTTAGAGTTAATTGTTTTACAGGGAGGGGCACTAACCCTTCACCAACCCCACTTGACATGTAGGGATGCCAACAGCATCTGGTGCTCCCAGGCAGTCACCCATCCAAGTACTAACCAGACCCAACGTTGCAATTAATTAGTATTATTTAATACGATTTAATTACTGCAACACGAGTGTGTTAGCATAACACGCACAGAGCTCCGAGAAGTGGGGGAAATCCGTAGAGTTCACTCTAGCACGATCACCCCCGGTCCAACACGGTCATACTGGACATTCCCATGATGATGATAGCCAATGAAAACTTCTGATCAAGTAGCCTTCCCCGCCCGCTATCATGACGTGATCGTGATGCCGCCCAATTAAAAACGCTTCTGGTGTCACGTGATGTTTTGTTTAAATTTCTCCCGCCACAGCGCCACTCAGTCACATAATTGCATTGGAAGGTGCTTTTTTCTTGCTGCATTTTCTGCCCTTGTTACTGCATTTTACCCTGCTCATGATGCCTAGGAAGCCTTCTGAGAACCCCAAGAAGCGTCGGCACCTCCCTCAGGCCACCAAGCTAGAAAGCATCGAGAGGAAGAAGAAAGGGGAGAGGAAAGTTGACATTGCCAAGGCCTACGACATGAATGAAGCCAACGTGAGGATCATAATAAAAAACTAAGACAAGATCCTGGCAGCCGAAGGCTATCACATGGCACTTCATACCAGGTTTGCCGAGGATACGATGGTAAATCGGAACAGTAACGTGGTAAAATTGCCGACGATACCATGGGCATTTGGAATTCATCTGGATGGATTCCTGCCGAGGATACGGGCAAAACAGTGTGACCAAAACCCAGGCGACTCGACAGAGAATATATCGTACTACAGCATTGAACATTTAGCCTGACACTGAATACATATTAATATTTCAGAATAAATATCAATCGTTTTGAAACCCTTCTCATCGGCGTGTGTACCAGTTTATAAACAAAGTTGCTTCTCCTTATTCTTTACCGAGTCAGCGACAGCGATCACTTTCCACAGTCACGAGACGGGGCTCTGGCAACAGTGTGAGAAGCATGCACTTTGCCGAGGATTACAGTGCTAGGACAGGCAGAAGCAGGACCTTCCATGGCTGTGGACGAAGATAGTGATTCTGAGTGTGATTTCGAAGGATTTATGAGGGAGGTTGAGGAGGAGCAACAGCCATTAACCGCTAGTGACGCCAGCAGCCATCCTCCGGGGACCCAGTAGGACTACCTACAGCCTTGGATACCACCTTCCATTCCCAGCAAACCCACCAACACTATCCTAAAAGGTTACTTATCATTCATAGCACAGTACCATTTATTATAATTACAATAGTACCAATATATGTATAGGTATATGGTAGGTATTTAGGGTGACTTTTCCGAGGGTTGCTGACATAATTCATTTTTCCCCATAAGCTCTATTATTAGTCCAAACATTTTTGGTCCAACACATGACCCATGCATGACAATATTACCGTGCTGGATGCGAGGGTACTGTATATATATATATACTGTATATATACATATATATATATATATATACATGTAATCCCTGTAATATCCGGACGCCCATTTTCCAGACATCCCCAATAACCGGACATTTTCGTCCTGGGATCCAATATTCCCAAAATGGGCCAAAAACCGCAAAAATTATTTTAAAATCTGATTTTTTCCCGCCTGTAATTTGAAGTTGGCGCTCGCTGCGCGGGCCAGCTATGTTCTGGTGCATTGTTCTGCCGACATCTGCTAGAGCACCCCTGCATCCTCTTGTTGTGTGTGCATGCTCGTCATCATGGCCGCCCACGTGCTCGCTTTTGTGGTGGTGCCTTACCTGCTGCAGGTTCTCCTGCTGCTCTCGTGCCTCTCATTCGTGTGTGTGATGATGGCCCTGCCACCTGAGAAGAGGAAGAGAATGATTTTGACTCTGGAGAAGAAGAGGGAGATATTGGACAAGGTGGATTCGGGATGGTCTACCTCACGCATCCTCCATGAATTCAACCTGACCCAATCTACTTTGTTTGATATCAAGAGATCCCGCGACAAACTCATGCAGTACACAGCTGACTTCTCGTCGAAAAGCAAACGCAACGTGGAGAGGAAGGTGATGTATACTCCCAAGTATGCAGACGTTGACCGCTCCGCGTTGATTTGGTATTGACAGCAACGTCCTGCTGGTGTGATGGTGCGTTGCACGGAGCTGAAGCCTGCTGCTGAGAAGTTCGCAAGGCTTCACGATGCCCTAGGCTTCAAGGCATCCGAAGGTTGGCTCCGCGTTCAAGTAACGACATGGCCTTACCAACAGTAAGTCTCATGGTGAAGCTTTGGACGCCAACGAGGATGGCGTAGACGAGTTTCAGCACAAGGTGAAGGGCTTGATCGACAGTGAGGGCCTCACTCTCGGTCAAGTCTACAATGCTGATGAAACTGGCTTATTCTATCGCTCTTTGCCGACGAACACTAGCCGAGGAGACGGAGAAGCGTGTACCTGGCCGCAAGCTCTGCAGACAATGGATATCTGCTTTGTGTTGTGCCAATGCTAACAGCATGCAGCGGCTCAAGCCCGTTATTGTTGGCCGTGCAAAGCAGCCTTGGTGTCTTCGTGGGGTGATGGATGTCCTTCCTGTCGTCTGGTACCATTCCTTGAAGGCATGGTTCACAGCCCAGATCTTCAAAGACTGGTTCCACTGCCATTTCGTCAAGGAGGTCATCCATTACCAGACGGAGAAACTGGGAATCCCACGCGACCAGGTAAAGGCCATCCTTCTCCTCGACAATGCACCTGCCCACCTGTGCGACAAGGAGTTGGTGGCTGAGAATCGGCGCATTAGGTGCATGTTTCTGCTACCTAATACTACTGCTGTCATCCAACCAATGAACCAAGGAGTGATCGTGGGAACGAAGAGGCTGTACCGCCGGAAGTTCCTGGCCGAGGTGATGGTTGTTCTCGAGGACGAGGATGAGTGCAGGAAGGGACGGGACATGCGAGCCCAGCGGACTTTGGAAAACCTTTGCCGCTACAACATCAAGTCTGCCATCTACAACTGGGCCAATGCATGGAAGGAAATCCCTATCAAGACTCTAGAAAATTGTTGTTCTTGTCTGCTTCTCGGAACGGATGTGGAGCACGATTTCCTAGGTTTTGACGTGGATGAATTCCATGCACATCTACGTGCGCATGGGGACAATGTTGATGTGGACGAAGTGCGTGAGTGGTTGGATGATGACAAGGGCGATCCTGGGTATCAGACAATGTCTGATATCGAGATCGCATCTTCAGTTGCAGGTGTCAGTACCCAGCTTGAAGATTCCAACGAGGACGGCGACGATGATGCGGACTCCTCTCAGCGTGACACTACTTCAGCCATCCCCAAGCTGAGCGCACCCCAGGAACACCTAGAGTTTGTTCTGGACTACCTGGAGCACCCAGACTGTGACAGGGAGATGCGGCCCTTGGGACATGTGGAGGAAGTGCATGCTTTCAGGCAGCACATCATTAATTGTCAAAATCGTCGTTCCTTGCGTCAATCAATCATTGACAGCTTTTTCAGGCCCATGACCCCCGCTGTGCCCAGGGCTCCACTCCATTGCCTCCCCAAGACAGGCCCTCATGCTCCGAGCCACAGCCCAGCACATCAGGCATGGTGGAGTCACCACTCGAAGTGAGTTTGCGTCTCTCTTCAGAGTCATCTGCAGTGGGTAAGCCATCACCACAACCCAGCGACGCACCCCTAGGTCACCTGCATGTGCTACGCTCAGACTCTGACAGTGATTAGATGCCAAGAACTTCTCCACTAGACCACACGGGAATTTACAGTGTTGTGCAGTGAAAAATAAAAACAGTGCATAGTGTTAAGGAATTTGAGTTCTGAGTGAAAAGACAAAGATTTAATGGACTGTCAGTGTAACGTAAATTAACTAGAGTGTGTTTTGTTTAGAAAATGGTTTTATGAGTGGAAAGACTTTAAGTGCAGAGTGCAACACGTATTTCATTAAGGTACAATGGAGCGCAAGTTAGACAAGAGTGCGCAGTGTTAAGCGAATGGAATTCTGAGTGCAAATGACTAAGTTCTGTGCAAGACTTCATGAACAGTGTACTGCAAGTGCTTCAGAAACTCCTTCTTACTGTCACAGTCTGAGAGGAGGTGGGTTATTCATCGAGATAGCCAGGGACTTGCTGTAAGTACCCAGAATGTTTCATATTGTACTGTACTGTATTTTCCATACTTACCTCTAACACCTCATTTCACTCTTTTATGTCCCTTATTGGTGTGAATACTGTCTTAGGTGCTATGCATGTGCTGTAGGGAGGTGTTTTTCTGAGTTAGGCTAGGTTAGGGTCCATAACTACCAGTCCAGGAGCCAGGGACTTGTAAGTACCCAGAATGTTTAATATTGTATAAGCCTACCTCTGAAACCTCATTTTATGGTTCTTTTGCATTTATTGCAGTTTTTTATGTCCCTTATTGGTGTGATTTGGGTCTTAAATAGGTGCAATGCATGTCCAAAGGGAGTTGTATAGGTGTTTTTCTGAGTTAGGGTCCATAAGTACAAGTCCAGGAGGCTGGGGCCCAATATCCGGACAGGATCACTATCCGGACATGCCTTTGGGTCTATTACATCGGGTATTGGAGGGATTACTTATATATATAGATATACAGTGGGCTCGCACAGTGCGCGTCACCGCAGTGCGCGATTCGCCTTGTGCACGAGTGACCAAAAATCATAACCAAAAACCCTTTAATGCGCGAGTTTACCGCACAGAACGCGAGGCAGAGGCAAGGAGTGGCTCAAAAATGCCATTTTCTACTAGTGCGCGACCACCCCTCACAGAGCGCGTCACGTGTCATCATGTTGATGCGCAGAAATTCCCAGGTATTCTACTGTTGAGGATGAAGAGGATGCAATGTCAGAAGTGTCAGCATTGGACTTTGAAGGGTTTATGGCCAAAGTGAGTGACTTTGATGCTCCTGGGGAAGGTGCTCAAGAGGAGTCTGTGGAGGGAAGTGTTGGTGCGGTGGGAGGTGCGGTGGGGAGTGCGGTGCTGTAAGTGTTGCCGTGCCTCGAAACCCCTGTTATTTAAGGTCATCGGGCCTGTTGTTTACTGTTGTTAAGGTGACTACCCATATTTTTGTTATTGTAGCTATAGCTTTAGTACAATGTCTGAAACATATGACCTTTATTATGTCTCTAAGGGCCCAAAAATGTCCAGGTATGAGGGGGTACCGCCCATATGTAATTATTCCCATAAGATTATGTATTCCTAGTACGCGAATTCCCAGTGCGCGAGCTCATGCACCGCCCAATCTCTCATGCACTATGTGAGCCCACTATATATATATATATACACACACACAGTACATCCCCACAGGACACGAGTATATGGGCGGCAGAGGAAGTAACGTACTGTGAATACACAAACCTAAGGGAAAAATTACATATGGGCAGCACCCCCCCCTTCATGGGCAACCCTTGAGACCCCTTTCAGACCTAAGTATTGTACTATACAGGGAAACTATCTAAGACCTATTACCAAAGAGAAAGTAAACCAACAAGATTATGGCTTTACTAGGTAAATCAACAAGGATATGGCTTAACTAAACCAACAAGAATATGGCTGCTTACCTTTACCCAAGAGGACAGTAGGCTTGATGGAGGTAAGAAGAGGATCCAAGGCAGGATGAGGCACCTAACATGCATCTCCTGCATCACCCACCACACCACCCGACACACCACCTTCCTCACCACTTTCCTCACCAGCACTTTCGACACTTGCACCAGCTAATGCACTCACTTTGTTCATAAACCCTTCAAAGTCTATTTCTGACACCTCAGACATCAAATCAGTCTCTTGATCCTCCTCAGGAAATGCTTTTGTGATGTTGAAGGGAGTGATTCCTCACTTTGTTCAAGCCAAAGGTAACGGATGATGAGTGTTTGTTTGCGTCTGTTTACTTCCTGGTTGTACTTGTCGTTGTAGAGGCGAACGGTTTTGTCCAGTGAAGACATTACCTCCTCCACTAGCAATTGAGAGCGTTCGATGTCCTTGAATTCTTCCTTGAATTCATCAAGGGCATACAGTACCCTGCTGATCTCCATCATGGACAAATCTTCACTCTCCATCACTGTTGTTGCTGGCTTTGCTGCGATTTCCTGCTCTGCGTCAGCCTCGACCACTCACTGCACGATTTACTGGGGATCCTGCTCCTCTGCTGCCGAATGTGAACCCCTGATCTCCTCCAGCGGGACGGCCTGAAACCCGGGCACAGCTTTTGCACTTGTGAGAGCGGCTGCCTTGGCAGTGGCCAGGGACTGAAAGCTGCTTCCCAGTGAGATTTCACACACGTGCAGTACGAGGAGGCGCCAAGCATAGTTAATTATTGCAATGGTTATATCTGCCCAAGAGGACAACAAGAGAGTGATGACATCCTTGATGTTGAATGACCGCCAAAAAGCCATAATAGTCTTCTCAGAAGTTGAAGTTGGTTGTGCAGGTGCTGTGCGCGGTGAGGATGAAGCGGGTGGCAAGTCCAAACCATCCTCGGCGTCCATGACATCATTCCCAACTGTGTTCAAGTCGAGAATTGCCTGCAGTTCCTCAGAGCTGTCGGTCTTGCTTCGGAGGTGATCGTAGAGGCGTTGGTGGTATAGCTGCTTGACCGTTGCAATCAACTCCTGGTCTAGCGCTTGGATGAGAGAGGTCGTTCGTGGGGCAGAAAAACAATCTTTCTATCCTTGCTAAGGTCTGCTAGCCAGGTTGGAGGACTTGGGGCATTATCAAGGATGAGAAGCACCTTGAAGGGGATGCCAGGTTCCCGGGATTTTGCCTTGGCATCAGGGATGAAATGCCGCAACAGCCACTCGGAACTGATGCTACTTGTCATCCAACCATTGGAGTTGCTGTACCAGTATACCCCGCTGTAATCCATGCAGCGCTGATTCTTGAAACATCTGGGGTGTGCTGCAGTATGCACCACAGCAGGCCGCATCTTGTGTGAGCCTGATAAGTTCACGGCGAACATGACTATTATCCTGTTCTTGTCGATTTTTCTGCCCCGGGCCTGGCGCTGGTGCTTACTAACATAAGTACACTTCAGCATAGCCTTGTAGTATAGGGCTGTTTCATCAGTGTTAGAAATTTGGTCCCTGCTGTAGCCACCCTCGTTGATTATCCTCTTTAGGATGGCTGGATAATCACTGGCCGCCATTTCATCCGCTGATGCACGTTTCCCTGTGAGGCGAATTTGACGTAGCTTCTTCCTTTTCAGATAGCGGCAAAGCCTTCCCAGGGAGGCTTTAAATGGTTTCTTTTCAGCAAACTTCAGAGCTGCAGCTTTGTAGAAAATCTTGGTCTGGCCCCTGATGTAGCGCCCGTTCAGTGGAATTCCTTCCTTCTCCTTCCTCAGGATAAATGTAGCCAGGTACCATTCTATAAGAATTATAGCCTGGTTGGTCGCCTGCTTCTCCCGTCCAATGCCGCCGTCCCATATGTCTTCACAGTCTTCTTTATGGCCTCCCTGTTAGCCCATATAGTTTGCACAGATGATTCTGCCAACCTAGTTCCTTGCCAATGGCCGTGTTACCTTTCCCACTCTCCTTCCTCCTAATGTCTTGCATCTTCATGGCATGGGTGATGCACTTCTTCCTGGAGGAGGGGGCAGACATCCTGGCTCAAAGAAAAAATAACCTCAGAGTAAACGGGGACGTACCTGGAACAGTGAGTGTACCCTCTGTGCGCGTGTTTTCTCTGCTGGGACTCTCACCTCACCACTCTCCAAACGGCTCATATGGGCATCATGTGACGAATGAGGAGCATCGACGTCACAAGGTGGGCGGAGCGTAAGTAAGCGTAATCGCTTCTTGGGGGGGGCAATGTCGTGTACTCAGGGTAACCCCGGATTTGGGCCACTCTTCGCCTCCTGTCTTGCTTACAAGGAGTTCAGTTCGCATGCTAATAAAAAAAAAATAAAAAAAATAAAAAATAAAAAACCTCGCGTACAAGGGGGATCGTGTACTCGGAACTCGCGTACTGTGGGGATGTACTGTATATGTATATATATATATATATATATATATATGGACATACTTATAAGCCAGGAAGAAATGTGACACTCGCACAAGTGAAGAGCGCTGTGAAGGTGCTGAAAAATGGGAAAGCAGCTGGGGTTGATGAGGTGTATGCAGAGATGATTAAGTGTAGTGTAGACAGCGGAATGAAGTGCTTGTTGAAGTGGATGAGTGAAACTGTGCCAGCAGAGTGTAAAAAGGCTGTGATTTTACCCCTGTGCAAGAATTTTTGTGGCATAAATTTACTGAGTGTGGAAGGGAAGTTATATGGAAGAATTATTTTAGAGGAAGTAAGGGAGATATCAGAAGTCCTAGTGAGTGATGAAGATGGGTGGCTTTAGGAGTGGCAGCGAATGTGTGGATCATATATTTGCGGAGAGACAGAGAGTGGAGAAGGCTTGTGAGAAAGACTATAAGATATTTATGGCTTTCATGGATCTGGAAAAAGCATACAACAAAGTAGACAGAGAAGGATTGTGGAAGGTTTTGTGCATGTACAGTGTAGATGGTAAGATGCTAGGTGCCATTAAGAGGTTTTATGATGGTAGTGATGCATGCGTAAGGGTTAATGGACATCTAAGTGAATGGTTCACGATCAGTGTGGGCGTCCGACAAGGTTGTGTGATGTCCTCATGGTTGTTCAGTATATATATGGGGTGATGAGAGAAGTAAAAACATGAGAAATGGAGAGGGGGGGATGGTGTTGGTAATGAATGGTGATGGATGTAATATCTCAAATATGTTGTGTGCTGATGATGCAGTACTGCTTGCAGGTACTGGACAAGAACTTGGTAGACTAGTGCAGAGTTTTGCTGATGTCTGTGAGCATTGTGCCTTGAGAGTAAATGTAGAAATGAGTAAAGTGATGATTATTGAGAGAGCAGGTGACTCCCAATGTGATGTTACAGTGAATGGAGAGAGACTGGAATTGGTGAGAGAGTTCAAATACCTGGGTACACTGTTAGAAGAGAGAGGAAAATGTGCAAAAGAGTGGAAAGTAAAGTGACACAAGGAAGGAAAATAACTGGTGCAATGGAGGCCTTGATAAGGAACAGATGCTAGAGTGTTGCAGCTGCAAGAGGCATACATGAAGGAGTGTTAGTGTCAACTTTAACATATGGATGTGACACTATGGTGTGACATGAAAATGAAAAGTCAGGAATGAGGGCAGTGGAAATGGGACTGCTGAGGAATGTATGTGGAGTACAGAGAATGGACAGGATATGAAATAATGTGATTTATGAAAGATGTGGAGTGAAGAAGTTTGTGGACATCAGAATCGAGGAGAGTGTACTGGGATGGTATGGTCATGTGGAGAGAATGGATAATAATAGAGTGGTGAAAAAGGTATATCTGAATGAATATGAAGGAGGAAGGAGGCAAGGTAGGCCAAGGAGAAGGTGGAGGGATATAGTGGATGAGTGTTAGAGGAATAGAAGTGTGGAAGTCGGTGAGGCTAGGTGACTCATAAGAGATTGAGCTGGCTGGATGAATATTGTGAGACGAAGCATATGATCGGGAATTTGGCACCCATTTTTAATGTGACAGCGTCCAGACTGACTCTGGGATATGTCTGTATGAAGCTACGGAACGTGGTGAATGTTTTTGGCGTATCGGATAGAGCCAGGATTCCGAGGGTTGAATGGTGAGCGAATGGAAATGTTGCCCATTGGACTGGGCAGATTTGGGCTGTTTGGACATTTCTACTCCTCACCCTGCCCTAGGATGGGAAAGGAGGTCCAGATGATGATGATGATGATGATGAATGATATATATATTGTACACATATATATATATATATATATATATATGTATACAGTATATATATACACTCAACCCTCGGCTATCACGGGTTCCGCTATAGCGTATCTCGCTATCATGCCTATATAAAAAACTACCCAAATACCTTTATCATTCACTAAATGCCTGCTATCACGCACGGCAAATGTTCGAAAATTTCAAAAAGCCAGACTCCAGTGCTCCGCCCAGCCAATAAAAGCATCACTCTGTGATTGGTCGTGTGACGTCAGCGCCAGCCAAACGCTGATTGGACGCCCAACCAAGTCTCCTGCCTGCCAAACCATTCAAGTGCACGCCCTCAGACCGTGAACAGTGATAACAAGAACAATAACCTTTTTTATGATATGACCATGGCCAACGTACCCCCTCCCCGTCCCCTTACCATCACCCAACATAATGCTGCGGCACCTGGCAGGGAAATAAAGAAGAGGAAGAACCTAAGTTATGCAGATAAACTGGAAATGTGAAACTTATAGAGAATGGTGAGACCAAGCGAAGTGTGGGGAAGAAATATAACATCAGTGAATCAACTGTGAGGGGTATTTATACGAATCGTGATCACATCATAAAACATGCTCATTTTTAGACTATTATATATTAATATGTGATACAAAAAGGGTATCTTTGGGGTAAATATTGAGGTCATGGCACCAGTTAGAATTATTACCATAAGTTCTTCAATTCGGCTATCATGGTTTCGGCTATAGCGCAGCCGTAGCGGGACCAATTGGGAGTGATAGCTGAGGGTTGAATGTATATACTGTATATGTATATATACAGTAACAGTCCTCTAACCCGGCCACCAATAATCTGATAATCCCAGTACTCCAAATTTGTCAAGGCAAAATTTTTCTAATTTTTCTAGGCTTTTTTTTGAAGTTTCCTGGAAGTTTTTCAATTTCTTTGGGCTTTATCTAAGGATTTATCTGGTTGGACTTGCCGTTGGACTTGAATGTACCTGCCTGCAACTGGTTATCTACACTTCTCTGCATTTCCAGTGAGTAAAACAATAACCCATATCATTTTAAGTGCTTATTTAATGATCATGTAAGTATTTCTGATGTTTTCAAAGGGTCCTCCCAATAGTCCAAAAAAACAATAGTCTGAAAGACCTTCGGTCCTCTGCAATATATATATATATATATATATATATATATATATATATATATATACTGTGTATCCTACGTTCCTCATGGGGCAATGTAGGATTGGATAATGGATGGATGGATGGATATATATATATACAGTACAGTACATCCCCCTAGTATGCGCCTATATGTGTGGCAGAGGACGTCGTGTACTAGGAATTCGCATAATGTGAATACATAAACTTATGGGAAAAATTAAATATGGGCAGCACCCCCCTTCATGGGCAACCCTTGAGACGCCATTCAGATCTAAGTATTGTACTACACAGGGAAACTACCTAAGACATATTACCTAAGATAAAGTAAACCTACAAGATCATGGCTTTACTAGGTAAATCATTGGTGGTAGGTGGTGGCGCCCATCATCCACACACTTGATGTAGTGCTGCCTACTTCTTCCTTAGCCTTTATCATTCTTTTTCTGTGCCTGCCCTCCTCTCTTCCTACCCATCTTTCCTGTCGCTTCTTATTGATCGTTTTTCCTTTACAGGTGGCATTACATTGAATGACAAGCCAAATGGTTTCCTGTAAGCCAAGAAACCATTTACAACACTGGGTGGTAACCATATAACCAACCCATACGTGCTCCCTATGTGTCAACAAGTGGGTTGGTGGAGGGTTAGTCCCCCTCCCTGTAAAACAAATAACTCAAAGTCAAATGGCCACCCCTTACGGGATTATGGCGTCTGGCAATAGATAGATAGATAGATAGATGGATAGACCTTTACATGTTATCGCTTCTTAGGGGGGCAATGTTATGTACTCGGGGTAACCCCGGATTTGGGCCACTCTTCGCTGACTGTCTCGTTTACAAGGAGTTCAATTCGCATATTAATAAAAAATACACTAAAAAAAAAAATAGGTCCTCACGTACAAGGGGGATCGCGTACTCGGAACTCACGTACTGTGGGGATGTAATGTATATATATATATATATATATATATATATATATATATATATATATACTGTATGTGGGGGCACTCACCATCCACTCACTCGATGTAGTGCAGCTCTCGGGTGTCTGCCCTTTCCTCTCCATCCTTCTTTCCTTCCATTCTCTTCTGTCTTTCTTTCCTTCATTCTTTCCGTGTCCTTCTGCCTGCAGATGACTTTACACTCCCTCTTCTGTCTTTCTCTCTTTCATTCTTTCCACTTCCTTCAGCCTGTGGGTGAATCTACACTGAGTGACAAGTCAAATGGTTTCCTGTGCACCAGGAAACCATTTACTACGCTGGGTGGTAACCATATAACCAAATTTTGGTGCCTGGTGGTTTAGTGGGTAATTATTGCACTCCAATCGGATTGAGCCGGTGAAGGTTTATATCCAAGGAATGGTTGGGGTTTATTACTCACGTAATGCCACTCAGGGATGAGTGAGCCTGGTCACTGTCATCTTAAATGTCGGGACCAACTGCCTAGCCCCGGGCTCCTATGCTCCTCATGGGGAAATGTAGGATTGGATGATGGATGGATGGATATACTGTATGCATACATACACAGCGAGCTCCCACATAACGCCATTTTCATGTTATAGGGCCACATGTTTACATGTTAAATGGTTTCATGGTACCCAAGCCAGCCCCAAGTTCACCTTTTTGAGCAGTTTTCAGGGATTTTTCCCAGGACATTTACCTACCTAATAATTACTTCATTGCACACAAACACTGGAGGATTCCTCACCTTGAACTGAAGAGGTTGTGGGCTTCCTGGGGGGAGGGGGAGTGGGGTTCTGAGGTAGGGCAGGACTCCTACTGGTCCCCAGCACAGTCCTCTTTCTGTGCCGGCTCCACAGAGTTCTCATTTGAGGAAGAAGGTAAATTCTGTACATCCACAATCCTTTGTTGCAACTATGCTGCCTCCTGCATAAACCCCTCAAAGTCAAGGGAGCCCACAGACATAACATCTTCCTTTGGCTCTTGCTGCTTTTGTAAATGTTGAGGATGAAAGTGAGTAGGACTCAGTGACTAAGTGAGTAGAGTCTGGTGGCATTGTCGTATTTTCTCTTGTCTTAGCTATCCAAACAGTCGCATTGCCTGCAACATATTGTCCAGCATATCAGCCGTCTAAATCTCATCCACTTCATAAGGCATGATGGCTTCCTGGAGCGCCTCTGTACCAGCCAAGATGTTATTTATGCGATCATGGTCATAACTGGTGCTGTGGTTCTTGCCTCAGCCTGATCCCCCTGCTCCTCTGCCTCACGATGTTCCCTGTTGAGCTCTTCAGTGTACTGCATGGCATCCTTGGGCATTGTTTTATCCTCAACAACCTTGACCAAATCCTCCTCTTGCACCACCTCAAAGCCTGGCACAACTCTGCATGCTCGTACTGCTTCCCGCCGCACACACCCTATAGTAACAGCACCTTTCCACCTCCAACGGCACACAACTCAGGTGCCAGCTTGCGCCAGGCATAATTTTTTGTTGCCACAGATACCCAATCTCATGCCTTAAGAATGTTCGTGACGACATTCCTCACATTGTAGTTTTTCCAAAAACCTGTCACAGTTAAAAGGCGACACTGTGAAGGGTCAGACACCAGTTTGGCTGGGTCAGGCTGAGGCAAACAGGAGGGAGCTGGTTGGGGATCTGCTGGGTCATCCAAAACCTCCTCATCAGACGCCTCTAAATCCTCGTCACCATCAAGCGCTTCCTCCGGGAGATGTTCCTCCTCACAATTGTCTGTGGCCTTCCTCAGATACTCACACAAGATTGTCTCATAATGGTACTCCAAAGAAGCTATCACTTCCTGGTTTGGGGGTTGCAGGAGGGAAGTCATGTTAGCTGGCAAAAACACAACTTCTACACTTTCATGTAAACCATCGAAGTCGGCTGGATGCCGTGGTGCATTATCAAGCACCAACAGGATTTTAAATGGATTGCCCAACTCCTCACACCTTCTCTTTGCATCAGGAATAAAATGTTTCTTGTACCACCTCCTCAAGATACCCATCCACCCTGTCTTTGATTTCTTCCAATAAACCCTGGACTCATTCATGTGTTTCAACTGCTTAAAACACATTGTCTTTTTTACTTAATTTACAAGTAATGGCCTCATCTTATGGCCTGAAACATTGCAAGACAAAAGTAGAGTGATGCCTACCTTATCAACTTTCCTACCCCTGCCTTTCCTGTGTTCTCTCAAGATGTAGGTAGTCTTTGGCATCCTCTTGTATTGCAGACCCATCTCATCTATATTCATCTGTATTATAAATTTGCTCAAGAGTACAACCCCCATCCCTGATGATTCCATTTAGGACATCCACGAATGTCTCTGCTGCTCCAGCATCTGCTGACGCTCGTTCTTCTGTCACCTGTAGTCTTTTCAAATCCTTCCTTTCCCTAAGCTTGTGAAACCAACCACTCGACGTCTTACATCTGCCAGGGGGTTGGTACAGCTTGTGTCAAGCTACAGCATACAGGTGACGGGCTGTCCTTCTTATGTTAACGGAGTCGATTGGAACTCCTTGCCTCTCCTTTCAGTTCAAGTACATGACCAGGAACCTCTGCATCACAACAAGCACTGGGTCAGACACTCGAATCCTCTGGTCCATGGGAGATCCCCTGTAAGCCCGCACAGTCTTCATGATGGCATCCTTCTTCCCCAGGATCATACAAATAGTTGACTCATTGACCTGTTACACCTTGGTGATGGCATAATTATGTTCTCCTCTCTCCTTGTGTTTGATGAGATCAAGCTTCTTCTCCTGGGTCAGACTCTTTCAACATCTCGCTGGGTCATGGTGTGGTGGCATGGTTGGGTTGGGTCAGGTGGCCCAAAAAAAAGGGCATAGATAATACACAGCACATGCGGAGCCAGAGCGCAGGGAGAGGGTAGGCTCAAGTGGGTCAGGAATGCTCAGTGGACTGTGACGAGGGCACAGACACGTGACACCCACATGTTACAGGCAGATGCAAACCGCGCAGTGACTAGCTTTGCCTGCGTTATCTGTTCCCACCGGGCTATTAACAGTTTTTTGCATAATGACTGTTTAAACCATAGTTTGTGGCCACAGGTCTCGTAATCAATACTGTCGCAGCATAGTACACTTTTCAGAAAAATGGGCAGATTTTTTTCACCTGCATCATATTTGTCATTTTCGCACTCTGATCATTTCTTGGCCTCAAAACTTACCTTTCATGTTATGTGAGTTTCGCGCACTCTGAGCGCGCGGTATGTTAGTGCTGGCTCTATAAGAATTAAGTGCAGCAGTTCCTTGATTCCGATAAAAACGAATTGCAGTCTATTGAAGTCCAGTATATTGAGCTTTTTCTGTGTGTGTGTATAAATATATATATTGTATATATATAGACATATGTACAATATATACAGTGCACCATCACACAATGAGAGTTTATGGGCAGCAGAAACCCTCGTATTCTATAATTTTGAATTATGTAAACCAAAGAACTTACGGGAAAAATGGTATATGGTGGACAGCCCACCCGGGGCTTGGTCTTCGGATCCCCTTCCAGCCTACTCTACCCTGTTAATTCTTTGTGTAATAGTACTTCTGGTTGAACCAACAAATAAAACAACAAATAGAAAACCATGTACCTTTATTTAGTGACTTCTGGGCTTGTTAAGAAGGGAGGGGATGGGTATCCGAGGCTCGGGGCATCTACGCTTGCCCTGCGGGGTGGAGCATCCCATTGTCACTCCCACTGTCACTGCTAAGGTCTCCTGGAAGTGCCATAAAGTCTTAAAAGTCGACAGCTGAGACCATGATGAACAGGTGGGTACTGATATGATGCTAAAACAGACCACAGGATGTGAGGTACAACATACATTCTCGCAGATATATGGAGGAGAAGTGTCAGTTTACCCAAGAAACCCAGTAGATGGCATGCAGATAGCTGGCCAGCTGCCTGCCATTTTGAATCTGGCTCGTTGCCAGACACCTGCCTTCGTGTAACTGACTCGCATTGAACAGCCCGACACTCATAGTAATGGCGGGAAGTCCACTTTTGTTTTGGAATCATACAGCTGATTCGCATGTTGGGAAGTTCGATTCGCAGATTTCGCATTGGATAAAAATAATCATTTTCTGGGTTGATCTCGCATTGTAGGTGATTTGCACCATGTGAGTTTGCAGTGTGTGGGGGTGCACTGTAGTATATATATATATATATATATATATACAATATGTACCCAAAGTATGCGATCCTCATTGTATGCCAGGACCTATTATTTTCCGAATTTTAGTGTATTTTTTAATAGTACATGAATTGAACTCACTGTAGGCGAGATGGCAGCAAAGAGTGGCCCAAATTCGGGGTTTACCCCGAGCACGTGAAATTGTCACCCCAAGAAGCGCCAACCACCAGTAATGGAGAGTGGAGACTTGTCAATGATGGAGCTCAGCCGGGTACTGTGTGCCCTAGATAAATTCAAGGAAGAATTCAAGAACACTGAACACTGTCAATTGCGAGTGGAGGAAGTGATGACTTCACTTTGAAGGAATTATGAATGAAGCGAGTGCAATAGCTAGTGAAAGTGTCAAAATTGCTGGCGACGAGAGTGGTGGGTCGGGTGGTGTGGCGGGTGGTGCAGGAGGGGCACACTAGGGTTCTGAGAAAATCCGCCATCAAGTCAGTTTGCTGTCAGACAGTTAACTTTTTTCTTCCTTGCTGTAGTCGCCTTTTAATGCATATTGTAGCATCACCCATAGCTGTCTTCATTGATGACGGCGAATTGTCTTGTTATTGTTGTGAGGGTGAATTGACTTGACAGCGAATTCTCTCCAAAACCCATGCTAGGTGTCACACCCTGCCTCGGATCCCCTTCTTACCTCCATTAAGCCTGTTGTCCTCTTGGGTTAAGGTGAGCAGTCATATTCTTGTTCGTTTAATTAAGCCATATCCTTGATAATTTAGTAAAGCCATATCCTTGATGATTTAGTAAAGCCATAATCTTGTTGGTTTACTTTATCTTAGGTAATATGTCTAAGATAGTTTCCCTGGACAGTACAATACTTAGGTCTGAAAGGAGTCTCAAGGGTTGCCCATGAAGGGGGGTGCTGCCCATATGTACTGTAATTTTTCCAATAAGTTTATGTATTCAGAGTACATGAACTTCTAGTATGCTACGTCCTTTGCCGGCTGTATAATCGCATACTGAGGGTACCTACTGTATATATATATATATATATACAGCCTACCCTCTATAATTCAGATTAATTGGGGGAAACCCTATGTCGAATTATCCAAACATCCAAATTATTAGAGCTGAAGCTTGCCTCTATACCCAAAACTCACCCACACTTACTAAAACATGGCTTTTTCACAAAAACATTGAACAGTACATTATATTATTACTTTATACTCAAAGAGTGCAGAATACAATAAAACAAAATGGTATCAAACCTTGATAATGAAGTCTTGCAACACGGTAGTAGAGTACAGTACTCTTAACTATACCGATCACATCTACTTTCTCAGCCAGACTCAAGCTCTTATATTTCCCCTTACCAGAGGAAGTAGAAGGCACACTTGTATCCTTGGAAGCCATTACGATGCTATAAAGCAAGGCTGAGGGGCAACAAAGTTCACAAATACAATAATAATTGAAGGATGGAGACCACTCAGAGGACGTCTGTTACGAGGTGAGACTCGGGTTGAACTGAGCAGCGTAGCGATTGTTTGACGGGAATTCCCCACCAAACACGTGCTTGGATTTGTCCCGCTTAATTCGAATTTCTATCCGAATTAAAATTATTTGTCTGATGGTCAAAAAATGGCCAAATTAACCAATTTCCGAATTATTCGGGTTCGAATTAGAGAGGGTTTACTGTATGTACAGTATATATATATACTGTATATACAGGCAAACTTTGATATATGATATCCCTATATGGGATACCCTGCATTAGTGATGGGGGTAGATATACCACCCTGCCCTGCCTAAAGATGGCCAAGTCATGGTTAAACAAAGGGGTTTGAGGGCTTCGAGGAAGATGAGTGAGTGCTAGGGAGCACCACATGGCCCCCTAGCCTTGGGGAGGATAGCAAGAATGATGGCCAGGACCGGATGAGAGGTGTTTGATACTTTCTGCCTTTTTTTTTTATGATTTTGAGATTATATTTGTTGATTTTAGTGAGTTATTTACAGGTGTTAGGCTTAGGTTAGCTTCTTTTACACCTATTAGGCCATTTAGACTGACTTTAAACTTTTTTTTGGACTCATCTGGATGGGTGTAGGACTTTATTTTAGGGGAAACCTAAGGCTCAAAAACACATCCCTATACTTTACATGTTAAATCATTATCAGTCTGTGATATCCTGCCTAGTGATGGGTTTCTACATAACCAATTGCATTGCTAAACTGGGGTTGGCCTGCATATCCATCCGTCCATCATCCAATCCTACATTGCCCCGTGAGGAGCATAGTAACCCGGGGCTAGGCAAGTTGGTCCTGACATTTAAGATGACAGTATAGATAGATAGATAGACAGATATCCCATTGGCGCCCAGTGTCCTCAGTATGAGACGAAACTGGGCATTTTCCAATTTTAGTAGAGAACGATGCCTAGGGGCAGGAACCCATGATATATATATATATATATATATATATATATATATATATATATTACAGCAGGTAGATACAGTATGCTTTCATGATGGGATATGTAAATCCTTCCCAAAGGTGCTGTAATCCCTTGAGAAAGTAGACTTTATCCTAGCTGCTCACATTTGTTATAATTTACTTCAGATAATGTTATCCCAATATTTATATATCAGAGCAACATCTATTAATATTTATAGTAACAAAAGAATTAATAGTTTTTTTTTTAAGCTCTAGGTATAGGCTAGTTGTTCGTGTGGATATTTCCATGTTAATAGTGCTTCTGTATGTAATTTCATTATAAGAATAGATCACTTGGTATTTTTAATGGCATTATTTTCTATGATCATGATCATATATATAAAAATATATACACATATATATTTAATGGTTGTGACACATGATTCGAGCCATGCCTCAACCCCTCGCTTTTCCTCTTTGGCTCCCTCATCATCATTTGTGTGTTTGTACAACTTAACTTCTCGTGATTTTTCAAGCTGAGAATTCTCTGCTATAAATTTTTTAGTGTTTTGTACTTGTGACATCACCTTCAGCTTTGAATAATTTTATATGATCCAGTGTTGAGTAAAACTGTTCATTGAATGTCAGATACGGTATGTACATTGATGTGTTTCATATTCTGAAGTGATAAAAATTATCCAAAGCTTGATCTTGGTGCTTGTCTTCAGAATATGGTCTTCTAACTTAGACTCTCTATGGTGCTTTGTTTTCCTACTCCTCTGTCAATTTTTAGAATGGAGGAATATGTGTTTGCGAACATGTTTGCATAGAAAAATTTTCTCTTGTATACAGTATATTCTCAAATATTGTAGTCATGAGGGAAAGCAAATTTTACCAGTAGATTAGATGATAGCAGTGTGAGGACAGTAGGTGTGGTACTGTACAGTACATTATGTAGAAAACTATGGTAGTTCTATCATGTAAGTTTGTTACATGCTGAATGTTTTGTAGAAGTATTAGATATGCTGTCGAAGGAAGGCTCCCACTTTGAAAAGAGTTATAACCTAGTTGGATGGATGCTATCCCTTTCCGTATTCTAGTTTCATCACTCATATGCATAGATGATTAATAATTAGCAGTTGTATAAGTGCCTTAACCATTTGTTATTAGTGATATAGAACTGTAGCATCAACACTGACAAGTAGATGGAATATGTAATATATTTTTTGTAGCATTGAATATATCAGATGCATCAGACTTCGGTAATGAAATGCAGTAATTAGATTTGCGAAATATGCAGTATTTAAATAAATATCAAATGAACAGTCAAGGTAATAGGTCATAGACTTGGTATTTTTATAATCTTTAGTTTTCAGAGTGCCATGTACTGTACCTCTTTTTTGCAGCAGGTTTATTGTATGGTATCAGTAGCCTAATTGTCTTGAATATTTTATTTGTATAAGGCTCTTATAATCTGTTTATAATGGAAAAATATTCTGCCAACCCATCATCTGAAGATGGATTAGTGTAGTCATCAATTATTTGCCATACATTACCCATTACCCTTAGGCTTCTTTACAGATTCACATGATCCAGTTTGTTTCAGATGATACTGTATATTCATTATTCAGACAAAAATGAACTGTATCTTATGTACTGTATAATGCACTGATGATAACCATATGCTGTTTGTGTTTATACATGCTGTTGTATACATGTATGTCGGCTTTAGTAGTATGAAATGGTAAGCAGTAGTGACCATCATCCACACACATGATGTAGTGCAGCCTACTTCTCTCTTCACCTTTATTATTCTCTTTCTTTGTCTACCCTCCTCCCTTTATACTTCTTCCTTTCCTTCCTGTCACTTTTTATTACTCTTCTTTCCACTTCAGGTGGATCTACACTGAGTTACGAATCTAATGGCATCCTGAGCTAATAGTTTCCCTAAGGAAACCATTTACAGTGTTGGGTGGTAACCATATAACCAGATCATGGGGTGAAGGAGGCACTACGATGGTGCCTCTTTTAACCAGGTGGAGACACACAAATATGGCATCCATCCAAGAAGAAAACCCTTCACACTTAATTACAAGGCACTGTTAACTGCAAGGGAACATCAGTTCACTGCTGCATGGGACAGCCTTGTAGGGGTAGTTACTTATTTGTGGCTGATGAGTCTGTTCAGCTAGACAGACTGGGGCTGAGCAACAACAACAAGTACTCGACATGAAAATATCCTAATTTTATAGTAGGTTCCTGCTATAATGGACCTCGATATAACAGATTCAGATTTAGTGAAAACCCCAGAGCCCACCAAACTTTTGTCAGCTATAACGAAGTGTGGTTATTAAATGAGGTGCAGTGGATCACAATACATATGTTTCCTGCTTTTTTTTAAACTCCAACTTGGCCAGAAATTGCCCTCTCCCGATCATGATTGCTGAGTTATAATAACAGATTATAGTAATATTGTATTAATGTAGTTATGAAGAAGTTCTATGGCAAAGATATGAAATAAGCTGCCGAAGGCCAAAGTTATGGGCCAAATTAGTGAAAAATTGTTGTTGTTTTTATTTTTAGTATTAGAATATCCAATAGAGCCAGGATTCCGGGGGCTTGAATGATGAGTGAATGGAAGCGTGGCCCATTGGATTGGGCAAATTTGGGCTGTCTGGACACTGCTACTCCTCATCCTGCCCAAGGTGGGAATGGAGGTCTGGATGATGATAATGATGAGTAGAATATGATATTGTACTCATTATTTTCAAACATATTCTTGAATTCCCACCTGAGGAGGGTAACCCTCAGATTTAACGAACTTTCGACTAACAAACCTAGCTTCCCTGCCATTAGTCCATTATAGGAAGGGTCTGCTGTAATTCTATCTACAGTATCTATCTATCTATAGCCAGATGTCATAATCCCACAAAGGGTGACTGCAGATAAAATGCCTCCATGTCACTTTGTTACACACCATTTGACTGCCCTCCCCCCAACTCACTCCCCACTCCCTCATATATCTCTCAACTCCATCTCTCTACCTCATCCTCAGTCTCTCCCTCCCTCCACTTCACCTACATACACCCTCTTAGTCAGTCTTTCATTGCTTTCAACTATTACGACAAATGTGCAGAGTTGACCAAAACTATATCGTATTGAACATATAATGTCATCATTTTGAACCAAAACCAGTTTCATTTACAGAACTTGCTAGTTGTATGCAGAAACAGCAGGAGCTTTTTTTTTTTTTCCCCTGACCTAAGAAAGGTTCTGTTCATATATATTTGAGCGAAGATTCAGCACAGAAGCTAACACCTCCAGTAATGCTTTCCTTCCCCCCCTGTTGTTTTAGGTAAGACTAGGAAAGGTGCAACCCTATTACTGAGTACTTGGTACATTTGTGGGTAGTGTGATTTGAACTAAGTGTGATATCACTCCAGGCAAGAGTAGTGGTGCTCAGTGTGTGTGTGTGTGTGTGTGTGTGTGTGTGTGTGTGTGTGTGTGTGTGTATTTACCAAATTGTATTTACCTAATTGTGATATACAGGATATAAGCTACGCTTATGGGGTCCTGTCTCTGTTTCTCAATAAGTCAGATTTAGCTTTAAACTCGTTTAAGTTTTTAGACAGAACAATCTCTTTGTCCAGGATATTCCACAGGTCTATACATCTGTCAGGAAAACTATATTTCTTGATATCCTTCAAGCAGCATGGCTTCTTCTTTTTCATTTCGTATCCTCTTGTTACTCTCTTATCCCATACAAACAGATCTTCTCTGTCAGTTTTATCTACTCCCATCATGGTCCTGAACACTGCAATCATGTCGCCCCTCTTTCTCCTTTTCTCTAAAGAAGGTAAATCCAGCTTTTCCAGCCTCTCTTTGTATGACAGATCTGCCAGCCTGGGGATCATCTTGGTTGCTGTTCTTTGTATTCTCTCAATCTTCTTTATATATTTCTTTTTGTGTGGGGACCACACTACTGCTTGATATTCTAACCTGGGGCGGATCATGGCCGCTATCAATTTTTCCTTCATCTCCTCATCCATATAATGAGATGCTACTCTTATGTTAGTCATGAGTTTATACATCTCTGTAACTATCCTATTAATATGTTTTTCAGGTGACAAACTATCCTGGACCAACAATCCCAAATCTTTCTCTTCTCTCGCTTTTGTGATTGCTTCATTACCCATCAAGTAATTCAGTGATGGCCTCTTGGTACTTTTACCCATTTCCAATATTTTACATTTCTTTGCATTGAATTTCATTTCCCACATCCAGCTCCAATCATGTATCCTATCCAGATCCTCCTGCAGCATTTTACAATCCTCCTCAACCTCTACCTTCCTCAAGATCTTTGCATCATCAGCAAAGAGACTTGCATAACTGTTCACTCCATCTACCATATCATTTACGTAAATCAGGAACATTACTGGCGCCAACACCGAGTCCTGTGGGACTCCACTTGTTACTTCCCTCCATCCAGACATCCTATCCTTTATTACTGTCCTCATTTGTCTGTCTCTCAAAAAGTCTCTCATCCATTCCAGGAGGTTCCCCTTCAGTCCTCCTGTATGCTTTAGTTTCCACATTAGTCTCTTATGTGGTACCTTGTCGAAGGCCTTCTCCAAATCTACATACACACAATCCACCCAACCATCTCTCTCCTGTACCACATCAATCGTTCTTGAGTAGAAGCTCAACAAGTTGGAAACACATGACCTTCCAGTTCTCAATCCAAACTGACTATCAGCCAAAATATTCATCTCATCTAGATATTTTTTCCATCTGTCTTTCAGGATTCTCTCGCACAATTTTGCGACCATGTTGGTTAGGGACTCTGGTCTATAATTCAGGGGTTCTTCCCTGTTTCCTCCCTTATAAATTGGTACCACATTTACCCTCTTCCATTCTTGTGGCACTTTCCCCTCTGCCAGAGACCACACGATTAAACCGTGAATCTTATCCGCCAGTTGTTCTCTGCATTCCTTCAGTACCCAATTAGAAATTCCATCTGGTCCTGGGGCTTTCCTTACATCTTGAGTTTCCAGTAATCTATACACTTCCTGTACTTCCACTTTTATATCTTTTTTCACTACATTCCTAGTCGCTCCCTCCCCTTCCACAAATTCCTTTTCATTAGTGAAAACCGATTGGAAACATTTGTTCATTATTTCAGTTTGCATTGCCGCATCTTTATTGACCTCTCCTTCTACTTTAAGTTTGATGATTCCTTCCTTTTCTTTCAGTTTTCCATTGACAAATATATAAAACAGTTTGGGTTCGTCCTTACATTTGCCTATTATACCTTTTTCAAAATTTCTTTCTTCCTCTCTACATATTCTTGTGTATTAATTTCTAGTTCTTTTATATTCTTCCTTTGTTCTGTTGTTACCTTTCTTTCTCCAGTTGTTTCACGTCATGTCTCTCCCTTTTTTTTGCTATGGTGCACCTTCTTTTACACCACTCCATTTTCCTGTTTTCTTTCCCCCCTACTCATGGTACAAATTTTTCCACTCCCGAATTATAGAGGTTTAGAAAGATATCCCACTTCCTCTGTATCTTTCGTGTTTCTCTTAATTTTCTCCTATCCACATTTTTGAATAATTTTCTCAGTCCTGTAAAATTTGCTTTCCCAAAGTTGTATCTTCCCTGCCTCTAAAGCTCGTCTCTTGGCTGCACATTCCCTATTATCATCTGGAACTTAATCACTTTTTCCTATAGGACTCAAATAATTCAATGATTCTGTTACGTCGGGTTCTTTGGTAAATAGTAAGTCTAATCTTGCTGGTGTGTCCTCACCTCAGAACTGTCTCTCTTCTTTGACCCACTGCATCATCACATTGTTTGTTGTTATATTTAATAATATAGTGCCCCACGAATCTTCGTTGCCTCCTGAGTTCCAATCCTCCCAGTTCACCTCTTTACAGTTAAAGTCACCCATCAAAATTATATTGCTGCTTTTCTCAGTTATTTTCTATAAATAACTAACCATGTCTGACAACATCTCCTGGTATTCATCATCATTCCATGCTCATGTCTTAGGGGAAACATACACTACTGCCATATCTCTCTTGCTATTCTCTCCAGTCTCTAATTTCATATTTATCACTTTAGCCCTGCCTTCTCCCATTTCCACAGTATCTACATTTATGTTGTTCTCTGCTATCATCACTCCTGCTCCCATTTTTTCTTTTCTGTCTCTTCTCTACAGTTTGATTTACCATCTCCCATATGAATATCAACATCTTCTCTTAACTTGGTCTCTACAAAGCACATAACATCAGGTTCATGTACCCTCAAGAAATCGTTAATTTCTAGCCTTGCCAGTATTAAACCATCAACATTAGTATATACCACCTTCAAATAATTTTTGGTGTTTTTTATACCCTCTTCTCTCCTTCTCTCCGTTAGTATCACTTCCTCAATTTCTGATCCATAACTCTCCAATAAAACACTGTCTTCTCTTCCTCCGTTCTGTGTTCCTTTTTTTCCTTTGCTTCCTTTACTAACTCCATTATTTTAGCTCTTTCTTCCTCATTTGCATCTCTCCTTATCCAATAATTTTTTAACCCTTCCTTGTTTGATAATTTCCATGTTTTATTGATAATTTCATTTACTGTTGCCTGGAACTTAAACTTTACCTTCAGTGGCCTCGCCCCTCCTTCCTTGTACTTTCCTAACCTAAGCATTTCTTCAATCTCTTCTTGAGCTTCGTTGTTTCCCTACATAACTGCTGATATTATTTCTTTAACCTTGTTCAGTTCTTCTCTTTCTCTTTCTGATCTTACTGTCATATGTTTTTCTTTTACTCCTGAAATTATTACACATTTTTTCTTATCTGCTACTTCCCTGACTAAAGATTCTCTACTTCTCAGTGCCCTAACCACTTCCTTCTCCACCTTTTCCTTGCTTTGTTGTTCTATAATCTCTTCCAGATTTATATTTCCTTCTTCTGAATTTTCTTCCACCCCTTATGTTGCCCCTTGATTTCTTTAGTGTGCTCATCTTGCATCCTTGATTTGGATTCATATTCATCTAGTTTGCTTTTCATCCTGTCCCTTTCTTGTTCCAACCTCATATTCTCCCTCTTATGCTGATGCCATTTTATTTCATTAAAGGCAGGTTCATTACTCACTTTTAATTCTGTGACTTCTCTTTCTTGTTCATCACTGCGTTTACAAACCTTTTTCAGTTTATTCCGTAGAATTTTGATCTCGTTTTACTCCTTTATGGTCCGTTTCTGTAACTCTCTAATTATTACTCATTCCTTTTTTAACTCCTGGACATTTCTCTCTGCTGTTTTCTCTGCTCCTGCTATTCTTGTTTGGTTCGGTTTAGTACTTCCATGTCCCACATCATCTTCGGAGAAGCCCACGAAATCCCTCTCACCAGATGTAAACAGAGCACTGTCCCTTTCTGCCATGATGCAACCATATGGAGACATTCTATTTCCACTATATCTTGTACTTTTTATGACCGAAACCGCATTTTTTTTTTTTTTTTTTTTTTTTTTTGTAACCCCTTAACCACAGAGTGGCACTTTCATGACACTTGGGCACAAGGGCATCACTTTTGTGATTCTGTGTTATTTTGAATTCACCCGGGCTTTCAAGTGGTGGCTTGTATCATCTATCAGTACTACCAGTGTCCAGCTATAGTCAGTTCTGCTAATGTCATCTGTACTCCCATCCACTGTTGACAATTTAGCCATTTTTCCCCTGTCCTTGACTCCCCTCCTTAGCTCCCCTCCAATACCCTCTCCTCCTGCCTGCCCAGCCGCGCTGTGCTATGCAAATCCTGAACAGATTTTTCTACTCATTTTATCCGTTGAAATGTGCCCTATGTCCTGTTCTTATACAAAATAATATATAAAAGAAAGAGAAAAGGTAATTGATACTGCCACACATCTGGAATGGGCTAATTATCACCTGGCAACATCCCACGTGCACTCGTTCGCTAATTTTCCCTGTTTATTTCCCCTTGAAATATGCTGTATGACCTATTCTCGTAATAAAAATATACATAAGAAAGGAAGGGAGAAGCCTAAGTGATATTTACATTCGCCTGGAACTACATAATTTATTATGTATTGTCTAGATTTCCTGTCATTTCATAGCATATGAATTAGCAGCTGTCACCATGTTGGCATTGTTAACCCTTCCCTGCTCCTAGGCCACATCATTCAGTTTACTGTCGTCTTTGAAGGTGAAACCATGTCGGATTCGCGCCTGTCCAATTCCGCCGTTTCTTAGCCCACTGTAAACGGTCCTGTGACCTCTACCCCTACTAAACCTCTTGTGGGAGGGGTAAAGGGCTAAGTGACTCTGCTGTGGAACGTGAACTGGCTAATTTATCAATGATAATGATGGACAGTGACATCAATCTTTCTGGTGACTCTAAAACAGTGCAAGTGGAAATGTAAATAATGTGTAAATAGCAAGTGAAAGCAATGAATGTAAATATTATTGAATAGTGGAAAATAGTTCTACAAGTTACTGCAAGTGACAGTGCATAACATAGTGTAAATAAAATAGAAATGTAAATAATGTAAATAAAATAGAAACCGTAAATAGAAATGTAAATAATTAGTAATATAAGAATATGAGTATAAATACTTGGAGTAATGAAAGTGAAAGTGAAAGCTATGCTCTAGCATGTATAAATACTTGGAGTATTGAAAGTGAAAGTGAAAGCTTTGCTCTCTACGCTAGTTTACTGAACGAGAAAGTGAATGCCTGGAGTGAAAATAAACTACTAGTACTGAAAGAACCTTATGGATGAATAATGTATGTATGAATAAATGTAATAAAGTACTAGGAATATAAAGTGTGAGTGTGTTTATAAATAATAAATGACAGCTTTGCCTGGGAATACCATCGGGGAATGAGTGCGGGTGGAAAGCTCGAATGCGCACATAATTTACATTGCTTTCACAGTGTTTTTTTCTGGGGGAATATGGATTCCAAACTACTTGAAATTCATAGAATAGTGTTTGTAGTGATAATATCAGGCAGTGGTAAGCATATTACAGGGTATCAGGAAGTGTAAAGTGGAGACTTTGTTACCCAACTTCAGAAGTCTCCACAAGTCCTACAGTAGTCGACGAAGACTCAACAAACATCCCAGGAGAAAGCTGAAGGTATGTGCCATATGCTAATGTAATTGTAATATTCTAGGATGAACCATACGTGCTCCCTACGTGTCAAGTGGTTTGGTGGAGGGTTAGTGCCCCTCTCTGTAAAACAAATAACTCTGAGTCAAATGGCCACCCCATACGGGATTATGGCGTCTGGCAATAGATAGATAGATAGAATAACTGATTTTTGGCAAATATTTTTAAAAAGTCAGTCGAGTGCGATTATCCCTGCGGGAAGGACACGGCGCATTCCCGACATCCCCACGGTTAAGGGGGTAACTACTGTCCAACGGGACCATCACTCACGCACTCATTCACATAATTGCGAATAGGCTGGTCACCTTTTGGTCACTGATTCAGCGATTATTCTCCACGATCCAGGAAGAGCTCCATCTGTGTGTGTGTGTGTGTGTATTTACCTATTTGTATGTACCTATTTGTAGTATACAGGAATTGAGCAATGCTCGTGTTGTCCTGTCTCCAAATCCACATTTATCAAGTCTACCTTTACACACATGAATGTTTTTCTCAAGCACCACCTCTTCATCTAAGTCGTTCCAAATATTTATGTATTTACCGAATATACCTAATTGTGATATACACAGGATGTGCTACGCTCGTGGGTTTCCGTCGCTGTTTCTCAGTAAGTCAAATTTAGCTTTAAACTCGTTTCAGTTTCTAGACTGGACGATCTCTTTGTCCAGGCTATTCCATAAGTCTATACTTCTGTAAGGAAAGCTATATTTCTTGATATCCTTCAAGCAGCTTGACTTTTTCAGTTTCATTCCGTGTCCTCTTGTTGCTCTCTCATCCCATACAAACAGATCTTCTTTGTCAATTTTATCTACTCCCACCAAGGTCCTGAACACTGCAATCATGTCTCCCCTCTTTCTCCTTTCCTCTAAGGAAGACAAATCCAGCTTTTCCAGCCTCTCTCGGTATGACAGGTCTGCCAGACTGAGGACCATCTTGGTTGCTGTTCTTTGTATTCTCTCAATCTTGTTAATATCTTTCTTTTTGTGTGGGGACCACACTACTGCTGCATATTCTAACCTGGGGCGGATCATGGCCACTATCAATTTTTTCATCATCTCCTCATCCATATAATGAAATGCTACTCTTATGTTAGTCAAGAGCTTATAAGTCTCTCCTACTATCTTGTTAATGTGCTTTTCTGGTGACAAACTATCTTGGACCAGAACTCCCAAATCTTTCTCTTCTCTCCTTTTTGTGATTAATTCATTACCCAACCAATAATTCAGTGATGGCCTCCAGGTACTTTTACCCATTTCCAATATTTTACATTTCTTTACATTAAATTTCATTTCCCACGTCTGGCTCCAATCGTGTATCCTATCCAGATCCTCCTGCAGCATTTTACAATCCTCCTCAACCTCTACCTTCCTCAAGATCTTTACATCATCAGCAAACAGACTTGCATAACTGTTCACTCCATCTACCATATCATTTACATAAATCAGGAACATTACTGCCACCAACACCAAGCCTTGAGGGACTCCACTTGTTACTTCCCTCCATCCAGATATCTTATCCTTTATTACTGTCCTCATTTGTCTGTCTCTCAAAAAGTCTCTCATTCATTCCAGAAGTTTCCCCTTCAGTCCTCCTATATATTCTAGTTTCCACATTAGTCTCTTATGAGGTATCTTGTCAAAGTCCTTCTCTAAGTCTAAGTACACACAATCCACCCAACCATCTCTCTCCTGTATCACATCAATTGCTCTAGAGTAAAAGCTCAACAAGTTAGAAACACATGACCTTCCACTTCTGAATCCAAACTGACATTCAGCCAAAATATTCATCTCTTCTAGATATTTTATCCATCTGTCTTTCAGGATTCTCTCGCACAATTTTGCGACCATGCTGGTTAGAGACACTGGTCTATAATTCAGGGGTTCTTCTCTGTTTCCTCCCTTATAAATTGGTACCACATTTGCCCTCTTCCAGTCTTGTGGCACTTTCCCCTCTTCCAGAGAACACACGATTAAACTGTGAATTTTATCCGCCAGTTGTTCTCTGCATTCCTTCAGTACCCAATGAGAAATTCCATGAGGTCCTGGGGCTTTCCTTACATCTTGAGTTTCCAGTAATTTATACACTTCCTGTACCTCCACTTTTATATCTTTCAGCACCGGTACATTTCTAATCATTCCCTCCCCTTCCACAAACTCTTTTTCAGTAGTGAAAACCGATTGGAAATATTTGTTCATTATTTCAGCTTGCATTGCTGCATCTTTATAGACCTCTCCTTTTACTTTCAGTTTGGTGATTCCTTCCTTTTGTTTCAGTTTGCCATTAACAAATCTATAAAACAGTATGGGTTCATCCTTGCATTTCTCTATTATACCTTTTTCAAAATTCCTTTCTTCTTCTCTACATATTCTTGTGTATTCATTTCTAATTCTTTTTTATTCTTCCTTTGTTCTGTTGTTACCTCTCTTTCTCCAATTGTTCCACGCCTTATCTCTCTCTTTTTTTGCTATCATAAACCTTCTATTAAACCACTTCTTTTTCCTTTTTTCGTTCCCTCTTGCTCTTGGTACAAATTTTTCCACTCCCAATTTATAGAGGTCTAGAAAGATATCCCACTTCCTCTGTATCTCTCTTGTTTCTCTGACTTTTCTCCAATCCGCATTTTCAAAAAAGTTTCTCAATCCTGTAAAATTTGCTTTCCCAAAGTTGAATCTTCCCTGTCTATGAAGCTCATCTCTTGGCTCGATGTTCCCTATTATCATCTGGAACTCAGTGACCACATGATCACTTTTTCCTAAAGGACAGAGATATTTCAATGATTCTATTACGTCGGGTTCTTTGGTGAACAGTAAATCTAATCTTGCTGGTGTGCCCTCTCCTCGAAACCGTGTCTCTTCTTTGACCCATTGCGTCATCACATTATTTATTATCACATTTATTAACATAGTGCTCCACGAATCTTCGCCGCCTCCCGAGTACCATTCCTCCCAGTTCACCTCTTTACAGTTAAAGTCACCCACCAAAATTATATTATTACTTTTCTCAATTATTTTTTGTAAATAGCTAGCCATATCTGACAACATCTCCTGGTATTCGTCATCCTTCCATGCTCTCATCTTAGGGGGAACATACACTACCGCCATATCTCTCTTAACATTCTCTCCAGTTTCTAATTTCATATATATCACTTCAACCCTGCCTTCTCCCATTTCCATGGTATCTACATTTATGTTGTTCTTCACTACTATCATCATTCCTCCTCCCATTTTTTCTTTTCTGTCTTTTCTCCACAGTTTGTATTTACCATCTCCCAAATGAACATCAATATCTTCTCTTAATTTGGTCTCTACAAAGCACATGACATCAGGTTCATGTTCTCTCAAGAAATCGTTAATTTCGATCCTTGCCGATATTAAACCATCAACATTAATATATATCACCTTCAAATTATTTTTGATGTTTTTTATACCCTCTTCTCTCCTACTCTCCGTCGGTACCACTTCCTCAACTTCTGATCTTTCACAGCTATCCCTCTTAGTTTCCTTCACTTCTATTTCCTTAAATACCACTTCCTTACTTTCATATCCAATACTCTCCAAAAAAAAGTATTACATTCTTTCTCTGTCCTCTTATCATTTTTTTCCTTTACTTCTTCCTTCAATGATTTTAAAACTTCTCTTTCTTCTTCATTCAAATCTTTTCTTATTATAACATTTTTCATCCCTGCCCCTTTGCTTAATTTCCAGGTCACTCTGAGTATATCATCTACTACACTTTCTGCTGACAACTTTACTCTCATTGGTCTTGTTTCCCCTTTGTTATAAGGCCCTATTCTGTGTGTATTTACCTATTTACCTATTTGTAGTATACAGGAATTGAGCAATGCTCGTGTTGTCCTGTCTCCAAATCCACATTTATCAAGTCTACCTTTACACACGTGAATGTTTTTCTCATGCACCACCTCTTTGTCTAAGTCGTTCCAAATATTTAAGTATTTACCTAATATACCTAATTGTGATATACACGGAATGTACTAGGCTCGTGGGTTTCCTTCGCTGTCTCTCAATAAGTCGAGTTTAGCTTTAAACTTGTTTAAGTTTTTAGACTGGACGATCTCTTTGTCCAGGCTATTCCATAAGTCTATACTTCTGTAAGGAAAGCTATATTTCTTGATATCCTTCAAGCAGCTTGACTTTTTCAATTTCATTCCGTGTCCTATTGTTGCTCTCTTATCCCATACAAACAGATCTTCTTTGTCAATTTTATCTACTCCCACCATGGTCCTGAACACTGCAATCATGTCTCCCCTCTTTCTCCTTTCCTCTAAGGAAGGCAAATCCAGTTTTTCCAGCCTCTCTCTGTATGACAGGTCTGTCGGACTGGGGACCATCTTGGTTGCTGTTCTTTGTATTCTCTCAATCTTGTTTATATCTTTCTTTTTGTGTGGGCACCACACTACCGCTGCATATTCTAACCTGGGGCGGATCATGGCCACTATCAATTTTTTCATCATCTCCTCATCCATATAATGAAATGCTACTCTTATGTTAGTCAAGAGTTTATAAGTCTCTCCAACTATCTTGTTAATGTGCTTTTCTGGTGACAAACTATCTTGGACCAGAACTCCCAAATCTTTCTCTTCTCTCCTTTTTGTGATTAATTCATTACCCAACCAATAATTCAGTGATGGCCTCCTGGTACTTTTACCCATTTCCAATATTTTACATTTCTTTACATTAAATTTCATTTCCCACGTCCGGCTCCAATTGTGTATCCTATCCAAATCCTCCTGCAGTATTTTACAATCCTCCTCAACCTCTACCTTCCTCAAGATCTTTGCATCATCAGCAAACAGACTTGCATAACTGTTCACTCCATCTACCATATCATTTACATAAATCAGGAACATTACTGGTGCCAACACTGAGCCTTAAGGGACTCCACTTGTTACTTCCCTCCATCCAGACATCTTATCCTTTATTACTGTCCTCATTTGTCTGTCTCTCAAAAAGTCTCTCATCCATTCCAGAAGTTTCCCCTTTAGTCCTCCTATATATTCTAGTTTCCACATTAGTCTCTTATGAGGTACCTTGTCAAAGGCCTTCTCTAACTCTAAGTACACACAATCCACCCAACCATCTCTGTCCTGTACCACATCAATCGCTCTTGAGTAAAAGCTCAACAGGTTAGAAACACATGACCTTCCACTTCTGAATCCAAACTGACATTCAGCCATGCTAAGGGATCTTTATAGGCTATGCGACATGTATTAGGAGTGTAATTCTGTATGATAGTAAGACCTGGGCAGTAAAGGAAGAGGATATTTGCAGGCTCAGATGTACAAAAATGACAATGATCAGATGGATATGTAGTGTGTCCTTCAATGCAAGGGTGCGGGGGGGGGGGGGCTAGAATTGTGATTCGAGAATTGAGAGGAAGGATGGGATATGAATGTTTTGGTATTGTGATAAGGAGGGGTAGATTTAGATAGTTTGGGCTTGTTGAGAGGATGGAGGATGACAGTTGGGTGTGGTAGGTGAGAAGTGTGAACACTGGGGGTAGAGTTGTAAGAGGCAGAAAAAGAAAAAGAAAAAAAAAAAAAAAACTAGGACAAGGTCACTGAGTTTCACTTCATGAATAAGGGACTGAATAGGGAGGCTATTAGTGATCAAGAAGTGTGGAGAGCCACTACAAGATGACCAAGGCTGATGCATGCAAGCATGATAGAACCTCTATGAATGATACAGTATGGTGATTTCCAGGTCTGGATCCACTCGAACAACTTTTCCAAATCATTTTGCAACTACTCACAACTGTCACCATTCTGGATTTTCATCATAATTTTTGCACCATCAGCAAACATATTTGCATAACTACTTAAGCCCTCTGACATATCATTTACATATTTCAAAAACAGGAGCCAAAACTCAGCCTTGTGGCACTCCATTAGTCACATGCTTTCACTGAGAATAGTTCTGTCTTATAATTGATCCCAGTAGTTTTCCTAGTAATTAATATCCATCCATTTTATCAATTTCCCATTCACTCCTCCAGTAGTTTTTAATTTCCATAGCAATTTGTGAGGCATCCTCTCAAATGTCTTCAGATTCAGGTAGACACAATCTGCCCAGTCTTTTCTTTCATATATGATGTCCCTCACTGTGCTGTAAAAACTCAGCACGTTTGTGACACATGATGAGCCTTCCCTGCATCCAAACTGTTTTACTGGTATTGACTCATTTTCTTTTTGAAATGTAATCAACCTTTTCCTGATAAATTTTTTGGACAGTTTGCAAACAATGCTGGTGAAGGATACTAGTCTATAATGAAGTGGGCCTTTTCTATCACATTCTTTGTAAACTGGCATAATATTTGCCCTTTGCCTGTGTATTGGCCAGTCACCTTAATTCAGTGAATGTTTAATACACGAATTTGGCTGTCCAGTTGATTTGCAAATTCTTTCAGTATCCACTCAGCAATCCCATCTGGCCCCATGGCCTTTATCACATCTAATTCCCTCATCTATTGTAACATTTCATTTCTGTCAACTTCTGTCTCAGTTCAGTGCTGAGCTCTCCCTTTTTCACCTGATATCATTAATTCACCTTCATTACAAAGTCGTATCATTTCATACTGTATCACGTATAACGGCTCCAACATGCTTGAATGCACTGGCCTTGGTCACCTAATGGCAGCCTTCCATGCTGCTCAGTCTCTGGCACCCTCCCTATTCATTCCCTTATGCCTGAGGTCACACTCTATTACCTCGTCCCAGGTCTTTTTCAGTCTGCCTCTTGCAACCCTCAACATTCACCCTTCTCACTTTCTGCACCCAGTTGTTATCCTCCAACCTCTCCACATGCCCAGACCATCTCAATCTACCCTTCCTCATCATAGCATCCATACACTCCAGTTCCATCTTTCCTCTCAACTCTGCAGTCATAAACCTAGCCTCCCCCACCCCCCTTCAGGCCTCGCATTCAAGAACACACTACCATCCATCAGATCATTGTGATTTCTCTACATTTGAGCCCATGAATACAGTATATCCTTTCATTACTGCCAAGGCCTCACTACCATACTGCATTACACTCCTAACACACGTCATACAAAGTTCCCTTAGCACAGAGGGAGAACCCTCTAAATGTCAGGAGAGGCAACAGCTCCCTGAACATCCTCCAACCACTCCTTACCCTAGCCACAGAGCTAGCTCCAGCCCCACCTTTAGTGCATACCATGTACTCCAAGTAAAAATACTCTTACACGTACTCAAGAGACTCGCCAGCAAGATCAGTCCCTTCACACCTGACAGTCTCTACAGACTCTCCCCAACACACCACACACACAAAATCAGCATCATCTTGTAGTCTACCTCTAATTCCACTACATCTCTTGTGCACAAACTTATCACAAATATGGCACAAGATGACATTACTTCCCACACTCTTGTGGCAAACCGCACATGGCCACTCTCGCTCTGCTTTGACAGTACTGCCTCCAGCCCTAGATATCATCACTTTTGTCTTATCTGCCAATACAGAATGTGTACCATTCTGTCTCTCCATTTCCTAAATCTTTCCTTCGCTTCCCATTCATTCACTGCATTCATCACCAAGTCATCAGCATGCAGCATCTCCCATGGGAGTCCATTTGTGATGTCAGGTGAGAAAGCTTCAAGCACCATGACAAACTACAGTAAAAGTCCTCTAATCCAGCCACCAATAATCTGAAAATCACAATACTCCAAATTTGTCAAGGTAAAATTTTTCAATTTTGGGGGGTCTTTTTTTTAAATTTTCTGGGCTTTATCTAAGGATTTATTGGGCTTAGACTTGCTCTTGGACTTGGATGTACCTGCCTGCAACTATTCATCTACATTTGTATGCATTTCTGGTGAGTAAACAATAACCTATATCACTTTAGGTGTTTATTAAATGATCATGAACTTTGAGAGAGGTGAAGTTAGTGAATGTACAGCGAGGTTGGATGGTGAGGAATTGGAAAATGTGAGTACGTTTAAGTATTTGGGTAGTGTGATGAGTAAGGATGGAGGTTTGGAGGGTCAAGTGCTTGAAAGGGTACAGCAGGGAAGAAAGGTTGCTGGTTCCTTGAAAGCAGTGATAAGAAACAGGGAAGTGAGCATGGAAGTGAAAAAGTTACTACATGACAGTATTGTGATACCAACTCTAACGTACGGAAGTGAAGCTTGGACATTGTTGGAAGGACACAAGTCAAGAGTGAGAGCAGTGGAAATGAGTTATTTAAGAGGAGCCTGTGGAGTCACGTGGAGAGACAGGCTGACGAATGAGGATATAAAGGAGCGTTGTGGTGTGGATGTGGATGTGATAGGAAGCGTTATGAGGAACACACTGAGGTGGTTTGGCCATGTGGAGAGGATGGAGGGTGAAAGACTGACGAAGAGAGTGTATGTGAGTGAGGTGGAGGGGGGAAGAGGGAGGGGGAGGCCGAGGATGAGATGGAGAGATGGGGTGGAGAGGTGTATGAGAGAGGGGGGTGTGAGTTGGGAGCAGGGTAGTGAAATGGCGAGGGATAGGGCGACTTGGAGGCGATTTGTTTGTGGCCACCCCAAACGGGATTGAGGCGTCTGGCAATAGATAGATAGATAGATAGAACTTTCACAATCATGAAGTTCTGCTCAGGGGTACCCCCTTCGTACCTGTATATACCCAGGGAAGACTGGAGGGGGGGACGAAATGAGCTCCACCCACCTCTACCTCAGGTCTCGACCCTCCCCCATACCTCTACCCAACTCAGTCCCTCACTTGTCATTCTTAACTGGCAGTTACAGCTTAAGCAAACTTCATACTTTATACTCATAGTCACATTACTAATACACAAACAAAACACTAGGATGTGTAAAAAGTATATAATATAACTATGAACATGCTGCTGCAAGAAATTAATGCATTATAATGTTGACAATAAAAAAAAAATGTTAACAGTGGTCATCCCAGGCCTCATGCGTTGGGTGCTTGTGTGTATTTACCTATTTGTATTTACCTATTTGTAGTATACAGGAATTGAGCAATGCTCGTGTTGTCCTGTCTCCATATCCACATTTATCAAGTCTACATTTACACACATGAATGTTTTTCTCATGCACCACCTCTTTGTCTAAGTCGTTCCAAATATTTAAGAATATACCTAATTGTGATATACACGAAATGTACCATGCTCGTGGGTTTCCGTCGCTGTTTCTCAATAAGTCGAATTTAACTTTAAACTCGTTTAAGTTTTTAGACTGGACGATCTCTTTGTCCAGGCTATTCCATAAGTCTATACTTCTGTAAGGAAAGCTATATTTCTTGATATCCTTCAAGCAGCTTGACTTTTTCAATTTCATTCCATGTCCTCTTGTTGCTCTCTTATCCCATACAAACAGATCTTCTTTGTCAATTTTATCTACTCCCACCATGGTCCTGAACACCGCAATCATGTCTCCCCTCTTTCTCCTTTCCTCTAACGAAGGCAAATCCAGTTTTTCCAGCCTCTCTCTGTATGACAGGTCTGTCAGACTGGGGACCATCTTGGTTGCTGTTCTTTGTATTCTCTCAATCTTGTTTATATCTTTCTTTTTGTGTGGGGACCACACTACCGCTGCATATTCTAACCTGGGGCGGATCATGGCCACTATCAATTTTTTCATCATTTCCTCATCCATATAATGAAATGCTACTCTTATGTTAGTCAAGAGCTTATAAGTCTCTCCAACTAACTTGTTAATGTGCTTTTCTGGTGACAAACTATCTTGGACCAGCACTCCCAAATCTTTCTCTTCTCTCCTTTTTGTGATTAATTCATTACCCAAAAAATAATTCAGTGATGGTCTCCTGCTACTTTTACCCATTTCCAATATTTTACATTTCTTTACATTAAATTTCATTTCCCACGTCCGGCTCCAATTGTGTATCCTATCCAAATCCTCCTGCAGTATTTTACAATCCTCCTCAACCTCTATCTTCCTCAAGATCTTTACATCATGAGCAAACAGACTCGCATAACTGTTCACTCCATCTACCATATCATTTACGTAAATCAGGAACATTACTGGCGCCAACACTGAGCCTTGAGGGACTCCACTTGTTACTTCCCTCCATCCAGACATCTTTTCCTTTATTACTGTCCTCATTTGTCTGTCTCTCAAAAAGTCTCTCATCCATTCCAGAAGTTTCCCCTTTAGTCCTCCTATATATTCTAGTTTCCACATTAGTCTCTTATGAGGTATGTTGTCAAAGGCCTTCTCTAAGTCTAAGTACACACAATCCACCCAACCATCTCTCTCCTGTACCACATCAATCGCTCTTGAGTAAAAGCTCAACAAGTTTGAAACACATGACCTTCCACTTCTGAATCCAAACTGACATTCAGCCAAAATGTTCATCTCTTCCAGATATTTTATCCATCTGTCTTTCAGGATTCTCTCACACAATTTTGCGACCATGCTGGTTAGAGACACTGGTCTATAATTCAGGGGTTCTTCCCTGTTTCCTCCCTTGTAAATTGGTACCACATTTGCCCTCTTCCATTTTTTTGGCACTTTCCCCTCTTCCAGTGAGCATACAATTAAGCTGTGAATTTTATCTGCCAGTTGTTCTCTGCATTCCTTCAGTACCCAATTAGAAATTCCATCAGGTCCTGGGGCTTTCCTTACATCTTGAGTTTCCAGTAATTTATACACTTCCTGCACCTCCACTTTTATATCTTTCATCACCGGAACATTTCTAATCACTCCCTCCCCTTCCACAAGCTCCTTTTCTTTAGTGAAAACTGACTGGAAACATTTGTTCATTATTTCTGCTTGCATTGCCGCATCCTTAAAGACCTCTCCATCTACTTTCAGCTTGGTGATTCCTTCCTTTTGTTTCAGTTTGCCATTAACAAATCTATAAAACAGTTTGGGTTCATCCTTGCATTTGTCAATTATACCTTTTTCAAAATTCCTTTCTTCTTCCCTACGTATTCTTGTGTATTCGTTTCTTGTTCTTTTATGTTCTTCCTTTGTTCTGTCGTTACCTCTCTTTCTCCAATTGTTCCACGCCTTATCTCTCTCTTTTTTGGCTATCATACACCTTCTAATAAACCACTCCTTTTTCCTGTTTTCTTTCCCTCTTACTCTTGGTACAAATTTTTCCACTCCCAAATTATAGAGGTCTAGAAAGATATCCCACTTCCTCTGTATCTCTCTTGTTTCTCTGAATTTTCTCCAATCCGCATTTTCAAAAAAGTTTCTCAATCCTGTAAAATTTGCTTTGCCAAAGTTGTATCTTCCCTGTCTATGAAGCTCGTCTCTTGGCTCGACGTTTCCTATTAACATCTGGAACTCAATGACCACGTGATCACTTTTTCCCAAAGGACAGAGATATTCCAATGATTCTATTGCATCGGGTTCTTTGGTGAACAGTAAATCTAACCTTGCTGGTGTGTCCTCACCTCGAAACCGTGTCTCTTCTTTGACCCACTGCGTCATCACATTATTCATTATTATATTTAATAACATAGTACCCCACGAATCCTCGCCGCCTCCCGAGTGCCATTCCTCCCAGTTCACCTCTTTACAATTAAAGTCACCCACCAAAATTATATTATTGCTTTTCTCAATTATTTTTTGCAAGTAGCTAGCCATATCTGACAACATCTCATGGTATTCGTCATCCTTCCATGCTCTCGTCTTTGGGGGAACATACACTACCGCCATATTTCTCTTAACATTCTCTCCAGTTTCTAATTTCATATATATCACTTCAGCCCTGCCTTCTCCCATTTCCACAGTATCTACATTTATGTTGTTCTTCACTGCTATCATCACTCCTCCTCCCTTTTTTCTTTTCTGTCTTTTCTCCACAGTTTGTATTTACCATCTCCCAAATGAACATCAATATCTTCTCTTAATTTGGTCTCTACAAAGCACATGACATCAGGTTCATGTTCTCTCAAGAAATCATTAATTTCGATCCTTGTCGATATGAAACCATCAACATTAGTATATATCACCTTCAAATTATTTTTGACATTATTAATACCCTCTTCTCTCCTACTCTCTGTCCGTACCACTTCCTCAACTTCTGATCTTTCCCCCCTAGTTTCCTTCACTTCTATTTCCTTAAATACCATTTCCTTACTTTCATATCCAATACTCTCCAAAAAAAAGTATTACGTTCTTCCTCTGTCCTCTTATCATTTTTTTCCTTTACTTCTTCCTTTAATGATTTTAAAACTTCTCTTTCTTCTTCATTCAGATCTTTTCTTATTATAATATTTTCCATCCCCGCCTCTTTGCTTAATTTCCAGGTCACTTTAAGTATCTCATTTATTACACTTTCTGATGTAAACTTGACTCTCATTGGTCTTGTTTCCCCTTTCTTATAAGGCCCTATCCTCCTTACTTCCTCAATTTCTTTTACCCATTTGTCTCCTTCGGGGTCAATCTTGCCTAATATTCCTCTCACCATGTTCGTGTCTCTCTCGAGTCTTGCGAACCTAACCTTTTCTTCCTCTTCCCTGTTTCCAAATACTACCACACATCTGTTCCTTTCTACAGTTTCTCTCACTATTTTCTCTTTTTTCTTCAGTATTTTCACTACATTTTCTTCCATTTCTTTCTTGTTCATTTCCCTTTCTTCCTGGATGATCTCTCTTAAGCTGACCACTTCTTTCTGTTCTTCTTCTACGTGTGCCCACTTTGCCTTGTGTTCTTCTAGTACATTACTCACCTTCTCCGTTTTATTGGTACTCTCTTCAAGTTTCCTCCTCAGTTCAACATTTTCCCTCTTCAAATTCTTAATCTCTTCATTGGCTGTTTCGTTGGACTGGATTAGACTCTGTATGGTGGTTTCCGTATTTCCTGACACATCCTTTATCACTAGATTCTCTACTTTTTTTTCGAGTTCACTAATCCTCATAATTAATGTTTTCACCAGGTCCATGACATTAGTATTAGCATCAAATCCTTGAAATTCCATTCCCTCATTGTTTACATTTTCGGCCATCTTTAACGTACCGGTAAAGTACCTAAACAGCTGTTACCGAATAAGCCACAAACATTCATGTATACTATTGCCAACAAATCTTTACATTTTTGTAGTATACAGGAATTGAGCAATGCTCGTGTTGTCCTGTCTCCATATCCACATTTATCAAGTCTACCTTTACACACATGAATGTTTTTCTCATGCACCACCTCTTTGTCTAAGTCGTTCCAATATTTAAGTATTTATACCTAATTGTGATATACACGGAATGTACTATGCTCGTGGGTTTCCATCGCTGTTTCTCAGTAAGTCAAATTTGGCTTTAAACTCGTTTAAGTTTTTTAGACTGGACAATCTCTTTGTCCAGGCTATTCCATAAGTCTATACTTCTGTAAGGAAAGCTATATTTCTTGATATCCTTTAAGCAGCTTGACTTTTTCAATTTCATTCCGTGTCCTCTTGTTGCTCTCTTATCCCATACAAACAGATCTTCTTTGTCAATTTTATCTACTCCCACCATGGTCCTGAACACTGCAATCATGTCTCCCCTCTTTCTCCATTCCTCTAAGGAAGGCAAATCCAGTTTTTCCAGCCTCTCTCTGTATGACAGGTCTGTCGGACTGGGGACCATCTTGGTTGCTGTTCTTTGTATTCTCTCAATCTTGTTTATATCTTTCTTTTTGTGTGGGGACCACACTACCGCTGCATATTCTAACCTGGGGCGGATCATGGCCACTATCAATTTTTTCATCATCACCTCATCCATATAATGAAATGCTACTCTATGTTAGTCAAAAGTTTATAAGTCTCTCCAACTATCTTGTTAATGTGCTTTTCTGGTGACAAACTATCTTGGACCAGCACTCCCAAATCTTTCTCTTCTCTCCTTTTTGTGATCAATTCATTACCCAACTAATAATTCAGTGATGGCCTCCTGGTACTTTTACCCATTTCCAATATTTTACATTTCTTTACATTAAATTTCATTTCCCACGTCCGGCTCCAATTGTGTATCCTATCCAAATCCTCCTGCAGTATTTTACAATCCTCCTCAACCTCTACCTTCCTCAGGATCTTTACATCATCAGCAAACAGACTTGCATAACTGTTCACTCCATCTACCATATCATTTACGTAAATCAGGAACATTACTGGCGCCAACACCGAGCCTTGAGGGACTCCACTTGTTACTTCCCACCATCCAGACATCCTATCCTTTATTACTGTCCTCATTTGTCTGTCTCTCAAAAAGTCTCTCATCCATTCGAGAAGTTTCCCCTTCAGTCCTCCTATATATTCTAGTTTCCACTTTAGTCTTTTATGAGGTACCTTGTCAAAGGCCTTCTCTAAGTACACACAATCCACCCAACCATCTCTCTCCTGTACCACATCAATCGTTCTTGAGTAAAAGCTCAACAAGTTAGAAACACATGACTTTCCACTTCTGAATCCAAACTGACATTCAGCCAAATTATTCATCTCTTCCAGATATTTTATCCATCTGTCTTTCAGGATTCTCTCACACAATTTTGCGACCAAGCTGGTTAGAGACACTGGTCTATAATTCAGGGGTTCTTCCCTGTTTCCTCCCTTGTAAATTGGTACCACATTTGCCCTCTTCCATTCTTGTGGCACTTTCCCCTCTTCCAGTGAGCATACGATTAAACTGTGAATTTTATCCGCCTGTTGTTCTCTGCATTCCTTCAGTACCCAATTAGAAATTCCATCAGGTCCTGGGGCTTTCCTTACATCTTGAGTTTCCAGTAATTTATACACTTCCTGTACCTCCACTTTTATATCTTTTATCACAGGAACATTTTTGATCACTCCCTCCCCTTCCACAAGCTCCTTTTCTTTAGTGAAAACTGACTGGAAACATTTGTTCATTATTTCTGCTTGCATTGCCGCATCCTTAAAGACCTCTCCTTCTACTTTCAGTTTGGTGATTCCTTCCTTTTGTTTCAGTTTGCCATTAACAGATCTATAAAACAGTTTGGGTTCATCCTTGCATTTGTCTATTATACCTTTTTCAAAATTCCTTTCGTCTTCTCTACGTATTCTTGTGTATTCATTTCTTGTTCTTTTATATTCTTCCTTTGTTCTGTTGTTACCTCTCTTTCTCCAATTGTTCCACGCCTTATCTCTCTCTTTTTTGGCTATCATACACCTTCTATTAAACCACTCCTTTTTCCTGTTTTCTTTCCCTCTTACTCTTGGTACAAATTTTTCCACTCCCAAATTATAGAGGTCTAGAAAGATATCCCACTTCTTCTGTATCTCTTTTGTTTCTCTGAATTTTCTCCAATCCGCATTTTCAAAAAAGTTTCTCAATCCTGTAAAATCTGCTTTCCCAAAGTTGTATCTTCCCTGTCTATGAAGCTCGTCTCTTGGCTCGACGTTCCCTATTAACATCTGGAACTCAGTGACCATATGATCACTTTTTCCTAAAGGACAGAGATATTTCAATGATTCTATTATATCGGGTTCTTTGGTGAACAGTAAATCTAACCTTGCTGGTGTGTCCTCACCTCGAAACCGTGTCTCTTCTTTGACCCATTGCATCATCACATTATTCATTATTATATTTAATAACATAGTGCCCCATGAATCCTCGCCGCCTCCCGAGTACCATTCCTCCCAGTTCACCACTTTACAGTTAAAGTCACCCACTAAAATTATATTATTGCTTTTCTCAACTATTTTTTGCAAATAGCTAGCCATATCTGACAACATCTCATGGTATTCGTCATCCTTCCATGCTCTCGTCTTTGGGGGAACATACACTACCACCATATCTCTCTTAACATTCTCTCCAGTTTCTAATTTCATATATATCACTTCAGCCCTGCCTTCTCCCATTTCCACAGTATCTACATATATGTTGTTCTTCACTGCTATCATCACTCCTCCCTTTTTTTCTTTCCTGTCTTTTCTCCACAGTTTGTATTTACCATCTCCGAAATGAACATCAATATCTTCTCTTAATTTGGTCTCTACAAGGCACATGATATCAGGTTCATGTTCTCTCAAGAAATCGTTAATTTCGATCCTTGTCGATATGAAACCATCAACATTAGTATATATCACCTTCAAATTATTTTTGACGTTTTTAATACCCTCTTCTCTCCTATTCTCTATCCGTAAAACTTCCTCAACTTCTGATCTTTCACAGCCATCCCCCTTAGTTTCCTTCACTTCTATTTCCTTAAATACCACTTCCTTACTTTCATATCCAATACTCTCCAAGAAAAAGTATTACATTCTTCCTCTGTCCTCTTATCATTTTTTCCCTTTGGTTCTTCCTTTAATGATTTTAAAACTTCTCTTTCTTCTTCATTCAGATCTTTTCTTATTATAATATTTTCCATCCCCGCCTCTTTGCTTAATTTCCAAGTCACTTTAAGTATCTCATTTATTACACTTTCTGATGTAAACTTTACTCTCACTGGTCTTGTTTCCCCTTTCTTGTAAGGCCCTATCCTCCTTACTTCCTCAATTTCTTTTACCCACTTGTCTCCTTCGGGGTCAATCTTGCCTAATATTCCTTTCACCAGGTTCATGTCTCTCTCGAGTCTTACGAACCTAACCTTTTCTTCCTCTTCCCTGTTTCCAAATACTACCACACATCTGTTCCTTTCTACAGTTTCTCTCACTATTTTCTGTTTTTTCTTCAGTATTTTCACTACATTTTCTTCCATTTTTTTCTTGTTCATTTCCCTTTCTTCTTGGATGATCTCTCTTAAGCTGACCACTTCTTTCTGTTCTTCTTCTACATGTGCCCACTTTGCCTTATGCACTTCTAATACATTACTCACCTTCTCCGTGTGTGTGTGTGTGTGTGTGTGTGTGTGTGTGTGTGTGTGTGTGTGTGTGTGTGTGTGTGTGTGTGTGTGTGTGTGTGTGTGTGTGTGTGTGTTTTCAAAGCAGTGCACCCAACACATGAGGCCTGAGGTGGCCATTGTTAACGTTTTTGTTTTACTGTCAACATCATAATGCATTAATTTCTTGCTGCAGTGTGTTGATAGTTCATTATATACTTTTTACATATTCTGATGTTCTATGTTTGTACTGTATTATTAGTGGGACCAAGTGTATTACGCAGGAAATCACCTTGAGATGCAACTGCCAGTTAAGAATGATGGGTGGGGTGGGGGGTTGGGTAAGGGTATGGAGGAGGGTTGGGAGCTGGGGTCGAGGCAGGTGGAGTTCGTTTTGTCTCCCCTCCCCTCTTCCCTGGGTATACAGGGGTAGGATGGGTGCACCCCTGGACAGAAATTAGTGATCGTGAGTGTACATATGTCTAATGTTTTCAGAGGTCCCTCTCAGTAGTCCAAAAAAACAAGAGTCCGAAAGACCCTCGGTCCCCTGCCATTCGGATAACAGGACTTTTACTGTATTAGGGGCTCAAGACTGACCCCTGATGCATGCCAACATTAACAGAAAATTCATTACAAATCTCCAATTACTCTCACTTCGGTGCTAGCATCCACATACACAGCCATAACCTTTCTTACCACCCACTCCTTGATTCCAAACTTTCTCATTGCCCACTTCACCACCTCCCTAGGGACTCTCTCAGATGCCTTCTCCAAATCAACAAAAACAGAGTACAGCTCCCTTTTCTTTCCTATATATTTTTTCTGAAGCTGCTGGACAATGAATATGGCTTCATTGGTCTCTTTGTCTGGCATAAACCCAAACTGCATCTCATCAATATTCACTTTTTCCATAATCATACCTTTTAGGATTCTCTCCATTACCTTCATTATCTGGCCCAAAAATTTAATGCCTTCATAACTTCAACTTTCCAGGACATCATCCATACCCTTCTACACATTTACAGTCACACCCTATGCACTCACATACAATCGTATTTATCAAATCAGTAACTAAATTCCTCCTGTATCTCTGGAGACATTTAGTAATTCAGCAGTCAACCTAGATACACCTATTGCCTTGCAAGCTGCATCCTGCCCACTCCCCTGCTAAGAGTAGCAGCATCAATCAAAGGCCAAGGGCAAAACAATGGATCTGCTACCTCCAAACATTCCTTGAGACAGTCAGACTCCTCATTCAGCAACTGGTTATAATGCTCCCTCCAGGCATCTTTAATATTCTCACTGTCCACCACTACCTTTTCTTCATCACTTTTTACACTTTGCTCACCTGTGATATCCCTATTCTACCCCTTCATCTGATTTGCCACCTTAAATACCACATTCTTCCTTTCAACACTATTTAAGTTATCGAGTAAAAGCCCGAGACTCAGATTTTTCCCTGTATACCTCCTTTCCATCCCAGTGCTTGGAAGCCAGATATTCCTTGCATACCACCCCTTTTCCATTCCTGGAATAGTCTTCTTTTCTCAACTGTGGCTTCTACACCCTCATCCTGGCACCATGTTACTCTATGTCTATTGTTCATTACTTCACTCATATCCTCATCCTCATCATATATATACTTTCCCATCTCTCAGTTTCTCTGTGCCATCTCTTAATTTCATTTTGTCATTTACACATTTCTAGAACAATAGTGGTTCTTTCTTTTAGTCATTATATCTTTCTCATATTTTATTTCATTTTCTCTTCATACTTTTAAAGTCATTTTTTTGCCTCCTTGCATTCACTCCATGCTCTCTCATTATGTCTTCTTCATAACCTATTCCATACTGTATTTCATTTTTCATGTTCCCTCATACAACTATGATTAAATCATGCCTTTTTCCTTTCATTTTGAAAACAAATTTTGGGGCATGTCTGCTGACACCCTCTTCATATATATATATATATATATATATATATATATATATATATATATATAAAGAGTACCCTCCCGTCCAAGATGGTAATATTGTTGCCTAAGGGTCCCGTCTAGGACGAAAAACATCTTGGACCAACACAATACCTTAGGGAAAAAAATAATATTGTCACAAAATCTTCGAAAAGTGTCCCTAAAAACATCAACCTAGACCTATTTTGGCACCAAAACAAATTTTCTCACCTTGAAAGTGTCTGTTTCTGAGCTTATTCCCAGCTTAGTGGCTCAATTATCTCCAGCTTAGTATCCTGAGGTAGATGGTGACACTTCAAAGGGTTAGCAGACAGTTTCCTAGGCATGGTTACATGAGGAAAGGCAATAACCTAGGAGCAAATGCTGAGTGCAACATGCGGTAAGTGTGTCCACGATGCTCTGGTGAGACAAAATCTAGCCCCATTTGCTCATCACATGACCAGATGCTAATATTTTATTGGACAACATCTCAACCACATCACTCTTCAGGGCACGGGAACCGTGTTGGACTGGATGAGACCATCATAGCTGTATTCTCCTCAGATTTGGGTCGTTATGAACCGTTGGTTCCGTATTGGATGTATGCAACCGTATTACAGCAATATTTTGGATTATTATTTATGGTCTTTGTCTTGGACGCGAAACGTCTTGAACAAACCCATCTTGGGCACGAGGGTACTGTATAAATACATTTTGTTATGGGGGTATATATATTATGGTGCACTCTTAACCCTTAATTAATCAACAAAAGAAGTAAGGTAAAACTCACAAGAAAACTAACTTACCTTACTATACAGTGTAACAAACACACCAAAAAAGAAATCAGGATTCGTTTTACTGAGGGGAATTCATATAGGCCTCACTGAACAACTATAAAACGAGATATTCTCTTACCTAACCAGATTACAATCAGTGGAGATTACATACTCACAGAACTAGGGAACTACTACTACTGCTACTACTCGTCGATAATATAATCCAGATATAATCCACACACTAGTGTTATATGGAGAAGTGAACCAAAAATGGGAAATGGTGCAGGAACAATGTGTTTTGTAATCAAGGAAACATGTTTAATAATGTGTGAAAATGTGTTGAAAAGTGTAGCAAAATGTGTAACAAAATGCGTCTTTCTCGCTAGGTCCTCAAGCTTTATAGTAACCTTACTCCACCTCTCCCGGCTAACTAGTCACTAGGCTGTCTTAGGTGTAATCTTCAGCCATACGCAAATAATGGAGGCACCTGCTACCAATTTCGAGTTAACACATCCCACACATAGCCAATAACAAGCCATCAAGAATGAGGGAACTGGACTGCTAATGGGAAAACACTCTCATTTTGCCCCTCCTGCACTATATGTCACACCCACTTGTGGTCAAGGACAAATGTCTTTGCGTAGTTCTGAGAAAAACATTTATTGTTATCAGCCCAGAAGCAGAGAAACTGACCGCTGAGTAAGCAGAGGAAAATAATGAGGTTCTGCATTCCTTAACTACAGGCAGCAAAACTCATAAGGAAAAGATGTCACGTTCTTGATGGCTCGCCCTATCTCCCCATTTTATCTTCTCATCTTTTATTGCACGCCTTCACTACTGGGGTAACTACACCAATGACACCTCCCTTCCTGAGGGAAGAAATTTACCAAAGGGAAATTTCTGGATACTGCACTCGAGCCATTAAAAATTCACATTTAGTTAAATTAAGGACTAAATTAGCAGAGGACAGTCTCTGCAGCATGGCATCTAGTTGGCTCAAGGTTGTTCCCAGGTGTCGCTAAAAATAACTACATCAGTGTAAGTTATACAGCCTTTCAGGTCCTTGGTGAGATCATTTATCAGCCTCTGGAAGGTGGCAGGAGCATTCTTCATACCATAGGGCACGACTACATTTATAAGTATTGCCACCAACCACAGAATAGGATATTTCTTGGGCCCTTTCTGTGAGTGGGACTTGCCAATATCCCTTCATCAAATCTAATTTTGTAATAAACTTTGCACTGCCTATTGCATCCAAACAATCATCTACTCTACGAAGTGGGTAGGTGTCAGTCTTGGTAAGGGAGTTAACGTTACGATAATCAATACAAGAGTGATATGACTCATTGGGTTTTGGAACCACTATGACCGGGGACCTTTGACATGACTCGATTAGCCCCTGCTGCAAATGTAGTTCAGTTCCTCTTGGCTGATGATCTGCTTCTGAGGACTAGCCTGGTAGGGTGACTGCTTTACAGGGCTGGCATCTCCAACATCCACATTGTGTTGTGCCACTTCTGTCTGTCCTGGGGTGTCTTGGAAGACATCAGGAAACTTCCTGAGAATGGCAACAAGTTTGGCACACCGCCATGCAGTCAAATGGGAGAGTTTGACAGTTAAAGTACAGTACTTCCAGGACTCTGTTACCTTTATTATCTCGTTCTAAAATTTTATGCCTCCGTAATTTCCCCTTTCCAGGGCATCACCCTTCCCCTTATACAATCACTCTTCAACTAGTCACATGGAACAATTCACTCATTTTTAACTGAATTTTTCAAATCAGTGACTAAACCCACTCCTATATTTCTAGAAACCCTCAGCATCTCAGCAGTCAACCAAGAAACATTCACTACTCTCCCCATCCACATTCTGGCAGTTGCCCTGCTTATGGTATCATCATTAATCTAAAGGCCAAGGGCCAGAGACTGGATCCACCGACTCTAACCTTCCCTTTTCCAGTCAAACTCCTCATTCAGCATCTGGTTATAATGCTGTCTCCACACATTGTTAATGGCCCCATTTTCTACCTCCACCCTTCCTTCATCATTCTTCACACACTGCTTACCATAATATCCCTGTTTTCTCTCTCCATCTGCTTATCCTCTTTAAATACCACATTCCTACTTTGAGCACTGTGAGTATTTAGGCAGTCCAGTAAGAGTCTCAGTGACTCAGACTTTGCCCTGTATACCCCCTTTTCGGGCCCTATACTTAGCACCCAGGCATTTCTGTCTGTTACCACCCTGTTTCCATTCCTGAAAAAATCTTCTTTTCTCTTAAACTCTGACTTCTATACGCTCATTCCACCACCACGTTACCCTGTGTCTTGGTGAGTCACTTGTCCATCCAAAAACTGAATCGGTAACTCTCAACAGCTTATTCTTTAGAGCTGTGTATTGCTCATTAATACTTGTTCTTGAGAGCTCTGTACTACTTATTAATACCTGTACTTCTATGGCTTCCAGTTTCAACCACCACTCTGCTCATCTTGCCGTAGAACGCATCCCTTGCCGCTTTTCAACTTCAATATTTTCCTCCTGGGTGGAGAGGTCCTTCTTTCACTACACAATAATTTTAGTATCATATCACACATCAGTAAATTGTGGTGCTGCATACTGTTCCCTCCCTCTAACTTTCTGACTTTCACATCCTTGACTACTCTCCTATCAACCCTCCTGACCAGGAAATAGTTATCCTGGCAACAGTTACCCCCAGACTCATATTTAATCATTTTTTTTTTTAATGCTAGGAAGAAGGAACCAAAGGGCACAAGCCCACAAACTGTTCCTTCCAAGAGAAAAACAAGATACAAGAGAGAGCCAAATTCAAGAGCCAATCATTTCGAGATGCCTGGACACTCTGCGTTTGAAAGACTGGAGATCATAGCTAGCAGGAAATACAGACAGAGGGAGACAGTTCCAGAGTTGACCTGTTGCATAAATGAAGGACTGGGAGTAATGGTTAACTCCTGCATTAGAGAGTTGGACAGAAAAGGGATGAGAGTTTGCTGCTAGATGGGATCTACGCACCCGTCGTTGAGGTGGAGGAATGCAAAGCAGACAGTTCAGAGGAGCAGTGACCATTGAAGTAGTGATAGAAAAGAGATAAAGATGCAACAGTACAGTGAAGAGACAAAGGTTGAAGGAAGCCAGTAAGAGGAGGAGAGTTGATGAGACGAAAAGTATTTGACTCCACCCTGTTAAGAAGAGCTGCATGTGAGGAGCCATCCCACACATGAGAGTTGTACTCCATACAGGGGTGCATAAAACCCATGTATAAAGTCAACAACTATGCAGGGATAAAGAAGGAACAGAGTCGGCTTAGCACACCTAATCTCTTGGAAGCACATTTTACAAGAGATGTAATATGATCTTTCCAAGATGAGTCCTGAGTGAATGAAACCCCAAGGATGTTCAAGGATGATGCAGAATTAAGCTGAATATTATTAAACAATAGTGGGTACACCTGTGGAAGATTCTGTCGGTTTGATAGGTGTAAGAACTGAGTCTTTGATGCATTAAAAACAAGATTATTTTTACCCCAGTCAGAGATATGAGCCAAGTCAGACATTAGGTGTGCCATAGCCTCATCCCTTGTCTGTTGAAGTAACTGCTGAGTTGAACGTTGCAGGAACTGAATGGAAAGATGAAGGGTGAAATCATCAGCGTACGAGTGGATAGGGTCAGAAGTCTATTCTCCCTCTTCCTAAAAACTGTGTTGTACACAACCAAATTCATTGCAACTCTAAACTCCCACATCCTCTTACCTTCTTCATTTCTCATACCATATGCACATTCTCCATGCACCTTTTCATATCCTTGAGCTGCTGCACTCGTATGACTGTTTAAATCACCTCCCAAAACTATAATCTCAACATCCCCCATACCACCAACCACATGTATCAGATCATTCCAGCATGTCTTTTTCCTCATCTAAGCTGATCTGTGGAATGTATGCCAATATTATTGTAACCAGGAGTTTTCCAAACAGCACTTTGAACATATGATAGTCCTTTCATTTCCTCTAACTACATTCGTAATATATTCCATCTATTTCTCAGCAAGCATTCCCACCCTTTATACCCATCCACACTTCCCTTTCAAAATAACTTGTGTCTACAGTCTTTCGCAACAGTCATGCTTACTGATTCTCCCCTAAGCCTAAATTTGTGTGTGCAGCAGGCATCCACTCACCTTCTACTCAATGTCTCTACCACTTCCCCACCCCCCTACCAATCAAGCTTCCCACATTCTAAGATCCCATTCTGAATCCCTGGTGCTATTTCACTAGACATATCAAAGGCATTTCACAGAGACTGGCACAAGTCTTCGATTTCCAAGCTACAGTCGGCGCAATGGAAGTGTGGACCCTCTAATTTGCACGATATATTTAGTAAGGTCCAAGAAATATTGTAGGAAAATTCCTGTAGTCAGTGGATTTTTTTCTGGTGGCTTCTAGCAACTTTACAGGTTTAACACCACATGCTGTGAGTTTATGAGCTCAGTGCCTGCCTGACTTTGGATGGGAAAGCACGTCATTTTTTCTTGTCCTGCCTTGCCCTTGTTAATTTCAAAGCTCTCGTTTTCACACCCTCCTTTGCCTTAGTGAATCATTGGAGACGGGTCCCAAGCCACTAACTGATGTAGAAAAAGCCCGAATTTTAACTATGAGAGAGGAAAATGTAAAAATTAAGGATATTTGTATTCGAACTGGGCGAGGAAAGTCTACCGTTATGGCACTCCTTGCTGCTGCCCACCATCTGCCAAAAAACACAATTCCCCAACATAAAGACAGGCTAGGACCTAAAAAGAAGACATCACCAACTACAGACAGGTTACTGAAGCAAGCTGTGATAAAAGACCCACGTTTGACTGCTAGACAACTGAAAGATATGTACCCAGAATTTATGAAAGATGTGTCTGAAAGAACCATACAGCATCAACTTCAGAAAGACTTCAAGATCCCCAGCCGTACTGCTGCACTGAAGCCTTTCCTTAATTTTTACATTTTCCTCTCTCATAGTTAAAATTCGGGCTTTTTCTACATCAGTTAGTGGCTTGGGACCCATCTCCAATGATTCACTAAGGCAGAGGAGGGTGTGAAAACGAGAGCTTTGAAATTAACAAGGGCCAGGCAGGACAAGAAAATCTGATGTGCTTTTCCATCCAAAGTAAGGCAGGCACTGAGCTCATAAACTCACAGCATGTGGTATTAAGCCTGTAAAGTTGCTAGAAGCCACCAGAAAAAAAATCCACCAACTACAGGAATTTTCCTACAATACTTCTTGGACCCTACCAAATATATGGTGCGAAATAGAGGGTCCAGACTTCCATTGCGCAAACTGTACCTTCTTGCACAATCTATCCTTTCCTCTCTGTATCTTCATTTGAAGTTTCCTCTTAGAGTGTTCTATTGCTGCAGTTGTAGATGGCCACTGTTCTTAGTCCAAAACTATTAATAGTGGTATTCTTCAGGGTTCTCTCCTTTCACCTATTCTCTTCTTCCTATTCATCAGTGACCTTCACAGCCATGCTTATTGCTCTACCTTTTCATATGGTGATGACTTCATGATTCATGTTTCCATTATCTTCTTGCAGCATTCATTACAACATTCACAGGATGAGGCTTTGGTATACTTATCTTCCTGCTTTGTCTCTTATTTTCTGCTTGAGGCATAGAGAACCTTTGTTTCTTTTTATACCTCAAAAACTTAATTCCTCAGTATTTCATCATGGCAGAATCTTCCACATGACTTTCCCTTTACCTTTGATAACACATGTCAGTCATTGCTATTCTCCTGATATTCATGGTTTTCCCTTATCTTGTGATTTGGTTTGGAAGTCCATATTACTTTTTTAAGCAAAAACAGCTTTGCAGATGTTTGGCATGCCAAACCAACTTCGAGCATTCTTTAGCCCTACCATTTGTTGGTTTTATAAAGGGGTGTTATTTGTACGTGTAAGGAGAATTGGTCTCACATGGGGGGGAGGGCTAATCACATGCAGCACTTCAAAAAAGTGTAAAGTCATAGGCTGTCAATCTCATCAACTTTTCTCCTCTCATTGACTCCCTTCACCCTCTCACTGTCTCCACTGCTGCATTGCATCTCTCTTACATCTATCACTACTATTGTATTTTGGTCACAGTTCTTCTGAACTCTGCTTACATTCCACCTCTGCCAAGTGAGTGTGCAGCATCCATCTAGGTACATGCTATCACACTTTTTCTGCTCATCATGCTACTGCAAGAGTCAACCAGTACTCAGTCTTTCATATATGCTGTTGGCCAACTTTAGAACTATGTCTTCCACAATCTGCCTTTCTCACTTCCTGTAAAATTTTGTGCTTTAAATTCAGTGTGTTCATCCATCTCAAAATCAATAAAAATTGAATATGGCATAGTTCTGTATGTAATTTTGTTTGGAAAGAACTTGTTTTACGGTCTAATCCTTGGGCTCCTCCTTTTCTGCATAAAAAAAGTAAGAAGTTTTAAAACAATCCTGATTAACCTTTTCGTTCAAGTGTACGTACTAGGATATGTTATTCTGGTTAATGCCTTGCAGTTCAGTTCACTGGTGAGACACCATGAGCAGTCAGATGTGTAATTTTCATAGCAAAAGTTTTGGGTAATTAAGAAGATAGAAAAGTCTGTAACTGAGCTGCCCTAATTGTCACATAGCATAGTTACTTGATCTCTGACAGCCTCCCTTGTTAGTCCCTTATCTCCAAGGCCACACTTTATGACCTCGTCCCAGGTCTTTTTCAGTTTGCCTCTTGTGACCTTACCCTCAACATTCACTCCTCTCACCCTCCACACCCAGTTGTCACCCTCCACCCTCTCCACATGCCCAAACCATCTTGGTCTACCTCTTTTTATCACAGCACCAATAATTCAAGTCCCATCCTTCCCTCAAGTCATTCGCAATCCTTACGCCCCCAGGACTCTCATTCAAGGACACACTGAGCATCCATCAAATCATTCTCATCTCTGTACCCCTGAGCCCATGAATGTCCTCTTCCTTTATTGCCCAGGTCTTACTGCTCTTCATGATTACGCTCCTAACATATGCTGTACACAAGGATCCCTTAGCACAAGGGAGAGCCTTCTCAGTGTCAGGAGAGGTAACAGATCCCTGAACATCTTCCAACCTCTCTTTACCCTAACCACAGAGATAGCTTCAGCCCCACTTCCAGCGCATAGCATGTCCCCTAAATAAAAAAAGTCCACACATTCAAGATACTCTCCGGCAAGATCAGTCCTTTCCTGCCTCACAATCACCGTGTGCTTTCCCCTACACATTGCACACATGAAATCAGCAGTGTTTCGCAGCCTATCTCTGATACCATTATATCTCTTATGCACCCACTTATCACAAACATTGCACAAGATGGAATTACTTCCCATGCTGTTGTGGCAAACTACCATGGCAAAGTTTAAATATGTAGGCAGCAGTGTGTGGATTTAAGGAAAACTGATACTTTGTAATAACAGGCACTCTTCACCCACATAAGTGGGAAGATGAAGTTAAGCATGTGCACTGAAACAGACAGTATAGTACTGATAACAAACAGGCAAGTCTCAGTAAATCTAGATCTACAGTGCTTGCACTTTAACGTTGAACTGTACATGAATATCAAAGAAGTAAACCAAACAAGGCAAATTTTATATTAGAAGGGGGGGGGGGGCAACTTGGATTTACAGTGACATATAACAGCATATGTAGATGCTCAACACAAGTGCTTAGGAAGAGTGCTATTATTCCTGATGAGGGGATAGTCTATATAGCATTAATATCATCTTACACTTATAGCTTACACGACTGTATGGTATGTATCCATAATTACAAGGAAACATCACTACTGTATGCTGTATTTTTGTGTACAGTAGCTTGCATCATCACCTGGAACAGCCAGCTCTTAAGAATGAGTCTTATGTCCTCCCTGTGATTTATAATTACTGTACTTACTATTGCAAACACTGGAGTGTGTAATACAGTATATACTTATTGGTGCATTATACACCTAGATACAGTTCATTTCATAGTTCAGTGTTTTCTGTGTACAGTACATATAATGCAGTATAATGTACTGATACCCAGGCATTCAGACTTGACTGTTCATGAACTTTTGCCATCACAATAATGCTGCTTTTTATAGATTTATTAGTAAATGCATTTTGTGTAGCACTAAGAATCCTGAAGTCTGTTGCCTAATATGTTGTTCGTCTTGTAGATGAGATAAGATATATGAAGTGTATGTGAGTGACTTTGTAATGGGTCTGTAACGAGCTAGTATTTAAAAGTACTATACAGTATTATCTTTTTCTAGATATGTGCTTTTGTTCCAACAGTTCTTGCAGTTTTACAGTCACTGTATATGATCCATATTGTGTTTTTCTTTTGTGTTTGTAAACACTCTATACTGTAGCATATTTATTTGCACATTTGTCTTTTTCATTTTTAAGGGGTTGCTTAGCATCCACAGGGATTGCTTGTGATAATGCTGTTGCTCATTTGGCAAAAAGAGTACTTCATAAAATTTGACTGGATAAAGTTAAATAATGGAACAGCTCACAGTGGAATACTGGAATTAAATGCATATTTATAAAAGCCTACACATTACATAAAAGGTTTTGGGATTCAACATTTGGGTCTATGCCAAAATATTGGTAATGACATCCAGTGTTTGGATATACATGTATAATATAACTAGTAGCTATCTATTTTGAATGAAGACATCCAGGGGCTTTCTCAGGAAAGAATATATTGAGCAGTACCACTCTTTAAGTCATACTTGGTCATATTCAAGCTCTTTGGCCAAAAGCTGCAGTTGTACAGCACTGTACTTGCATTCTGTGCAGATGTATTTGCAGCCTCTTCAGATTTCGTATTTCTTCTTTTTATTATTATTACTATTATTATTATTATTATTTATCTTTTCATCTCCATGTATTGTTTTAATTGTAGCTTCCTTTCTCTTTGATCAGTATTACATCTGTAACTTATGTTCTGTAATTTCACATAGTGAAGTTCCAACATTGTTCATTTTTCTCTTCTGGTGCCACCCCCCCCCCTTTTTTTTTTTTTTAATAATGCTTCATGCATTTCCGTCCATTCTGTATGCTATTAATTTTATGTGAGATTTTGTATCACTCACTTGAGTGAAGCACCACACTAGCCTCAGTGACTGTTGTCAGTCAAAATTAAATAAAAAGCAGGATGGATGAGGAAATGGTGTATTGATGTGACTTGCCCAGAGTACCTGACAAAATGATACCGACATACGAAAGGACTTGTTGCCCATATGTTTCTATTGTGTTATGTGTTAACATTTTAATACTGATCTGTTTCTTACCTGATGTTACCTGTGTCCACTCCCTTCCTCTTGCTTTTGTCCACATCTTTGTATGTTGTGTTAATTTTGCTATGTATCATTGCTTAAGTAATTCTGCTTATTCCTGTGCATCTTTGTTTTTTCAGTGCATTATTGATGTTTTATAATCCTGTCTCATTGAGTTTCCAATAATTTTCCAGTAAACCATTATGATTCCTTTTAATGTTCATGTCTGTTTGTTTAGTAATTATAAGTATCACTTCTTCACTTAGCTTTCCATATTATTGGCAGTGAGCTAGACTCTTTTCCACCCCTTTGTCAACCTCCTACAGTCACCAACACAGTAACATACCTGTTGCACTACCTCGATGTTCCAGAAGTCATGTACGTTTTTAATAACCTTCCTCCGTTTCAGTGTCATCTTGTTATTGCAGTATATGAATATGACTATAGATGCTCTGAGGATTGGTTTAAGTTATTTCATCATATGAGAAGTCAGTATTGTACTTATTTTACTGAATTGTGGTTTAATAAATTAATATTTAAAAAATCTTTGAGTTAAAGTTTGATGCATTATCAGCATGACAGATTTTTTTTTTTTTTCTGTCATCATGTACCAAATATTGTCATCTAATATTTGAGCTGAAACTTTTAGTGCTTGGTATCTGTGTATGAATTACTCCATATTGCCAGTGACAGGATCGGTTAAAAAGTACATTTTTCCTTCCACTACTACAGGATAGTAGATAAGTGAGCCTGTCTAGTTTTCAGTCATCATGAGTTGGTCTCTGTTATTAGTGTGTAAGCCATTAATGTTATTTATAAACTACAGGCACCGTACAGTGAAAATTATGTAATGTTGAACTGATAAGCATTTTAAAATAACCCATGAAAATGATAAACACAAAGTGGTTAGCAACATTCTGACAGGAAATTAATCTTCTTTGATGTAATAGCTATGCTGAATACCATTGAAACAACAAAACTACCCAGTAGCCTGATTTTATTTGAAGCATTGTATTTTTACTTTTTTGTACTAAGTACAGTATATGGTAATGATACTCAAAAACTATTTATGGTGGCAAGTACCAGCTTGTTGAAATAATTGCAGTTGTGAATTACTTGAGCTACAGTTTCTCACTTCATATCCTAATTGCTCATGGTAATGAACTGATAATTTACTGATTAAGAAGTGTTCTTAAGATACAAATACTCTTTCTTAAATTGGCTGTTTTGTGAGTGTGTGCTAAGTGAATGCATGTTATAATAAGAGTTGCTGTGCTTTTACTGGTGTTCTACTAATTATTGAATTGATTAACACTATGCATTGCAATATACTGTTAATTTCAGGGTAACGGTTCTGGCAGAAAGTTAGGCATTGTGATATATTTGATATTCTCTTGTTAACTTCTCTTGTACATTATAATCATCATACTTATTGACCAGACTGTGATAAGTGCCATACATGCTTTTATCGTATTTACTGGGTAAAAAAAAAAATGATACAGCAAACAATGAAGAGAAGATAGAGCAAAGCTTTTATCCAAACTAAGGGTATATCCATCTTAGTACTATATGTATGCCCCCTTTGATAATGTACTTTCATATATACACTGTGCATCAATGCCATAATGAGTAATTTTCATCATAATACACCACAGTAATATGTAACTAGTGACATGGGTGGCATTCTGAATGCAGAATCATCAAAGTGCAGTACCAAACTGGTTTGTCACTGATGCCTGTCCAGGATGCAACATAGCACCCCACACTATTAGGCACATTATGGAAGACTGCATTACACACAATCGCCTGTGCCAACAACAAAACATACATTCCTTGAGAGCTCTGTGGGAAAGCCCGGTCTCGGCCATGGCCTTCATTAGCAACTCGGGGCTGTTCGGTCAGGCTGCCTAAGGAACAACTATGTCTACTACCAAGCTGCAGTCAGAGTTAATTTAGTAGGCTTGATGCCTATACAGAGTACATCAGGTCAGACTGGTAGACATGGGTGTATTCATTTTTCTCACTGTGAAAGAAAAATAAGTTTTTTGGCCATGCAGTAACCTGTTTTTCTCTTTTGTCTTTCCCCTCTCACTGTGAAGATGCCTGTTGGGAAGGTTTCTAAAAACAGATGGTGGAAAACTCGTGCTTGATGGTGAAGAACTCCTGTTGTTTTTTGACAGACTGAAGAGAGAGATCCCATGGTTAGACTTATGTATCATGAGCAGGTCAAATTAGAGTCTGAATTGGAGCCACTTTCTTGCTGCCTCTTGATCATTCACACCCAGCTGACATACCGCTACCACATGGAGCAGTCCATAGATCCCTATTGCGAGGACTGCCTGTTCAGCACTTGCCTGGCGAGTGTCCCAGTCTGGGGGATACCCGTATGCCCGTTTGTCTCACTACCGGGATAGCGGCAGCCACTTTCAACTGTCCTTGGTGCAGGGACGGAACTCCTCCCATCCAAGCTGTGGGACCCTTGAATTGCTGGAGGAGGTCGGCCTCCTTCATGAAATTTTATGTTTTTAAGCTCAGTAAAACCTCGATATAACAGACTTCAATTGACCAGAATTCACTTTTATCGGAATTGAGGAGCTACCGGACTAAATTCTTATACAGTATATCGGAAAATTCCGATAAAGCCAGAGGCAGTCCAGACTGCCTGACCACTTCAAATATGTTCACCACAATAAGGTAAATAAAAGACATGATTATCTGTGTTCAGTACAGTATTATTATATATATTATACCATTTGATTATTGTAGTGAATGTATACTGTAATTCATTACAGTACTGCAATGGTAGTGAAAACAGTTTATAAACTGTTGATGTGATCTGGACTAATGTCTGATATATCGAAAAAAAGTCTCGGTTAGCAGGGGAAGTCTGGATGTCACTTTTATCAGAATTTCACTTGTTTCGGAATGGCTTGGACCCCAATTAGTCCATTAGAGTGAGATTTTACTGTTTGAGTGCATTTTAACTTTTTAACATTTATACTTGTAGTTATGTGAATTTTCTTTTTTTTTTTAAGTTGGCTTGTAGTTTATCGTATTATATTCCCTTTTTAGAATTTTAACTTTGTTTTACAGCAGTTATTCCCAAGAGGGTGGCTACCATGTGGAATGAGTATATTAATATCATATTCCCATTTTAGAATTTTAACTTTGTTTTATGGCAGCTGTGCCCCAGTAGGTTGCAGCCATGTGGAATGAGCATATTAATAAAAAAATATTAAAATCCTATGGGAATTCATGTCTGAAGTTGCATGAGAGAGCTTCAGGTACCATGACAAGCAATAAGGGGCTCAAGACTAACCCTTAATGCATGCCAACATTCACAAAAAACTCATCACTCAAATCTTTCATTCACTCTCACCTGGGATTGAACACCTGCACACCTAACCATAACCACTCTATCCAGCTACTCGTCAATCCCAAGCTTTCCCATTATCCACATCACTACCTCCCTATGGACTCTGTGAAAGGCTTTTACCAAGTCAACAAGAACAGAGTACAGCTCCCATTTCTCTCCTGTATACTTTATGTGAAGCTGACAGCGAATATGGTATCAGTGGTCCCTTTGCCGAGCATGAACTCAAACTGCATCTCATCAGTATTCACCCATTCCCTTATCATACCTTCTGAGGCTCTCTCCATTACCTTCTTTAATTTTTCCAGAAGCTGTATGCCTCTGTAATTTCCTCTTTCCAGGACATCATCCTTCCCCTTATACTCTACATGTTTACAATTACCCTTTTCATCCAGTTATCTGAGACAACATACTCTCACAGAATGGAGCTTATCAAATCAGTAACTAAACTTGCTCCTATATTTCCTGGGGCCTTCAATGTTTCAGCAGTCAACCCAGATACACCTGCTGCCTACCCCAGCTGCATTCCCCCTATTGCCCTGCTCGCTCTAGCAGCATCAACCAAAGACCAAGGGCCAAACACTAGATCCACTAACTCCAAACCTTCCCCATCCCAGTCAAACTCCTGATTCAGCAACTGGTTATAATGCTTTCTCTCTCCATGTGTCTTTAATATCCACACTGTCCACTCCTGCCTTTCCTTCATCATTCCTAACACACTACTGACCTATGATAATCCAGTTTTCCCTCTTCATCTGGTTTGCCACCTTTAACCCGCCGCGTCCCGGAGACGTGAATTCACGTCCTCACATGATGCGCACTCATATCCTGGAGACGTAAATTAACGCGGCAACATTGCAAGGTCCCTAATTTGCACAATTTTCAATTTTCACAAGTGATTTTTGGCACGTATACATGGGACACCTTCCTCTACAATATGCCAGGCAGGGACAATGACATATCCAGCATGACGTCCTCCCCCCCCCCCACATGACCTTTTCTCAGCAATTCACCTGTTATCAGTGACCTGGCCAGTAAAGCCATGTCATGCCACAGTACGAAATTCAGGGCCAGAGTGATTCCCCAATCGATGAGAATGTGGAGGACAAACATTAGAGGAAGAAACAGTCAGAAATTATGATCAGGTAATGTGGCAAAAAAAAGGTCAGGAATGGTGATGATTTAGTGAGTGAAACAATGCTTATAATGCCTATATTACCGTTTGAAAACCAATATACTCTCGTACTACATATAAATTCGTACCAAATAGATAAATAAATACCGTTTACGAGTGTTGTAGAATAGTTATCCTCCCATTGAAGTCGTTTTCTTTGCAGCCAGCCTGATAGAAAACCCTGTAAGGTAAGGAGGTACTCCTACGTGGATCGAGTATTTTAAACCTCAGGTGAGCGATTTCTCTATGAATTTTCGATGTTTCTCACCAAAAGTGGATGTTTGAGCCCCCCCCCAAAAAAAAAGGTCCAAAAAAGTCGGGACTGGGGCGTATCACTGCCCAGAAAACGTCGGGATGGGGCGGGTTAATACAACATTCTTCATTTTGGCACTGTTTAGGTTTTGCAGTTACAGTCTCAGAGACTCAGATTTTGTCCTATATCCCTCCTTTCTGGCCCTGTGTTTGGCAGTCATGTATTCCTATCTGTTACCACAGCTTTTCCATTCCTGGAAAAGTCTTCTTTTCTCCTCAACTGTGGGTTCTACACCCTCATCCCTCCACCATGTTACCTTGTCTTGGAGGGCCCTTGTCCATCTACACACTAAATCTGCTCTTCAGCTACACACTAAATCTGCTCTTCAGAGCTTTCTACTTATTTTTTATGCAAGGAAGAAGGAACCAAAGGATGGAAGCCTGCAAGATTGCTCCATCCAAGAAAAAACAAAAACAAAATAACAGCTCCTTGTCTGGCCACCATCCAACTCATATTCCTATAGAAGGCATACATACACATGCATATACAGTATATATATATATATACACACACACACACATAGTAAGACTCCTTGTCTGGCCACCATCCAACTCATATTCCTATAGAAGGCATACATACACATGCATATACAGTATATATATATATATATATATATATATATATATATATATATATATATATATATATACACACACACACATAGTAAGACCTCGCTACAACGGACTAACTGGGGCCCAAGCCATTCCATAAAACACGAAATTCCGATAAAAGCGACATCCAGACTTCCCTCCTGCTAACGCGGACTTTTTCCGATATATCAAATATTAGTCTAGATCGCATGATCGGTTTTTCAACTATTTTGACTACCATTGCGGTACAGTCTATCTATCTATCTATTGCCAGATGCCTCAATCCCGTTTGGGGTGGCCACAAACAAATCGCCTCCAAGTCGCCCTGTCCCCCGCCATTTCACTGCCCTGCTCCCAACTCACACCCCCCTCTCTCATATACCTCTCCACCCCATCCCTCCATCTCATCCTCGGCCTCCCCCTCCTTCTTCCCCCCTCCACCTCACTCACATACACTCTCTTCGTCAGTCTTTCACCCTCCATCCTCTCCACATGGCCAAACCACCTCAGTGTGTTCCTCATAACGCTTCCTATCACATCCACATCCACACCACAACGCTCCTTTATATCCTCATTCGTCAGCCTGTCTCTCCATGTGACTCCACAGGCTCCTCTTAAATAACTCATTTCCACTGCTCTCACTCTTGACTTGTGTCCTTCCAACAACGTCCAAGCTTCACGTCCATACCTTAGAGTTGGTATCACAATACTGTCATGTAGTAACTTTTTCACTTCCATGCTCACTTCCCTGTTTCTTATCACTGCTTTCAAAGAACCAGCAACCTTTCTTCCCTGCTGTACCCTTTCAAGCACTTCACCCTCCAAACCTCCATCCTTACTCATCACACTACCCAAGCACTTAAACGTACCATATTGTGTTATAACTTCACTACATTAATCAAATGGTATAATATATATAATATTACTGTACTGTACATACACATAGTCATTTACCTTATTGTGGTGAACATACCTGAAGTGGTCAGGCAGTCCGGACTGCTTCTGGCTTTATCAAACTTTTTCTGATATACAGGAATTTAGTCCGGTAGCTCCTCAAGTCTGATAAAAGCGAATTTCGGTCCATTGAAGTCCGTTATATCAAGGTTTTACTGTATATATATATATATATATATATATAGTACATACCCACAGTACGCGAGTTCTGAGTACGCGATCCCCCTTGTACGCGAGGACCCTTTTTGTGTGTGTGTGTGTGTGTGTGTATTTTTAATCAGTACGTGAATTGAACTCCTCGTAAGCAAGACGAGCAGTGAAGAGTGGCCCAAATCCGGAGTTACCCCGAGTACGTGACATTGCCCCCCCAAGAAGTGATGACGGGTAAAGATGAGCGGTCATGTTCTTGTTGGTTTCGTTAAGCCATATCCTTGTTGATTTACCTAGTAAAACCATAATTTTGTTGGTTTACTTTATCGTAGTTAATATGTCTTAGTTTCACTGAAAGGCGTCTCAAGGTTGCCCATGAAGGGGGGTGCCGCCCATATGTAATTTTTCCCATAAGGTTATGTATTCACAGTACGCGAATTCCTAGTACGCGACGTCCTCTGCCGCCCATATAGGCGCTTACTAGGGGGATGTATTGTATATATATATATATATATATATATATATATATATATATATATATATATATATATATATATATATATATATATATAATATATCTATCTATCTACTGCCAGACGCCATAATCCCGTAAGGGATTTGACTTTGAGTTATTTGTTTTACGAGGAGGGACACTAACCCTCCACCAACCCACTTGTTGACACATAGGGAGCACGTATGGTTTGGTTATATGGTTACCACCCAGCGTTGTAAATGGTTTCTTGGCTTACAGGAAACCATTAGGCTTGTCACTCAATGTAAAGCCACCTGTAAAGGAAAGAAAAGCAATAAGAAGTGACAGGAAAGATGGGAGAAATAGGAGGAGAGGAGGACAGGCACAGAAAAAGAATGATACAGGCTATGGAAGAAGTAGGCAGCACTACATCAAGTGAGTGGATGATGGTCGCCACCACCTACCACAAGTATATATATACAGTATATATATATATATATATATATATATTTTTTATGTGTTCGACTCTGGGCATAGGCTTCACAGCCTGCTATCAAGGCCCAGCAGTCCTCCTACATACTATACACCTCTACATGTCACCACTTCGGCGCTAATACCCACCGTCCATATTGAATACATGCTAGGGCTGTCTCACACAGGACTGGTGTATTGGTATTAGCGGGGGTATTTTTACGACATGTCGGCGGGTCTTCTGGTAGATCAGTAAAGCCTGATTTAATGAAATTCAAATCCTTAAACTGTTCCCAGCCCCAGCCGGGATTCGAACCTGGGTCCGTTAGGACTACAGGCAACCTCTCTACCGATATATATATATATATATGCAATATATATATAAATACGCACCAGGAAACCATTTACTATACTAGGTGGCAACTATGTAACCAAATTTTGGTGCCTGGTGGTTAAGTGGGTAATTACGGAGCTCCAATTGGATTGAGCCGGTGAAGGTTTATATCTAAGGGATGGTTGGGGTTTATTGCTCACATAATGCCACTCAGGGGTGAGTGAGTTGGTCACTCTCATCTTAAATGTCAGGACCAACTTGCCTAGCCCCGGGCTCCTACGCTCCTCATGGGGCAACGTATGATTGGATGATGAATGAAATATATATATATATATATATATATATATATATATATATATATATGCAATCGTAAAAGACGACTAAAAGGGGTTGGCGAAGGGTTAGTGCCCCTCCCCAGAAAACAACTAACTAAAAAAACAAACAAGAAGCCTCGGACAAGGACTGACCTAACGATGATGACCCAGGACCGGACAAAGGACTTGGTAATGGCTACACGGAATGTAAGAGGAGCGAATGATGAGGTGAAAGAGAGAGAGATTGTCCAGGTGCTTGAGGGTGCAAAAGTGGATGTATGTGGAATAACTGAAACAAAATGGAGGAGAAAGTGTGAGAGAATGGGAATATGGATGAGGTATATGTGCAGGAGTAGGTGAGAATGAGAGGGCAAAGGAAGGAGTATGTATAGTTGTGAGTAAAAGATGGAAGAAGAGCATAAGACAGTAAAGATCAGTTGGGTCAAGGATTGTGTGGGTAAAGTTGAAAGTTGGAATACAAATGTGGGCGATTGTGTGTGTCTATGCGCCAACGCAAGATTGTGCAAGCAGAGTGAGAGAAGAGTTCTGGACAAATGAGGAAGTGTGCATGGAAAAGTTTGGAAGGAATGAGAGAGTGTTTTTGATCGGTGATATGAATGGTAAAGTAGGGATTGTGAAGGTGGATGGAATAGTTGGTGAGTGGGGTGTGCCTGCTGAGATAGATGAGAATGGCAGTGTATTAGTGGACATTTGTGCTGGGAAAGGGTTGGTGATAGCCAATACCCTCTTCAGGCATAAAATGATCCACAGGTATACATGATGCGTGATGAGAAGGGTGGGTGGTGAACTGAATGAAAGGAAGGCAATGATTGATTATGTGTGTGTGGATGAAAGGATGCAAGGATGTGTAATGGATGCAAGAGCTTATAGAGGTTGGGGGAGTGGACTTTCTGACCACTACTTATTGGTGGCCAGAATTAGGATCCAAGTAAGATGGAGGAATAGAAGAAGGGAAAGACGAGAGGAAGGAGTCGTTGCAAGGAGAGTGAAAAGGTTACAAGAGGATGAGAAAAAAGCAGAGTATAAGAGAGAAGTGGAGGAACAATTGGGCAAATATGAATTGGAGCAGATGGGGGACGTGGAAGGTGTGTGCAGGATATTTACAGAAGAAATATGTGCAGCGTGTGATGTGGTGTGTGGGATGAAGAGAAGACGGAGGGGGGTGCAAGGAACAGCGTGGTGGAATGAAGAGGTGAGACAGGCTGTGGCACAAAAGAAGAAAGCAGGGCGTGGAAGAAGTTGAGAGGCGGAAGAGAGAGTTATATGTAGAAAGAAAGAGAGAGGTGAAAAGATTAGTAAGAGAGAGTAAGAAGAGAGTGGATGAGGAATTTGGAAGGAATTTGAGTGTAAAGTGGAGGGACTGTAAGAAAATGTTCTGGAAAGAGGTGAAGAGAGTAAGACAGGGTGGACGTGAGGTTAGCAGGGGAGTGAAAGATAAAAATCATAGATTACTAGTGGAGAAGGGAGAAAAAGTGAGCAGATGGAGAGAACACTTTAAGGAATTGTTGAACATTAAGGATGGAAGGAATGCGAGTATAAGTGGCTGGGGAATGGCTGGGAGAAGGAAGGAGGTGAGAAGACAGGAAGAAATCAGTAGGATAGAAGTTGTGGAAGCAATGAAGAAAGTTAAATTGGGGAAAGCCCCAGGAATTGATGGAGTGTGTGGTGAAATGCTGAAGCATGGGGGAGAGATAGTGGTAGAATGGATGTGGAAGATGTGCAGATTGGCCTGGGAGGAAGGTAGAGTCCCGGAGGATTGGAAGTCAGGTATAATTATTCCCTTGTACAAAGGAAAAGGGGAAAAAGAAGTGTGTGGTAATCATAGGGGCATTTGTCTTCTTAGTATAATGGGAAAAGTGTATGGTAGGATACTTAATGACAGAGTTAGAGAAAGAACAGAGGAATTAGTTGGAGAAGAACAGGGAGGATTTAGGAAGGGAAGAGGTTGTGTAGATCAGATATTCATTCTTAGATCTTTAGTGGAAAAGTTTCTAGAGAAGGGAAAGAAGTTGTTTGCGGCTTTCATGGATTTGGAGAAAGCATATGACAGAGTGGATAGACAAGGATTGTGGAAAGTATTAAGAATATATGGAGTAGAAGGGAAGTTGTTGAATGCTGTGAAGAGTATGTATAATGGTGCTAAGGCTGCAGTGCATGTGGATGGTGAACTAAGTGAATTTTTCTCTTTGAAGGTTGGGTTGAAACTTGGATGTGTTATGTCGCCATGGTTGTTCAATCTGTGCGTGGATGGAGTAATAAAAGAGGTACAAGGTAGGGTAGTGGATTTTGGAGTTGCTCTGGTGAGAGAGGATAGTGTACTGTTGTTTGCAGATGATACTGAGTTGTTGAGTGAAGACGAAGGGGAGCTGTAAGGCTTGGTGGATGAGTTTGGGAGAGTGTGTAAGAAACGGAATCTAAAGGTGAATGTAGGGAAGAGTAAAGTGATGGTCTTTGAGAGAGGTGAAGTCAGTGAATGTACAGCGAGGTTGGATGGTGAGGAATTGGAAAATGTGAGTACGTTTTAATACATGGGTAGTGTGTTGAGTAAGGATGAAGGTTTGGAGGGTGAAGTGCTTGAAAGGGTACAGCAGGGAAGAAAGGTTGCTGGTTCTTTGAAAGCAGTGCTAAGAAACAGGGAAGTGAGCATGGAAGTGAAAAAGTTACTACATGACAGTATTGTGATACCAACTCTAACGTATGGAAGTGAAGCTTGGACGTCGTTGGAAGGACACAAGTGAAGAGTGAGAGCAGTGGAAATGAGTTATTTAAGAGGAGCCTGTGGAGTCACATGGAGAGACAGGCTGACGAATGAGGATATAAAGGAGCGTTGTGGTGTGGATGTGGATGTGATAGGAAGCATTATGAGGAACACACTGAGGTGGTTTGGCCATGTGGAGAGGATGGAGGGTGAGAGACTGACGAAGAGAGTGTATGTGAATGAGGTGGAGGGGGGAAGAGGGAGGGAGAGGCCGAGGATGAGATGGAGGGATGGGGTGGAGAGGTATATGAGAGAGGGGTGTGTGAGTTGGGAGCAGGGCAGTGAAATGGCGGGGGACAGGGTGACGTGGAGGCGATTTGTTTGTGGCCACCCCAAACGGGATTGAGGTGTCTGGCAATAGATAAAGAGATATATATATAGACATACATATATATATATATATATATATATATATATATATATATATATGTATATACAGTATATATATATATATATATATATATATATATATATATATATATATATATATACTGTATATATATATATATATATATATATATATATATATATATATATATATATATACAGTTATACCCTGGTTTAACGATGCAGTTGGTTAGGTAAAAACCCATCATTAGGCGGGGTATCATATATCAGGGTAGATTTAACATTTAAAGTAATGAGATGTGTTTTTCAGCCTTTGGTTCCTCCCCAGCCAGGTTGAAAACATACTTAAATGAGCCCCCCAAAAAGTTTGAAGCTAATTTAAATGGCCTAACAGCTGTTAAAGAAACTAACTTAAGCCTATCTGTCTATCTATTGCCAGACGCCTCAATCTCGTTCAGGGTGGCCAGAAACAAATTGCCTCCATGTCGCCCTGTCCCCTGCCATTTCACTGCCCCGCTCCCAACTCACACCCCCCTCTCTCATATACCTCTCCACCCAATCCCTCCATCTCATCCTCGGCCTCCCCCTCCCTCTTCCCCCCTCCACCTCACTCACATACTCTCTCTTCGTCAGTCTTTCACCCTCCATCCTCTCCACACGGCCAAACCATCTCAGTGTATTCCTCCTAACACTTCCTATCACATCCACATCCACACCACAACACTCCTTTATATCCTCATTTGTCAGCCTGTCTCTCAATGTGACTCCACAGGCTCCTCTTAAATAACTCATTTCCACTGCTCTCACTCTTGACTTGTGTCCTTCCAACAACGTCCAAGCTTCACTTCCATACGTTAGAGTTGGTATCACAATACTGTCATGTAGTAACTTTTTCACGTCCATGCTCACCACCCTGCTCTTTATCACTGCTTTCAAGGAAGCAGCAACCTTTCTTCCCAGCTGTACCCTTTCAAGCACTTCACCCTCCAAACCTCCATCCTTACTCATCACACTACCCAAGTACTTAAACGTACTCACCATCCATCCTCGCTGTACATTCACTGACTTCACCTCTCTCAAAGACCATCACTTTACTCTTCCCTACATTCACCTTTAGATTCCGTTACTTACTCTCCCAAACTCATCCACCAAGCCTTGCAGCTCTCCTTCGTCTTCACTCAACAACACAGTATCATCTGCAAACAACAGTACAGGGAGTTTCCAAACACTACCCTCTCTCACCAGGGCCACTCCAAAATCCACTACCCTACCTTGTATCACTTTTATTACCCCATCCATGTACAGACTGAACAACCACGGAGACATGACACATCCCTGTTTCAACCCAACATTCAAAGAGAAAAATTCACTCAGTTCACCATCCACACGCACTGCAGCTTTAGCACCATCATACATACTCTTCACAGCATTCAACAACTTCCCGTCTACTCCATATATTCTTAATACTTTCCACAATCCTTGTCTATCCACCCTGTCATATGATTTCTCCAAATCCATGAAAGCTACATACAACTTCTTTCCCTTCTCTAGAAACTTTTCCACTAAAGATCTAAGAATGAATATCTGAGCTATACAACCTCTTCCCTTCCTAAAACCTCCCTGTTCTTCTCCAACTAATTCCTCTGTTATTTCCCTAATTCTGTCAATATATATCCGTTTTGACATGGGTAATGGGGGCTGTCGGACAGTGAGAAGGAGTCCATCATTGCATATGTTGGAAGGATAAGTGGCACACAGGTGGATGATTATATAGTTAAACATGCACTCAGGCCTTGCTTACAATAACCACATTGTGGCCGTACAGTAAGGGGGCGGAATGCTCTATGAGAGGGTTGTGTTTGATGGCCAGTTTTTTTGGTTATTTTTTACGGCCTAGTCAATGCCTCAAGGATTGGGCATACGTTCTTAAGTGGATATTGCAAGCCAGACGTTGCACACTTTGTTCACATCTATCAGATGCTGGACCTCACATTCACAGCCACCCAGTCATTCACCAATTTTTTGTTTCCCCATTTTGTGAAGAGACCTGGGACTAGCTGCTGACTAATTTAATACCGGATATTGCCACATCCAGCTGGAGCGCCGTAACTCTTTACACCATCACGTGACTGTCTAGTTGTATATTACCACCAAGTGCAGTAACTTATATCCTGGGTAGCCAGAAGCCGCTTGGCTTGTCACTCATGATAGTCATGAGATGTCCACTTTGATTAGTAATCGTATCAAACAACCAGTTTCTTTACCTGCTGCCATCAGCTCTGAAAGAAGACGTCTTCGCCAGATTCGAGTAAAGCGACTAAGGTTATAGACAACTGGCCAGCCGTACACAACCATTGGCTATGAAATGTTTTGCATAAATCCTGTCCTGAGCATGAGCAAAGTATGTAGACACTTCTCTGCCAGCTGTAGGAATGGAAGGTGTTGTTTGAAATATTTCATGTGGTAAGGACTGCGCATCAATGTTACTATTCTTTCCTAGTCCACCATTCTCCTGTATGGGGATAGTAAAGGAACTGAAGGCTGTTATTTTAATCTGACATTCAATATCTGATCATTGCCATATGAAGGTGTCTGTTCCAGGCATCAGGAAAACAGGCAACAGAAGGAATGTTACCCTCTAGTCATCTGGGGAAGAGTGGTAAATATGAAATACAAGTTAGTGCTGGCAGAGTATTGTTGGCATACTTTTGCACATGCCTGTACATCACAAACAGATGCAGTTAAGTCCTGGTTATGTGCCACAGATGCTAAAAAATACAGGGTGGTTCATATATAACATGTCTGATCCCATGTGTTTTGTTGTTGCATTTTGAACCATACCTTACCCCATCCTTAGGTGGGAAGAAGAGGCTAGGATGATGATGACGATTGCAGTGATGATTTTAATAATAATGAATGATGATTATTATATTGATTTTGATTATTTGATGATTGATATGGTGGAGGCTCAGTCAGCTTTACCATCACTACCCGGCATCATTTTCTGTTTCCCATAACCCTTTCTTACTTGATAGTGATTGCTTGTTTGCATCCATTGGTTACATTTTTTTATCAAGTAATTTAATATCTCCTCTTGCATTTGCTTCAGTACTTGACGTGTCAAGTGGGGTTGGTGGAGGATTAGTGCCCCTCCCTGTAAAACAATTAACTCTAAGCTCTTGGCCACCCCGTGTGGGATACATGGCGTCTGGCAATGAATGAATGAATGAATGAGTATCCTACCATACACTTTTCCTATTATACTAAGAAGACAAATGCCCCTATGATTACCACACACTTCTTTTCTCCCTTTTCCTTAGTACAAGGGAATAATTATACCTGACTTCCAATCCTCCGGAACTCTACCTTCCTCCCAGGCCAATCTGCACATATTCCACATCCATTCTACTACTATCTCTCCCCCATGCTCAACCTTTCACCACACACTCCATCAATTCCTGGGGCTTTCCCCAATTTAACTTTCTTCATTGCTTCCACAACTTCTATCCTACTGATTTCTTCCTGTCTTCTCACCTCCTTCCTTCTCCCAGCCATTCCCCAGCCACTTATACTCGCATTCCTTCCATCCTTAATGTTCAACAATTCCTTAAAGTGTTCTCTCCATCTGCTCACGTTTTCTCCCTTCTCCGTTAGTAATCTACCATTTTTATCTTTCACTCCCCTGCTAACTTCACTTCCACCCTGTCTTACTCTCTTCACCTCTTTCCAGAACATTTTCTTACAGTCCTTCCACTTTACACTCAAATTCCTTCCAATTTCCTCATCCACTCTCTTCTTACTCTCTCTTACTAATCTTTTCACCTCTCTCTTTCTTTCTACATATAACTCTCTCTTCCGCCTCTCAACTTCTTCCACGCCCCTATTTCTCATCCATTGACTGTATGCTTTCTTCTTTTGTACCACAGCCAGTCTCACCTCTTAATTCCACCACACTGTTCCATGCATCCCCCTCCGTCTTCTCTTCATCCCACACACCACATCACATGCTGCACATATTTCTTCTGTGAATATCCTGCACACACCTTCCACGTCCCCCATCTGCTCCAATTCATATTTGCCCAATTGTTCCTCCACTTCTCTCTTATATTCTGCCTTTTTCCCATTCTCTTCCAACCTTTCCACTCTCCTTGCAAATACTCCTTCTTCCTGTCCTTCTTTTCTTCTATTTCTTCATATTAGTTGGATCTTGATTCTGACCACCATCAAGTAGTGGTCAGAAAGTCCACTCCCCCAACCTCTAAAAGCTCTTGCATCCATGACACATCTTCGCATCCTTTCATCCACACACACATAATCAAACACTGCCTTCCTTTCATTCAGTTCTCCATCCACCCTTCTCATCACTCGCCATGTATACCTGTGGATCATTTTATGCCTGAAGAGGGTATTGACTATCACCAACCCCCTTCCGGCACAAATGTCCACTAACGCACTGCCATTCTCACCAACTGTTCCATCCACCTTCACATTCCCTACTTTACCATTCATATCACAAATAAAAAACACTCTCTCATTCCTTCCAAACTTTTCCATGCACACTTCCACTTTTGTCCAGAACTTTTCTCTCCCTCTGCTTGCATGATCTTGGGTTGGCGCATATACGCACACAATCGCCCACGTTTGTATTCCAATTTTCAATATCACCCACACAATCCTTGACCCGTGATCCGTACTCTCTTATGTTCTTCCATCTTTTACTCACAACTATACACACTCTGTTTCTCAATAAGTCAAATATAGCTTTAAACTCGTTTAAGTTTTTAGACTGGACAATCTCTTTGTCCAGACTATTCCACAAGTCTGTACATCTATAAGGAAAACTATATTTCTTGATATCCTTCAAGCAGCTTGGTTTCCTGAGTTTCATTCCGTGTCCTATTGTTACTCTCGTATCCCATACAAACAGATCTTCTTTGTCAATTTTATCTACTTCCATCATGGTCCTGAACACTGCAATCATGTCTCCTCTCTTTCTCTTCTTTCTTCTTCTAAGGAAGGCAAATCCAGCTTTTCCAACCTCTCACTATACGACAGATCTGCCAGACTGGGGACCATTTTGGTTGCTGTTCTTTGTATTCTCTCAATCTTGTTTATATCTTTCTTTTTGTGTGGGCACCACACGACCGCTGCATATTCTAACCTGGGGCGAATCATGGCCAGTATCAATTTTTTCATCATCTCCTCATCCATATAATGAAGTTACTCTTATATTAGTCAGGAGTTAATGTGTTTTTCAGGTGACAAATTATCCTGGACCAGCACTCCCGAATCTTTCTCTTCTCTCGCTTTTGTGATTGGTTCATTACTCATCAAATAATTCAATGATGGCCTCTTGGTACTTTTACCAATTTCTAATATTTTAGATTTCTTTGCATTAAATTTCATTTCCCACATCCGGCTCCAATTGTGTATCATATCCAGATCCTCCAGCAGCATTTTACAATCCTCCTCAACCTTTACCTCCCTCAAGATCTTTGCATCATCAGCAAACAGACTTGCATAACTGTTCACACCATCTACCATAACATTTACATAAATCAGGAACATTACTGGCACCAGCACCGAGTCTTTAGGGACACCTCTTGTTACTTCCCTCCATCCAGACATCCTATCCTTTATTACTGTCCTCATTTGTCTGGCTCTCAAGAAGTCTCTCATCCATTCCAGGAGGTTCCCCTTCAGTCCTCCTATATGCTATAGTTTCCACATTAGTCTCTTATGGGGTACCTTGTCGAAGGCCTTCACCAAATCTAAATACACACAATCCACCCAACGATCTTTCTCCTGTAGCACGTCAATCGCTCTTGAGTAAAAACTCAACAAGTTGGACACACATGACCTTCCAGTTCTAAATCCAAACTGACATTCAGCCAAAATATTCATCTCTTCCAGATATTTTATCCACCTATCTTTCAGAATTCTTTCGCACAATTTTGCGACCATGCTGGTTATGGACACTGATCTATAATTCAGGGGTTCTTCCCTGTTTCCTCCCTTATAAATTGGTACCACATTTGCCCTCTTCCATTCTTGAGGCACTTTCCCCTCTTCCAGAGAACACACAATTAAACTGTGAATCTTATCTGCCAGTTGTTCTCTGCATTCCTTCAGTACCCAATTAGAGATTCCATCAGGTCCTGGGGCTTTCCTTACATCTTGAGTTTCCAGTAATTTATACGCTTCCTGTACATACACTTTTATATCTTTTATCACTACATTTCTAGTCACTCCCTCCCATTCCACAAACTCACTTTCATTAGTGAAAACTGACTGGAACATTTGTTCATTATTTCTGCTTGCATTGCCGCATCTTTATAGACCTCTCTTTCTGCTTTCAGTTTGGTGATTCCTTCCTTTTGTTTCAGTTTGCCATTGACAAATCTATAAAACAGTTTGGGTTCATCCTTGCAATTGTCTATTAAACCTTTTTCAAAATTCCTTTCTTCCTCTCTACTTATTCTTGTGTAATCATTTCTAGTTCTTTTATATTATTCCTTTGTTCTCTTGTTACCTCTCTTTCTCCAATTGTTCCCTGCCTTATCTCTCTCTTTTTTTTGCTATCATACACCTTCTATTAAACCACTCCTTTTTTCTGTTTTCTTTCCCCCTTACACTTGGCACAAATTTTTCCACTCCCAAATTGTAGAAGCCTAGAAAAATATCCCAGTCCCTCTGTATCTCTTTTGTTTCTCTGAATTTTCTCCAATCTGCATTTTCGAAAAATTTTCTCAATCCTGTAAAGTTTGCTTTCCCAAAGTTGTATCTTCCCTGCCTATAAAGCTCGTTTCTTGGCTCCACATTCCCTGTTATTAACTGGAACTCAATGACCACATGATCACTTTTTCCAATAGGTCACAGATAATTCAAGGATTCTACTACATCAGGTTCTTTGGTAAACAGTAAGTTTAGTCTTGCTGGTGTTCCTCACCTCTGAACCATGTCTCTTATTTGACCCATTGCGTCATCACATTGTTCATTGTTATATTTAATAATGTAGTGCCCCATGAATCTTTGCTGCCTCTTGAGTCCCATTCCTCCCAGTTTACCTCTTTACAATTGAAGTCACCCATTAAAATTATATTGTTCCTTTTCTCAATCATTTTCTGTAAATAGCTAGCCATATCTGACAACATTTCCTGGTATTCATCATCACTCCATGCTCTTGTCTTAGGGGGGAACATACACTACTACCATATCTCTCTTGCTATTCTCTCCAGTTTCTAATTTCATATTTATCACTTCAGCCCTGCCTTCTCCCATTTCCACGGTATCTACATTTATGTTGTTCGTCACTGCTATCATCACTCCTCCTCCCGTTTTTTCTCTTCTGTCTCCTCTCCACAGTTTGTATTTACCATTTCCCATATTAACATCAATATCTTCTCTTAATTTGGTCTCAACAAAGCACATAACATCAGGTTCATATACCCTCAAAAAATCATTGATTTCTAGCCTTGCAGATATTAAACCATCAACATTAGTATATGCCACTTTCCAATTCTTTTTTATGTTTTTTATATCCTCTTTTCTCCTTCTCTCTGCTGGTACCACTTCCTTAATTTCTGATCCATGTCTCTCCAATAAAACACTGTCTTCTCTTCCTCCGTTCTCTGTTCATTTTTTACCTTTGCTTCCTGTACTAACTCCTTTATCTTAGCTCTTTCTTAATCATTTGCATCTCTCCTTATCCAAACATTTTTTAACCCTTCCTTGTCTGATAATTTCCATGTTCTACTGATAATTTCATTTACTGTTGCTTGGGACTTAAACTTTACCTTCAAAGGCCTTGCCCCTCCTTCCTCGTACTTTCCTAACCTAAACACCTCTTCGATCACTTCTTGAGCTTCATGGTTTTCCTCCATGACTAGTGATATTATTTCTTTAACCTTCCTCAGCTCTTCTCTTTCTCTTTCTGATCTTATTGTCATATGTTTTTCTTTAACTCCTGAAATTATTACACATTTTTTCTTATCTGTTACATCTCTAACTAAAAATCCTCTACTTCTCAGTACCCTAACCACTTCCCTCTCCACTTTTTCCTTGCTTTGTTGTTCTATTATCTCTTTCAAATTTACATTTCCTTCTTCCTGAATTTTCTTCCACCCCTTATGTTGCTCCTTGATTTCTTTAATGTGCTCGTCCTGTATTCTTGATTTGGATTCATACTCATCTAGTTTGTTTTTCATCCTGTCCCTTTCTTCTTCTAACCTCTTATTCTCCCTCTTAAGCTGATTTATTTCATTAGAAGCTGATTCATTGCTAACTTTTAATTCGATAATTTCCCTTTCTTGTTCGTCACTGCGTGTACGAATTTTTTCCAGTTTATTCCTTAATCTTTTGATCTCATTTTCCTGCTCTATGGTCCATTCCTGTAACTCTTTAATTACTGCCCATACCTTTTTTATCTCCTGGACATTCCTCTCTGCTGTTTTCTCTACACCTGCTATTCTTGTTTGGTTCAACTTAATACTTCCATTTCCCACATCATCTTCACAGAAGCCCTCGAACTCTTTCTCGCCACTTGTAAACATTGCACTGTCCCTTTCCGCCATGATTCAACCATATGGAGACTTTGTATTTTCACTGTACCTGTTCTTTTTGTGAGCGAAACTGCGTTTTTTTTTTTTACTACTGTCCGACGGGACCACCACGCACGCATTCATTAACATGGCCACAAATAGGCTGGTCTTTTCGTCGCTGACTTTGCAATTATTTCTCCATGATCCAAGAAGAGCTCCATCTCTGTCGGCGACCTGTGTGTGTGTGTGTGTGTGTGTGTGTGTGTGTGTGTGTGTATTTACCTATTTGTACAGTATTTCCCTCTTTGTAGTATACAGGAATTAAGCAGTGCTCGTGTTGTTCCGTCTCCATATCCACATTTATCTAGTCTAATTTTACATATGTGAATGTTGTTCATCTGCAACACCTCTTTGTCTAAGTCATTCCAAGTATTTGTGTATTTACGTAATATACCTAATTGTGATATACACGAAATGTGCTATACTCGTGGGTTCCCATCGCTGTTTCTCAGGAAGTCAAATTTAGCTTTAAACTCGTTTAAGTTTTTAGACTGGACGATCTTTTTGTCCAGGCTATTTCACAGGTCTATACATCTATAAGGAAAGCTATATTTCTTGATATCCTTCAAGCAGCTGGACTTCTTCGATTATCCGTGTCCTCTTGTTGCTCTCTTATCCCATACAAACAGATCTTGGTCAATTTTATCTACTCCTATCATGGTCCTTAACACCGCAATCATGTCTCCCCTCTTTCTCCTTTCCTCTAAGGAAGGCAAATCCAGCTTTTCCAGCCTCTCTCTGTATGACAGATCTGTCAGACTGGGGACCATCTTGGTTGCTGTTCTTTGTATTCTCTCAATCTTGTTTATATCTTTCTTTTTGTGTGGGGACCACACTATCACTGCATATTCTAACCTGGGGCAGATCATGGCCACTATCAATTTTTTCATCATCTCCTCATCCATGTAATGAAATGCTACTCTTATGTTAGTCAAGAGTTTATACATCTCTTTAACTATCTTGTTAATGTGTTTTTCAGGTGACAAACTGTCTAGGACCGGCACACCCAAATCTTTCTCTTCTCTCGTTTTTGTGATTAATTCATTACCCAACAAATAATTCAGTGATGGCCTCCTGGTACTTTTACCCATTTCCAATATTTTACATTTCTTTACATTACCATTTCCCACATCCGGGTGTAATCATGTATCCTATCCAGATCCTCCTGCAGCATTTTACAATCCTCCTCAACCTCTACCTTCCTCAAGATCTTTACATCATCAGCAAACAGACTTGCATAACTGTTCACTTCATCTACAATATCGTTTACATAAATCAGGAACATTACTGGCACCAACACCGAGCCTTGAGGGACTCCACTTGTTACTTCCCTTCATCCAGACATCCTATCCTTTATTACTGTCCTCATTTGTCTGTCTCTCAAAAAGTCTCTCATTCATTCCAGGAGTTTCCCCTTCAGTCCTCCTATATACTGTACTCTAGTTTCCACATTAGTCTCTTATGGGGTACCTTGTCGAAGGCCTTCTCTAAGTCTAAGTACACACAATCAACCCAACCATCTCTCTCCTGTAGTACGTCAATCGCTCTTGAGTAAAAACTCAACATGTTAGAAACACATGACCTTCCAGTTCTGAATCCAAACTGACATTCAGCCAAAATAGTCATCTCTTCTAGATATTTTATCCATCTGTCTTTCAGGATTCTGTCACACACTTTCGTGACCATGCTGGTTAGAGACACTGGTCTATAATTCAAGGGTTCATCCCTGTTTCCTCCCTTATAAATTGGTACCACATTTGCCCTCTTCCATTCTTGTGGCGCTTTCCCCTCTTCCGGAGAACACACAATTAAACTGTGAATTTTATCCGCCAGTTGTTCTCTGCATTCCTTCAGTATCCAGTTAGAAATTCCATCAGGTGCTGGGGCTTTCCTTACATCTTGAGTTTCCAGTAATTTATACACTTCCTGTACTTCCACTTTTATATCTTTTATCACCGGTTCATTTCTAATCACTCCCTCCCCTTCCACAAACTCCTTTTCATTAGTGAAAACTGATTGGAAACATTTGTTCATTATTTCAGCTTGCATTGCAGCATCTTTATAGACCTCTCCTTTTACTTTCAGTTTGGTGATTCCTTCCTTTTGTTTCACTTTGCCATTAACAAATCTATAAAACAGTTTGGGTTCATTCATGCATTTGTCTATTATACCTTTTTCAAAATTCCTTTCTTCTTCCCTACGTATTCTTCTGTATTCATTTCTAATTCTTTTATATTCTTCCTTTGTTCTGTTGTTACCTCTCTTTCTCCAGTTGTTTCACAGCATATCTCTCTCTTTTTTTGCTATCATACATCTTCTATTAAACCACTCCTTTTTCCTGTTTTCTTTCCCTCTTACTCTTGGTACAAATTTTTCCACTCCCAAATTATAGAGGTCTAGAAAGATATCCCACTTTCTCTGTATCTCCCTTGTTTCTCTTAATTTTCTCCAATCCGCATTTTTGACAAATTTTCTCAATCCTGTAAAATTTGCTTTCCCAAAGTTGTATCTTCCCTGCCTATACAGCTCGTCTCTTGGCTCGACATTCCCTATTATCATCTGGAACTCAGTGACCACGTGATCAATTTTTCCTATAGCACGGAAATATTTCAATGATTCTGTTACATCGGGTTCTTTGGTGTACAGTAAGTTTAACCTTGCTGGTGTGTCCTCACCTCGGAACTGTCTCTTCTTTGACCCATCGCATCATCACATTATTAATAATATAGTGCCCCACGAATCTTCGCTGCCTCCTGAGTCCCATTCCTCCCAGTTCACCTCTTTACAGTTAAAGTCACCCACCAAAATTATATTGTTGCTTGTCTCAATTATTTTTTGTAAATAACTAGTCATATCTGACAACATCTGGTATTCGTCATCATTCCATGCTCTCGTCTTAGGGGGAACATACACTACCGCCGTATCTTTTTTGCCATTCTCTCCAGTTTCTGATTTCATATATATCACTTCAGCCTTGCCTTCCCATTTCCACGGTATCTTCATTTATGTTGTTCTGCACTGCTAACCTCACTCCTCCTCGCATTTTTTCTTTTTGGTCTCTTCTCCACAGTTTGTATTTACCATCGTGCAAATGAATATCAATATCTTCTCTTAACTTGGTCTCTACAAAGCACATGACATCAGGTTCATGTTCCCTCAAGAAATTGTTAATTTCAAGCCTTGCTGATATTAAACCATTAACATAGCACTGTATATACCACCTTCAAATTATTTTTGATGTTTTTTATACCCTCTTCTATCCTTCTCTCCATTGGTACCACTTCCTCAATTTCTGATCTTTCATAGCCATCCCTCTTAGTTTCCTTCACTTCTATTTCCTCACATACCACTTCCTTACTTTCATATCCATCACTTTCCAAAAAAAGTTTTCAATTCATCCTCTGTCCTCCTATCATTTTTTTCCTTTACTTGTCCCTTCAATGATTTTAAAACTTCTCTCTCTTCTTCATTCAAATCTTTTCTTACTATAATATTTTCCATCCCTTCCTCTTGCTCAGTTTCCATGTCACTTTAAGTATATCATTTACTACACTTTCTGATGACAACTTGACTCTCATTGGTCTTGTTTCCCCTTTCTTATAAGGCTCTATTCTCCTTACTTCCTCAATTTCTTTTTCCCACATGTCTCCTTCGGGATCAATCTTGCCTAGTATTCTTCTCACCAGGTTCTTGTCTCTCTTGAGTCTCATGGATCTAACCTTTTCTTCCTCCTCCCTGTTTCCTAATATTACCACACATCTGTTCCTTTCTACAGTTTCTCTCACTATTTTCTCTTTTTTCTTCAGTATTTTCACTACATTTTCTTCCATTTTTTTTCCTGTTCATTTCCCTTTCGTCCTGAATAATTTCCCTTAAGCTGACCACTTCTTTCTGTTCTTCTTCTACATGTGCCCACTTTGCCTTATGCTCTTCTAATACACTACTCACCTTCTTCTTCTTCTTAGGTTAATGGTTAGTGAAGCAGTGGAGCTTATGCACCCTCCCCTGGTGGAGGTGGTACACCGGGAAGTGGGGCCTTGCAGGGATGACCATGCACTGGTGATCAGTTGAGATCTGGAAAAAGCAGGGGAAACTCATGTCACTAACATGGATTACAGGCATCGAATTTGACCTGTGATGCGGAGGAATTGTTTCATGCAGCATAGCACCTTGGTCTTGAGGTCCTCTGGTAGCCTGACACCAGCTAGCATAATTGGGAGCGTGAAGTCGTATACACCACAGACGATCAAGGCTGAACGGAGAAAGGTTCTAACAGAGAAGAATCTCGGGCACCAAAAGACGAAGTGGAGGATGGTCTCTTCTGTGTCACCACACCATGGGCATGAAGGAGTAGGGGGAAGGCCTATCTTGTGCAGGTGTGCATTGAGTCCAGTGTTGCCAAGTCGTAGTCGAACCAATGCGGTGTCCAGGTCGCGGCTCGGGGAGCGAGCCCAAGGTTGTTGGGCAGATGAGGAACGGTACGCCGAGAGAGTGGCACTGCAGAGTAGGTCAGGGATGGCAACATTCCATAAGTCGAAGAGGGTGCAAAAGGTGTGTGATGAGAAGGAGGAAAAGTCAAGAGGATAGAATTGAATATCTGTCATCTCGTGTGCCAGTGTGGCCGCAGCATCGACCACTGTGTTTCCATGGATGCCAGTGTGGGAAGGGACCCACTGAAAATGTGCTGTAAAACCTTGTTCATGGAGAAAGAGAAGAGCAGAGTGACAGTTGAAGACTAGTTGCGATGAGAGGATGGACGCCTGGAGCACAAAAGGGCTAGGGAAGACTGAGAATCGGAAAAAATGACAACTGCCTGCTGAGGAAATGTCTCTCTGATAAACTCCAAGGCGCCCAGGATGGCATAAAGCTCGGCAGCAAGGATAGGATGAAGCCCGTCTAGTTTCCAAGTTTTACACAGAGAAAGGCAAGGGACAAAGATTGCTGCCGTCGTGGAGGGTGGGGAGGGGGCATGAGAGCCATCTGTAAAAATTTGAATTGAGTTAGTGTAACAGAGGGACACTAGTTCACCAAAGAGGGGTAGGGCATTGGGACAGTCAGTGGACTTAGTATACGGGACATGGAGGTGTAAGTAAAAAAAAGGAGGGAAGAGAGATCCAAGGGGGAACTGGAGAGACAGGAGACATGGGGAAAGGATGAGACAAGGACAATTGGCAAAAGGATTGCAAAGCACGGACAAGGAATGGAACACAGGAACGTAGAGGCCAGGATGGATCATCATGAGAGATACTAGGATGGGCATAATGTATAACCAAGGGATGGGAAGGGGAAAAGGAGAGACTTCTATATAGGGGAAAAGGAGAGACTTCTATATAGAAATGAGCAGTCTTGGAACACTCGCCATCGCTCCAGGAGTAACACATTTGCCTCTGCATGCATTGCAGCAGCCGTCGAGGAGCAGAGTGCTCCCAGTGCTGTCCGGAGGGCAGAGTTTTGAACTGTATCGAGCTTACGTAAAAGGGAGGGGGATGCGGATCCATATATAGTACAGCCATAGTCCAGTTTGCTCCTGATATACTTTCGGTAAACCTTCAACAGGACTTCCCGGGAGATGCCCCATCGGAAGCCAGTTAAGTATTTCATGAGGGAAAGGCCTTCATACAGGAGACCCGTAAATAATCAGTGTGTGCCTTCCAAGTTAGAACGGGACCATCAAGTCGGAGCCCCAGGAAAGTATGGTGATGCCTGAGAGGGACCAGGGTGTCATGAACATGAAGAATGGGCAGAGAGGGTAGTGTACGTCTAAGGGTGAAAAACATTAGAACACTCTTGTCTACATTAACCCTGAATCCCCAATTCACAAACCAGGTTAGTAGGGTGTTAATCCCCGACTGGAGACAGTCCTGTGCCTCTATCAGAGCAGATGCTGAGCTGAGGAGGGTTAGGTCATCTGCATATACTAGGAAGGAGGTGCCAGGAGGACGGGGAAGTGTGGACAACATGTTAAAGAGGAAGGGACTCAAGACTGACCCCTGAGGTACCCCTCTACGAACCGGGAACAAAGATGTTATCCCCCCAAAAGAAACTGAGAAGGTTCTACCAGAAAGGAAACTACAGAACCAAGTCAGAGGCTTCTCCACTATCCTCACTCTTGATAAATTATAGAGGATTCCCTTGTGGGAAGCAGAATCGAAGGCCCTAGCCAAGTCAATAAAAAGGACCAACATGACCTCTTTACTTCTATATGTAACTTGGATGGAATGCTCAAGTTGATGAAGGACATCCAGAGTGCCGCATCCTGGCTGGAAGTCACACTGCTTCTCCAGGAGAAGACCCTTTCTCACTGCCTACCAATGTAACCTGTTACCACTCGTTCCATGAGTTTTCCAAGGCAGGAGAGGAGTGCTATCGGCCTGTAGCTACTAAGCAGGGTGGGGTCTTTCCCTGGCTTTGGAAACGGGAGAATGGAGGTATGTTTCCATGCCTTGGGAAAGACACCCAGCTGCCAGCTATCATTTAGCAGCTTTAGGAGATCATGTCCCACAGAGGGAAGGTGGGTCAGGAATTCATACAGTATAGTATCCAGTCCAGCAGCTTTGTGTGGGGGCAGAGCACGGATTGAGACTGACAACTCATGGGAAGTGATAGGGGACAACAAATCCATGGGGGAGAGCTCTGCTTCAGCTACCTCAACCACATGCATGACCAGGGGCAAGTCAGGGAGGGAAGCAGGGATACTAAAGACATGCTGTAATGTCGTGTGAGTGCGTCAGCTTTCCCCGCGGTAATAAGTAGATCTACACCATCTAGGGTTAGTGGATATGAGAAGGAGGTTAGCTTACCCTTCATGGCCCGCAAAAAATGCCAGGTGCGAGTGGAGGAGGTGGAAAATGACAGCGAGGCTACAAAAGTTGCCCAAGCCTTCCATTTTGCAGCCATGACAGTACGAATGCATTCAGCAGTCAACTGACGATATTGAATCCTGTTGCCCTCAGATAGGCAGGTCTGCCATGCGTGCCAAGCCCGGCGCTTCACTGACACCGCCCAGTGACACTTCTCTGTCCACCAAGGGACACCACACCACGGTGTCTGACGGGAAGTGACTAGCGAAAATGTGTTCTTGCCTGCCGCTGTCAACCAGTCTGAGAAAGCACCCACAGTGATATTTAAGGGAGAATGAAGCACTGGCAGGGCAGAGAGTCCGTCAAGTCCACGGAAAACTTTGTCCATCCACCATCCCACAGATGCCAATGCAGACTCGTGGGAACTGAGTCGGAAACGGACGTGTCAGGGAAGTGGATTATCAGTGGGAGATGATCGCAACCCATAAAGGGTCCCACGGTAAACTCCATCCCATGAAAGTGAACATCCCCTATACACAGGTCTAAAGCTGAACCCACTCCTGTGTGTGGATTGTAACGGGTCTTGAGGCCCGTCGGGAAGAGAAGGGTGTATCTATCCAACTGTAGCAGATAAGAAAATAGGGATGGACCGGAGGCACTGACAGAGCAACAAGGGAGGTCAGGTTCCCACAGGGAGTGACGGGCATTGAAGTCACCAAAGACCAGTGCCGGAGAAGGGAGCTGATCAAGGTAATGAGTTAATTCAGCGACTGGGAGAGTGCGGCTGGGGTTGTATAACAGTAGTAAGGAAACTCGACGTCCCTGCAGCTCTACCTGTGAACCCAAGGTCTCCAGAACTCCATTGTGACAAGCGGTGAGGGGAAAGGACCTACAGTGAATGCCTTCCCTAACCAGCAAGGCCAAACCTCCCCCCTGTTGAGCCAGCCTATCCTGTCTTATTACAGTGTATCCCCTAAGGTTAAAGTGAAGATGTGATTTTAACCAAGTTTTTCTCACCCCAATAACCGAAGGGAGTAGTGCATCCATAAACATCTTAAATTCGTGGGTTTTTCTTAGTATTGAACAAGCGTTCCATACCACCATGGTAAAAGACTGAAAAGTGGAGTTTAGGAAGATGGTGTGAGGGAGAATAACCTGGGCATGAGTTGCTCATAGATGTCCTTGGGTGAGATTCCCTGAAGATAAGCGGAGATGGCATCGATGATGATCTGGAGAAGGGCAGCAAGGTCCACAACAGGGAGAGGTCGCTGCTGCCTACCGAGGGGAGGGGGTGGTCAAGTAGGTCGCTGGGGTCTGGCTGTCAGGGTACGGGTTGCGTGGGCACTATGAGGGGACCGTTCCTGTTGTTGACCTGGGGAGGGGAGTGGAGCCAGCAAGATCTCATCCATCGGGGTCCTGTCTACTGGGAGACGTGGGTGATGACGATGACGTTCAGGCACTCGAGGTCGCGTAGACTTGAGGGGCGAGTGGACAACCGCTGAATATGATAATCTCTGGGTGAGCGTATAAGCCTGTGGGGTTGGCGAGGGTTCTGAATCCAAGGTACCTACATCCGTTGTTACATTCCCGTCGTCCTGTTCTTCCAAGACGCCAAACCGATTCTTAATGGGTATTCCCACTGAAGGACGAGTCAACCCCGATCCTGAGGAAAAGGAACAACAGTGGGCATGGGCATGCGAGGGGGCCCAGAAGCCGTCTTGGGGGGCAGTTTCCAAACGAGCCGGCGGACGTAACTTTTTGCCGGGAACAGGATGATCCCATTGGTAGGTGGCTGAAAGGGCACGTATGATCTTGTTGATGTCCGCCATGGGTGTTGAAGAGGTCCTGTCTTCATGGTCGACATTCAAGGCCATGCGATAAACCAGACACTTATGCAAAACCGGCCTATGGGCACCACCACGCAAGTAGCACTGTGCCTCTAAAGCACAAGTGGTACCATCATTCGAACAACGATAGCCAGATTTACATGTGGCGGAACTATGACCAAAAGCATGACACCAATAGACAGGAAAAGTATATGGACTTACCTGGAAAGACACCCCACCATAAACCACACGCGATGGTAAGGGACCTGCGAACCGAAGCCGAAGTGTCGTGGAATCCTTTGGCTCACCTAGTGCAGGAAACCTGGCTGGGAGCCAAATCACCTCCACCAGACAACATGACTTCAGGGGTTGTTCATGGTTGTGTTGCAGGATGTTGATGTCCGTGGCGAGATCAGCTACTGAACATTTGCAGGCTACAGGGCATATAGTGCCAAAGGTGTAAGTACCTGTACCCACCTCCCATTCCCGTAGCCTTCGACACTTCACCTTTCAGGGGCCAAGTTCACCTAGCTGTTCCATGGGGGGGGTTTAATTTACACAAGTCCGTCTTCCGGATCTGCACCTCCAAGGTCATACCATTTCCCTTGATGAAAGTTTTATTGGCATGGTGCCACTTAGCAAAGGGTACTGTGTCCAAATACTCAGTGATCTTGGGGGGGGGGGCAGTAAATACCCTAGACCCAGAAGCCTCCTGGATATGGAAAACTGCAAATACATCGCCTTGGGGCTCATCTGATGAAATAGGAGGGTGGTAGGCAGAGCCCCTAGTAGATTTTACCTGCTCACTACTTACCTTCTCCATTTTATTACTACTCTCTTGTAGTTTTCTCCTCAATTCGATATTTTCATGCTTCATATTCCTGATCTCCTCGTTCACTATTTCATTGGACTGGATCAGACTCTGTATAGTAATCTCGATATTTTCAGACATGTCCTTTAACACTAAATTCTCCACTTTTTTTTTCAAGTTTCACTAATCCTCATAATCAATGTTTTAACTAAATCCATGACATTAGTATTATTGTCAAATCCTGGATATTCAAGTCCCTCAGTGTTTACATTATCGGCCATGTTTGAGATAGGTTACAGTACCAGAAACAGCTATTACCAAAAATACTACAAACATTCATGTATACTCTCTGCCAATAAATCTTTATATTTTTGGTAGTCTATATTAACTTACAGTATTTTAAACTTAAAACAAGACCATAGGAGACAGGACAAACATAATTCCAGAAAACTACTTAAGGTTTGCAGTAGTGGCTGGGAGCAGTCGAGATACGTCCGTTCGCACTGGCTGACAGTGTGTATTTACCTATTTGTAGTATACAGGAATTGAGCAATGCTCGTGTTGTCCTGTCTCCATATCCACATTTATCCAGTCTACCTTTACACACATGAATGTTGTTCTCCTGCACCACCTTTTCGTCTAAGTTGTTCCAAATACTTACGTATTTACTTAATATACCTAATTGTGATATACACAAAATGTGCTATGCTCGTGGGTTCCCGTCGCTGTTTCTCAGGAAGTCAAATTTAGCTTTAAACTCGTTTAAGTTTTTACATTGGATGATCTCTTTGTCAAGGCTATTCCATAAGTCTATACTTCTGTAAGGAAAGCAATATTTCTTGATATCCTTTTTCAATTTCATTCTGTGTCCTCTTGTTGCTCTCTTATCCCATAAAAACAGATCTTCTCAGTCAATTTTATCTGCTCCCACCATGGTCCTGAACACCGCAATCATGTCTCCCCTCTTTCTCCTTTCCTCTAAGGAAGGCAAATCCAGCTTTTCCAGCCTCTCTCTGTATGACAGATCTGTCAGACTGGGGACCATCTTGGTTGCTGTTCTTTGTATTCTCTCAGTCTTGTTTATATCTTTCTTTTTGTGTGGGGACCACACTACTGCTGCATATTCTAACCTGGGGCGGATCATGGCCACTATCAATTTTTTCATCATCTCCTCATCCATATAATGAAATGCTACTCTTATCTTAGTCAAGCGTTTATACGTCTCTCTAACTATCTTGCTAATGTGTTTTTCAGGTGACAAACTATCTTGGACCAGCACTCCCAAACCTTTCTCTTCTCTCCTTTTTGTGATTAATTCATTACCCAACAAATAATTCAGTGATGGCTTCTGGTACTTTAACCCATTTCCAATATTTTACATTTCTTTACATTAAATTTCATTTCCCACGTCCAGCTGTAATCATGTATCCTGTCCAGATCCTCCTGCAGCATTTTACAATCCTCCTCAACCTCTACCTTCCTCAAGATCTTTACATCATCAGCAAACAGACTTGCATAACTGTTCACTCCATCTACCATATCATTTATGTAAATCAGGAATATTTCTGGCGCCAACACCGAGCCTTGAGGGACTCCACTTGTTACTGCCCTTCATCCAGACGTCCTATCCTTTATTACTGTCCTCATTTGTCTGTCTCTCAAAAAGTCTCTCATCCATTCCAGGAGTTTCCCCTTCAGTCCTCCTATATATTCTAGTTTCTACATTAGTCTCTTATGAGGTACCTTGTCAAAGGCCTTCTCTAAGTCCAAGTACACACAATCCACCCAACCATCTCTCTCCTGTAGCACGTCAATCACTCTTGAGTAAAAGCTCAACAAGTTGGAAACACATGACCTTCCACTTCTGAATCCAAACTGACATTCAGCCAAAATATTCATCTCTTCTAGATATTTTATCTATCTGTCTTTCAGGATTCTCTCACACAATTTTGCGACCAAGCTGGTTAGAGACACTGGTCTATAATTCAGGGGTTCTTCCCTGTCTCCTCCCTTATAAATTCGTACCACATTTGCCTTCTTCCATTCTTGTGGCACTTTCCCCTCTTCCAGAGAACACATGATTAAACTGTGAATTTTATCCGCCAGTTGTTCTCTGCATTCCTTCAGTACCCAATTAGAAACTCCATCAGGTCCCGGGGCTTTCCTTACATCTTGAGTATCCAGTAATTTATACACTTCCTGTACCTCCAATTTTATATATTTTATCACCGGTACATTTTTGATCACTCCCTCCCCTTCCACAAACTCTTTTTCATTAGTGAAATCCGATTGGAAACATTTGTTCATTATTTCAGCTTGCATTGCTACGTCTAAGTAGACCTTTCCTTTTACTTTCAGTTTGGTGATTCCTTTCTTTTGTTTCAGTTTGCCATTAGCAAATCTATAAAACAGTTTGGGTTCATTATTGCATTTCTCTATTATACCTTTTTCAAAATTCCTTTCTTCTTCTCTACGTATTCTTGTGTATTCATTTCTAGTTCTTTTATATTCTTCCTTTTTTCTGTTGTTACCTCTCTTTCTCCAGTTGTTCCACGCCTTATCTCTCTCTTTTTGCTATCATACACCTTCTATTAAGCCACTCCTTTTTCCTGTTTTCTTTCCCCCTTACTCTTGGTACAAATTTTTCCACTCCCAAATTATAGAGGTCTAGAAAGATATCCCACTTCCTCTGTATCTCTCTTGTTTCTCTGAATTTTCTCCAATCCGCATTTTCAAAAAATTTTCTCAATCCTGTAAAATTTTATTTCCCAAAGTTGTATCTTCCCTGTCTATGAAGCTCATCTCTTGGCTCAACGTTCCCTATTATCATCTGGAACTCAGTGACCACGTGATCACTTTTTCCTATAGGACAGAAATATTTCAATGATTCTATTACATTAGGTTCTTTGGTAAACAGTAAATCTAACCTTGCTGGTGTGTCCTCACCTCTGAACCGTGTCTCTTGTTTGACCCATTGCGTCATCACATTATTCATTATTATATTTAATAATATAGTGCCCCACGAATCCTTGCTGCCTCCTGAGTCCCATTCCTCCCAGTTCACCTCTTTACAGTTAAAGTCACCCACCAAAATTATATTGTTGCTTTTCTCAATTATTTTTTTTAAATAACTAGTCATATCTGACAACATCTTCTGGTATTCGTCATCATTCCATGCTCTCGTCTTAGGGGGAACATACACCACCGCCGTATCTTGCCATTCTCTCCAGTTTCTAATTTCATATATATCACTTCAGCCCTGCCTTCTCCCATTTCCACGGTATCTACATTTATGTTGTTCTTCACTGCTATGATCACTCCTCCCGTCTTTTCTTTTCTGTCTCTTCTCCACAGTTTGTATTTACCATCTCCCAGATGAACATCAATATCTTCTCTTAATTTGGTCTCTACAAAGCACATGACATCAGGTTCATGTTCTCTCAAGAAATCATTAATTGTAAGCATTGCCGATATTAAACCATCAACATTAGTATATACCACCTTCAAATTATTTTTGATGTTTTTTACACCCTCTTCTCTCCTCTCCGTCGGAACCACTTCCTCAATTTCTGATCTTTCATAGCCATCCCCCTTAGTTTCCTTCACTTCTATTTCCTTACATACCACTTCCTTACTTTCATATCCATCACTCTCCAAAAAAAAGTATTACATTCTTCCTTTGTCCTCTTATCATTTTTTTCCTTTACTTGTTCCTTCAATGATTTTAAAACTTCTCTTTCTTCTTCATTCAGATCTTTTCTTATTATAATATTTTCCATCCCTGCCTCTTTGCTTAATTTCCATGTCACTTTAAGTATATCATTTACTACACATTCTGATGACAACTTGATTCTCATTGGTCTTGTTTCTCCTTTCTTATAAGGCCCTATCCTCCTTACTTCCTCAATTTCTTTTTCCCACTTGTCTCCTTCGGGATTAATCTTGCCTAATATTCCTCTCACCAGGTTCGTGTCTCTCTCGAGTCTCACGGATCTAACCTTTTCTTCCTCCTCCCTGTTTCCAAATATTATCACACATCTGTTCCTTTCTACAGTTTCTCTCACTATCTTCTCTTTTTTCTTCAGTATTTTCACTACATTTTCTTCCATTTTTTTTTCTTGTTCATTTCCCTTTCTTCCTGGATGATTTCTCTTAAGCTGACCACTTCTTTCTGTTCTTCTTCTACGTGTGCCCACTTTGCCTTATGCTCTTCTAATACACTACTCACCTTCTCCGTTTTAATAGTACTGTCTTCTAGTTTTCTCCTCAATTCAATATGTGTGTGTGTGTGTATTTACCTATTTGTATTTCCCTCTTTGTAGTATACAGGAATTGAGCAATGCTCGTGTTGTCCTGTCTTTCCACATTTATCAAGTCTACCTTTACACACATGAATGTTTTTCTCATGCACCACCTCTTTGTCTAAGTCATTCCAAATAATTGTGATATACACGGAATGTACTGTGCTCGTGGGTTTCCGTCGCTGTTTCTCAATAAGTCAAATTTAGCTTTAAACTCGTTTAAGTTTTTAGACTGGACGATCTCTTTGTCCAGGCTATTCCATAAGTCTATACTTCTGTAAGGAAAGCTATATTTCTTGATATCCTTCAAGCAGCTTGACCTTTTCAATTTCATTCTGTGTCCTCTTGTTGCTCTCTTATCCCATACAAACAGATCTTCTTTGTCAATTTTATCTACTCCCACCATGGTCCTGAACACTGCAATCATGTCTCCCCTCTTTCTCCTTTCCTCTAAGGAAGGCAAATCCAGCTTTTCCAGCCTCTCTCTGTATGACAGGTCTGCCAGACTGGGGACCATCTTGGTTGCTGTTCTTTGTATTCTCTCAATCTTGTTTATATCTTTCTTTTTGTGTGGGCACCACACTACCGCTGCATATTCTAACCTGGGGCGGATCATGGCCACTATCAATTTTTTCATCATCTCCTCATCCATATAATGAAATGCTACTCTTATGTTAGTCAAGAGTTTATAAGTCTCTCCAACTATCTTGTTAATGTGCTTTTCTGATGACAAACTACAGTATCTTGGACCAGCACTCCCAAATCTTTCTCTTCTATCCTTTTTGTGATTAATTCATTACCCAAAAAATAATTCAGTGATGGCCTCCTGGTACTTTTACCCATTTCCAATATTTTACATTTCTTTACATTAAATTTCATTTCCCACGTCCGGCTCCAATCATGTATCCTATCCAAATCCTCCTGCAGTATTTTACAATCCTCCTCAACCTCTAGCTTCCTCAAGATCTTTACATCATCAGCAAACAGACTTGCATAACTATTCACTCCATCTACCATATCATTTACGTAAATCAGGAACATTACTGGCGCCAACACCGAGCCTTGAGGGACTCCACTTGTTGTGTGTGTGTGTGTGTGTGTGTGTGTGTGTGTGTGTGTGTGTGTATTTACCTAGTTGTGATATACAGGAAGTGAGTTATGTTTGCGGGGTCCCGTCTCCTCTTCTCTGTCAATTTTTTCTATCCCATCATGGCCCAGAACACTGCAATCATGTCTCCCCTCTCTCGCCTTTCTTTTAAGGTAGGCAGATCTAGTTTTTTTCCAGCTTTTCCCTGTACAACAGATTTGCCAGGCTAGGGACCATCTTGGTTGCTTTTCTTTGTATTCTCTCGATCTTATTTATATCTTTCTTTTTATGTAGGGACCACACTACTGCGACATATTCCAACCTGGGGCTGATCATGGCCACTACCAATTTTTTTTTATAATCTCCTTGTCCATGAAGTGAAACGCTGCTTTTGTTAGTCAAGAGATTGTATGTCTCTCTAACTTCAGTATCTTGTTAATGTGTTTTTCAGGTGACAGATTTTCCTGGATCAGTACTCCCAAGTCCTCTTCTCTTGCCTTCATGATTGGTTCATTACCCATCAAATAATTCAGTGATGGTCTCTTGGTACTTTTACCCATTTCCAATAGTTTACATTTTTTTTGCATTGAATTTAATTTCCCACATCCAGCTCCACTCTGTGAATCCTATCCAGGTCTCCTGCAGCATATTACAGTCTTCTTCAACATCTACTTTCCTCATGATCTTTGCATCATCAGCAACCAGACTTGCATAACTGTTCATTCCATCTGCCATATAGTTTACATAAATCAGGAACAAAAAAGGCTCTAACACTGAGCCCTGTGGGACTCCACTTGTTACTTCTCTCCATCACAGATATCTTGCCTTGTATTATTGTCCTCATTTGCCTATCTCTCAAGAAGTCTCTTATCCATTCTAAGAGGTTCCCCTTCAATCCTCCTATGCACTCCAATTCCACATTAGTCACTTGTGGGGTACTTTATCAAAGGCTTTCTCCAGATCTAGGTACTGTACACATAATCCACCCAACTATCTTTCTCTTGTAGCACCTCAATCACCCTTGAGTTGAAGCTCAACGAGTAGGGAGCACACGACCTTCCACATCTGAATTCAAACTGACTTTCTGCCAAATCTTCTGTCTCCTCCAGATATTTTATCCATCTGTCTTTTAGGATTCTCTTCTGCAATTTGGTGATGATGCTGGTCAAGGACACTGCTTTGTGTTTCAAGGGTTCCTCCTTGTTCTTTCTCTTATAAATTGGTACCACACTGGCCCTTTTCCATTCCCAAGGCACTGCCCCTTCTTCCAAAGAACACACAATTAAACCATGAATCTTATCTACCTGTTGTTCTCTGCATTCCTTTAGTATCCAATTAGAGATCCTGTCTGGTCCTGGGGCTATCCTCACACCTTGAGTTTCCAGTAACTTGTACACTTATTGCACTTCAACTTTTACAACTTTTTTTTAGTGAGGTTGGATGGTGAGGATATGGAGAATGTGAGAGGATTCAAGTACTTGGGTAGTGTGATGAGTAAGGATGGAACTTTGGGGGATGAAGTACGTGAAAGGGTACAGCAGGGAAGAAAGGTTGTTGGTACACTGAAAGCAGTGATGAGAAACAGGGAGGTGAGTATGGAAGTTAAGAAGTCACTGCATGATGGTATTGTGATCCCTACCCTGACGTATGGAAGCGAGGCGTGGACCTTGCAAGAGGGGAGCAAGTCAAGAGTGAGAGCAGTGGAAATTAGTTACTTGAGAGGAGCATGTGGAGTGACGTGGAGGGACAGGTTAACAAATGAAGAAGTGAAGGAACGTTGTGGGGTAGATGTGGATGTGGTTGAAAAGATTAGGAGAAATACACTGAGGTGGTTTGGACATGTGGAGAGAATGGAGAATGAAAGACTGGCTAAGAGGGTGTATGTAGGTGAGGTGGAGGGAGGGAGAGGGAGGGGTAGACCGAGGATGAGGTGGAGGGATGGAGTTGAGAGGTATATGAGGGAGGGGGGGGTGAGCTGGGGGGAGGGGAGTCAAATGGTGGGTGACAGAGTGACTTGGAGGCGTTTTGTCTGCGGCCACCCTTTGCGGGATTAGGGCGTCGGGCTATAGATAGATAGATAGAACTTTTACATTGTATAACACTACATTTCTAGTCACTCTCTCCTCTTCCACAAAATCAATTTCTCTAGTGAAGACTGATTGGAAGCATTTGTTCATTATTTCAGCTTGCATAACCACATCTTTATAGACATTTCCTTGTACTTTCAGCCAATTGATTCCTTTTGTTTCAGTTTACCATTAATAAACCTGTAAAACAATTTAGGTTCTTCTTTACATTTGTCAGTTATACCATTTTTGAAGTTTCATTCTTCCTCCTTACATATTCTTGTACAGTATATTAATTTCTAGTTCTTGCTGTATGTGTGTGTGTGTGTGTGTTTTCCTGTTATATACCTATATCTACATCTATATCTCTCTCTCTCTCTCTCTCTGTACAGTATATATATATATATATATATATCTATTTATCTGTTGCCAGACGCCTCAATCCCGTTTGGGGTGGCCACAAACAAATCGCCTCCAAGTTGCCCTGTCCCCTGCCATTTCACTGCCTGCTCCCAACTCACACCCCTCTCTCTCATATACCTCTCCACCCCATCCCTCCATCTCATCCTCGGCCTCCCCCTCCCTCTTCCCCCCTCCACCTCACTCACATACACTCTCTTCATCAGTCTTTCACCCTCCATCCTCTCCACATGGCCAAACCACCTCAGTGTGTTCCTCATAACGCTTCCTATCACATCCACATCCACACCACAACGCTCCTTTATATCCTCATTCGTCAGCCTGTCTCTCCATGTGACTCCACAGGTTCCTCTTAAATAACTCATTTCCACTGCTCTCACTCTTGACTTGTGTCTTTCCAACAACGTCCAAGCTTCACTTCCATACGTTAGAGTTGGTATCACAATACTGTCATGTAGTAACTTTTTCACTTCCATGCTCACTTCCCTGTTTCTTATCACTGCTTTCAAAGAACCAACAACCTTTCTTCCCTGCTGTACCCTTTCAAGCACTTCACCCTCCAAACCTTCATCCACACTCATCACACTACCCAAGTACTTAAACGTACTCACATTTTCCAATTCCTCACCATCCAACCTCGCTGTACATTCACTAACTTCACCTCTCTCAAAGACCATCACTTTATTCTTCTCTACATTCACCTTTAGATTCCGTTTCTTACACACTCTCCCAAACTCATCCACCAAGCCTTGCAGCTCCCCTTCGTCTTCACTCAACAACACAGTATCATCTGCAAACAACAGTACAGGGAGTTTCCAAACACTATCCTCTCTCACCAGGGCCACTCCAACATCCACTACCCTACCTTGTACCTCTTTTATTACCCCATCCATGTACAGATTGAACAACCATATATATATATATATATATATATATACTGATGCCATATTCATTGTTTGACAGCTTCAGGAAAAATATATAAGTAAGAAAAGGGCTCTGTATTTTGTTTTTGTTGATTTGGAAAAGGCCTTTGACAGAATCCCTTGAGAGGTGGTGAAGTGGGCAATGAGAAAGCTTGAGTTGGAGGAGTGGCTGCATAGGGTGGTTATGGCCACATATGTGGGTGCTTGCACCCAGGTACGAGTGAATGGAGATTTGAGTGATGAGTTTTCCATGAATGTTGGTGTGCATCAGGGATCAGTTTTGAGTCCCATGTTGTTTATCATGGTACTGTACACTCAATCCTCGTAAACCGCGTGTTTATAAACCACGGATTCGTAAACCACAGTAAAGTGGCTGTCAGACTGCCGGCACCCTTAAATCGCTGTTAAGTCACGAAAATCGCGGATCTAGGCACCGAAGTGGGCCTTTTCCGAGGAGAATTGTAAACCGCGGCATTCAATTTGATAACCGCGACCCAACAACTAATCACCACCCGTCCCTGGTGGCAAGTGTGCATACTAATGCCGCCATGTTGTTGTTGTTCTGCCCGCTAACCCACACAGTTCAGAGCATTGCCGTGTGGTATGAGAGCTACCTGCCTTTTTTTGTGCACTTTCCCCCTACCTCCTACCTTCCATGGACCCTCCCGAACCCCCGAAGAAGCGCTCTAAGCACTATGGCATCAAGAAGCAGCCGCCGTTGTCGTACAGTCAACGTTTGGAGCTCATTTGTCGTGTTGAGAAGGGAGAGAAGTTTGCAAGCCTAGCGAAAGAATTTGGGAGGAACAAGTCGACCATAAGGACGATCTGCAAAACCAGGGAATAACTGAGGAAGCGCATCAAAGCATCAGTCATCTCTGAGGCAGACTTTGAGGGCTTCCTGTGGGAGGCTGAGGAGCTGGAGAAGGGAGAACAGCATGAGGGAGCACCCCCATCTCATGCTGAGAGGTTCTAAGTTCTTCCCAACACCACCCCACTTCATTCACTTAAGCAATATCATCATAGGATTAAGGCGAGATCCCTTAACATTGCTTATTTCTATTAAATACATGCACTGAATATTCCTAAATTTGTAGGTTTGTGTTTGATGGTGCCTAGATAGGTGTAGGTAGGGTGCTTTGGGGGGTGGTTGCCCAAAGTCCAGACCCTAATTAATTTTTCACATAAGAGTTATTATTTAAAAACCGCGGATTTTGTAAACTGCAGCAGTTGTCCAGACCCAAATTGCCGCGGTTTACGAGGATTGAGTGTACTTGAAGCCCTCTCACGTGACTTCAGAAACGGATTCCCATGGGAGATGTTGTATGCTGATGATTTGGTGTTGATTGCAGAGAATGAAAGGAAGGCAGAGAAAATATTTAGGAAGTGGAGAGATGGTATGGTATGGGGCACAAGGGCTTAAGGGAAAATGCAGATAAAACAATAGTGATGATATCTAGGGTTGGTGGCAGTACAGTCAGAGAAGAGGGAGAGTGGCCATGTGCAGTTTGCCACAAGGGCGTGGGAAGTAATTCCATCTTGTGCAGTGTTTATGATAAATGGGTGCACAGGAGAAGTAGTGATATTAGACGTAGACTGCTAGATAATGCTAATTTTATGTGTGTGGCATGTCAGGGAGAGCAGGTGGAGATTGTCAGGCATGAAAGGATTGAACTTGCTGGTGAGTCTCTTGAGTGTATGGAAGAGTTTTGTTATTTGGGAGACATGTTATGTGCTGGAGGTGGGGCTGGAGCTAGCTCTGTGGCTAGGGTGAGAAGTGGTTGGAAGAAGTTCAGGGAGCTGTTGCCTCTCCTGACACTGAGAGGACTATGCCTACATGCTAAGGGGTCTTTATATGCAGCATGTGTTGGGAGTGTGATGCTGTATGGTAGTGAGACCTGGGCAGCAAAGGACAAGGATATTCGCAGGCTCAAATGTACAGAAATGACAATGATTAGGTGGATGTGCAGTGCATCCCTGCATGCAAGGCCTAGGGGGGCTGGGTTTACAATGGAAGAGTTGAGAGGTAGGATGGGACTGGAGTGTATTGGTGTTTTGATGAGGAGAGGTAATTGAGATGGTTTGGACATGTGGAAAGGATGGGGGATGATAATTGGGTGCAGAAGGTGAAAAGTGTTAATATTGGGGGTGGGGTTGCGAGATGTGGACCGAGAAGGATGTGGGACGAGGTCATTAAATGTGACCTTAGGGGTAAGGGACAGAACAGGGAGGCTGCCATAGATCGAGCAACATGGAGAGCGGCCATTAGGTGACCAAGGCCAATGCATGCAAGCATGTTGGAGCTTATAAAAATGAAAACAAAAAATGATATACAATACATACTGTATATATATATATATATATATATATATATATATATATATACTGTACTGTATATGTAATTCATTTATTCTTCTGTTACCCTTGTATGGCAGCATTGACCCCTGATATTATTTTGCTATAATTTTCTTTTTCCTTTTTTTTAATGTAATCAATCAATCAGTCAATCAGCCAGCCTTGTCTGTTGTTGTTTTTCTTGCTCTTAATGTACACAGGAAGTGAAGGTGTTGGGTCTATGTTAAAGCTGCTACTAAAGGGCCAGGAATGTTGATTCACTGAGCAGCAAGGGATGCTTCTCCTGAGAATCATTTTAAGTGGCTCCAAGATTAATAGAATGGGACTTGACAGCTTGGCAGTCAGCATTATTGTACATATTTGTCAGCAAAGCACATCTATTCAGTTGTTAATATTCCCCATCCTTCTACCCTTTACCAAGTGATCTGCTTGGCCACAGTGCATGTGGAGTTGCTTAGGAAGTACTCAGCCCCTCTCAAGAAGACACCAAAGGATGATTGTAGAGACTATATCTGAAAGTTTCTGAAAGTGGGATATCCCCAGTGCTTGAGGCCATTGACTTCACTGACCACTACATTTGTTGCTAGCACATGTTTATCCAGCATGTCTTTTACAGTGACATAGATGTTTTGGTTGAGGTTGCCTAGTGAAAAGTCTTCATATGCAAGAACCTCAAGTGTTCTGTTCATTTTCTGTTTATGTAAGCAGTGAGAAACTTGAGTCACTCATTCTGCCTATCCAAGTTCAGATCTGCTGTGTGGAAATTTGCATTAATGAATTTTCAGAACACTTAACAATGGAAGCTGAGGCTGTTATCTTTGCCCCATGCAGGTGTAATGGCACAAAGAAAAGATATATACACATCCAGTGGCTGAACTTGTCATTTCTATTAGGAAAAAGTTTCAGGACATTGGTTAACCTCAGGAGTTGGCCAGAATCCATGGACTGCTTCTTGAAATTTCCAACTCTGCCCCAAGTGAATCCTCTTGTGTTGGTGACAGTGAGGGGAGGTTATATATATCTGGAACTGTGATTTCATTTGTAGGTCTCACTGTCACTGCACAGTACACACCTCTTTAACAATGGTGTCATAATAACCAGAACCCCATTAGTCCACATAAGAAGAGCATAATCATCAAATCCCCAGAAGTCCATGTAAGAAAAGTATAGTCACCAAATAACCAGTTGTCCACATAAAAAAAAATACAGAGTACAGACTGTATGGGAGCTGAGAAAAGCACAGTAGATCAGTCTGTTGGTGGAATACATAGGAGATGTAAGTGATAATTAGGGCAGTGTCTGGGTGTGATATTTAGGTGGTGCGACATGACAAGTTCAGGAGATAAGGTACAGTACCAGTCAGTGGAAGCATAAGAATGGTGGAACCAGGCCAGGAAGACATATTAAGAGGATTACTGGGGCTATGGGTCAGTTGCTCTGTGGCATTTGTGGTCTCATGCTGAGGAGAAAGCTGTGATGAAATCTCCTAGGTACTTGCACATTTATTTTGCTGGGCATGAGATAGTAAATGGTGATGACCCTGGTCAGACGTAAAGCAGAGATGCAAGGAAGTTTGAGGCTTGATGGTGATATAACATGGTCTGCCAGAATCATGTGTATATGGACTGATGGACCCTTAAGTCTAGCTATGGTTCTTCCAATTTATCTAGATCATTTGGGGGTTGTCCCTGATGGGAGTTCCCCTTCGAGCGACGCTGCCGAATCTGTACCAAAACACACCTATCTGTCTCATGTCAGCTATTTACTACCTCTAATTGAATTTTATTTACAGTATATATATATAAAATTCTCTACTATGGCTATATAGTGTAAGAAAATGCCTATTGTTTTTAATAATAACAATGACTTTTTATAAATACCTCAACACTTGGCTATGTTGCTTTCCAACATTGTCGCGCTTGTAGGTGAGTCAGTGAGGGTAGGTCAGGTGTCAATCCGCAGATCACTTTCTCTGACCGCCATTAAAAATAAGCTCCTACCCCTACTACTTGCCCTTGTCTGCTCCACAGTCGAGAAAAAGAACTTATTTACAGCGTAAATGAGTATTTTTTAGAAGAGAAGGCAAACAGGGGACCTATAATTGATCCCTCAAAAGCTGTTGCTCGAACAGCAAAGGCCACCAACGTGAGTGAAGTAACAGTCAGGCGAATTTGCTCTTCCTTCAATCAAGCCTGCATTACACAAGTCACCAGAACAAACTATAATAATTCATAAAACCATATAGACTTTTTATAGAAATAAATCACCATAAACTGTAGATTTTATATGCAGACAGAAAGAGAGAGACAGAGACAGAAACAGACAGACAGACAGACGAAGTCAGGAGGCTTTTCCTCAAATTCTAATAATTCATAAAACCGTATAGACTTTTTATAGAAATAAATCTCCATAAAATGTTGATTATATATGCAGAGAGAAAGAGAGAGAGAGAGAGAGAGAGAGCTGGGAGTGATGGTTAACCCTTGTCTCTAATCCGATAATTGGCCCAGTAGAAACTGTGGCAACGTCGCACGTAGGGGAAGTCCCGTAAGGGACAACGCCTGAACGATCTGGATAAATTGGAAGGGCCATAGTGACTGATGAAGAATCTTTAGAAGTCAGTGACAGAAAACCCTTTCACTGGGAATCATTTTCCAAGGTGGCAGGTTTTTGAAGCCCATAACATCATCCCAGTCATACTCTTATACTGTATTTTTGTATTCATCAACAGATTGAGGGAAAAACTTTGTGTATTTTCTGCCTTTTACATTGGAACATTGCTTCTGGAATGGCTGAGCAACATCAGGGCAAAAGACTGATAATATCTTTTAACTGTGGTGCATATCCCTACTGGCTTTGATGGTCACCTTCTTCATAAGTGACCTCCCAGAGCCATTGAATTGCTAGCCTACAATTGAGAGGCCTGCTTCTTGGTGGCATTCTTTTCTGCCCCATCATATGCTGCTAACAATTGTGACTGACCTTAGTCTTGTCCCACCAGCATCCCTCATCACCATTTCCCCATGACCGCCAACAATGTTAGCATTAACCCTGTATAGACCATTTACAAACCAGCCCTCATTATCAGCAGCTCATCCACTTCTGAGCCCCCTAATGTGCCATCATCTCCTCATTCTTGTCTATTACTGTACTTGTACACAAGTTAGGCTGCACCATAGCTTCAGAGCTAACTAAGATACTATATGATGGATTGTCTGTCCTTCAGTATTAGTAGTGTACCATACTAGGATTGCGATTGAAGAGTTGAGAGGAAGGATGGGACTGGGATGTTTTGGTGTTGTGATGAGGAAGGGTAGATTCAGATGGTTTGGGCATGTTGAGAGAATAGAGGATGACAGTTGAGGCCGAAGATGAGAAGCATGAACATTGTGGTAGGGTTGCAAGAGGCAGACCGAAAAAGACCTGGGACAAGGTCATAGAATGTGACCTTAGGGACATAGGACTGAATAAGGAGTTTGCCAGAGATTGAGCTGCATGGAGAGCTGCCATTAGGTGACCAAGGCCAATGCATGCAAGCAAGTTGGAGCCTTTATAAACAATATTAATGATATGACACATTTTAAAGCAAAATGGTCATCAAAATAATTATATTGTACAGTACAAAGTCTATTCAGAAAGTATCTGACCTCACCTTTTTTCCCACCAGTCAGCTGGAGGATAGGGGCAGGGTTTTGTGTGGCACAGTGTAGGGCCTTCATGCGCATGCGTGATTAATGCCAGCTGGCAAGAGTGACTCAGTGGCTGTCAGTCATGGTCGTGCACTTTATCCTTGTCACGTTCCTGTGCATGTCATGATGAAACAGTGTTACTGCATCAAATTTTGCCAAAAAATAGGTGATACCCATGTTCAAACTATTAGGAAGATCCAGCAAGTTTTAGGGAATGAAGCCATATAGGTAGTGCAAATAAAGTATTGGTACAATCGCTTAAAAAAATGGCTGAATGTCAGTTGTGAGCGAACCACATCCTGGGAGGCCATCAGCAAGCAGGAGTGCTGAAAATGTGAAGAAAATCTGCAATTTGGTCCTGGGAAATCATCAGTTGACTGTCAGAGAATCTGCAAATGAAACTGGAATCAGCGATGGATCAACACATGAAATTGTAACAGATGATTTGGGCACGAGGAGAGTTGCTGCCAAGTTTGTTCCAAAGCTACTGTCACATGAATATCAAGCCCTGTGGATGACCATTGCTCAAGACATGCTGGAGTGTGCAAATCACAATCCAGACCTTCTGAAGACTTATCATTGGAACTGAGACTTAGGTGTATGGGTACGACCCAGTAAGCAAAGCACAGTCATCTCAGTGGAAGCATGCAGGGTTGCCATGACCAAAAAAAACATGACAGGTCTGCAGCACAGTGAAATGCATGTTTTTTTTTTTTTTTTTTTTTTTTGCTACCATGGTGTTGTGCATCAGGAATATGCACCAGAAGGTCAGTCCATCAACAAACATTACTACTTCAACATTATCCACTGTCTTCATGATGCAGTTCGGTGGAAGAGACCAGACCTTTGGAAAGCGGCAAGTTGGAAGCAGCACCATGACAATGCCCCTGCCCATTCTTCTTAACAGATTCAGGAATTTTTGGCCAAACACGACATCCTGCAGGTCCAGCAGGCTCCCTTTTCACGGACCTGGGTGTATGCGGCTTCTGGATATTCCCCAAGCTCAAAATTCCGCTGAATGATTCCCGATTTGACATATGTGAAGAGACTATGACGAATGCGACAAAGCACCTGTAGGAGATACCGAAAACTGACTTTGAAAAACGTTTCAGGCAGTGGAAAGAACGTTGGGCCATGAGTGTCAAGTCAGAAGGGACCTGCTTGGAGGGGGATTAGTGTCCTATCTCAACAGATTAGCTATTTATTTTTTTAGGGCCTAAGGTCAAATACTTTCTGAACAGACTGTGTAGTTCACAACATTTTCTCCATTTTTCACAAGCTGATCATGTTTATCAACATACTTATACTGTAGTTCACATTTTTTCCGTTTTTCACAAGTGGTCATGTCTCTAGGGAGGTGAGGACACCCAAACTTTAAGATGATTCCCTAAGAAGAGGAGGTGCTGGAAGGGCAGGCTTCCTTGAGTCAGGGTCACCTCTTCTGTGGGAATTTAGTCTGTCTACCAAGTATGTGGTTACGCATCATGTCTGTGTCAGTTGATGCAAGATTCCAATTTGCCTGACAAATGTGTTCACCACACAGCAGGTCAGGTTGCCAAAGGGCTCTTTTATAAGCCAAAACTCATGTAAACTGTGCTCAGAGTGGCTGAATAGCTAAGGAGACATAAATGCTGCTTGTAGGGGGCATTTCCCCTAACTTTGTTGAGCACCACCACCTCTCCTCCTCTAAACCTCACCTTCTCTTCCTCACTGAGACTCATTTGTGTGAGGCAAGTGATAGAAACCGTTCCCTGTATTCTCCAACTTTCTCTACATTGATTTCAAAGTCAGAGATGGCCATTGTGAATATATACACAACGACATACCTTGCCCTAATCTTCCTGAACCTGAATCTTCAGAATTTGCTGCTCTCTGGCTTTGGCTATCCTGTCATTCTCTGACTAAATATATCTGTGCTGTTTATTTATCCCCTAATTCTACTGACTATGAAAAATTCTTTAAGTATCTTACTTCTAAAATGGAACACATCTTATCAATTTTTCCTTTCTCTGAAATTTCCATTCTAGGTGATTTCAGTGTTCACCACCACCTTTGGCTCTCCTCTCCTTTCACTTATCCACCTGGTGAACAAGCCTACATCTTTTCTATCTCTAAAGACCTAGAGCAGCTTGTACAGCACCCTACCTGTATCCCTGACTGTCTTGGAGAGAGTTCCAACATACATGACTCCTTCCTTACATCTAATACACCTGCTTATGCTGTAAATCTCTTCTCTCTTTTGGGCTTGTCCAGGCACAGCCTTATCACCTTAACCTGTCCTATCATCCCAGTAAGGCTAGTGGACTCTTCCAAGAAGTGGCAGCTGTGACACGTTGTTGCTGATTGGGAGGTCCTCAGGCAGTACTTCTTTGATCTTCCCTGGAATGATAACCATGGCTGAGAGCCATCTGAGTATGCCTTGCACATTAGGGGTTATTCTCTTGGGCATGGAAACGTACATTCCTTTCTCATATCCTCTGACTAATGCCGAAAAACCTTGATTTAATCACACTTGTTCTAATGCTGTTCACAACAAGGAGAAGGCCTACAAAAGGTACTAGAGCCAACTCACCCCTGAATCCCATTTCTTTTATGTTCCTGCCCAGAATCCTGCTAAGTCTGTTCTTTGTGCTGCAAAAAATAATTTTATTCATACTAAATGCACTGAACTCACTAATTCAAATTCTTTCCACTCCTTCTGGCACCTTGCTAAAAACCTTTCTTACAATTTTATCTCTTCATCCCTCCTGTTTTCCACTCTCATGGCACTGTAGCTATTTCGACTGATAAAGCAGATTCGCTCAGACTTTTTCCTCCAGTTCCACCTAAGATGTTTCTGGTGCTGTTCCCTCATCACTTGCCCCTTCTGACATGAAAATTTCTTCAGTTGGCATATTTTCTACCATTACTGGCCTCAGTGCTAATAAGGCATATGGGCCTGATGGAGTCCCTCCTGTTGTCCTCAAGAACCGTGCTTCTGTGCTTACACCATGCCTAGGTAAACTCTTTTGCCTTTGTCTGTCAACTTGTACCTTTCCTTCTTGCTGGAAGTTTGCTCTCATTCAGCCTGTTCCAAAGAAGGGTGACCATTCCCGACTCTCTAGCATCCAATTGCTTTAACATCGTGTATTTCAAAAGATTTTGAGTCAATTCGTAAGAAAAAAAATTTTAAAACACATTTCCCATCAGAGCCTTCTTTCAGATCGTCATTATGGGTTCTGCCCATACCTACCTTTCAGACTCTTGGTCATCCTTCTTTCAAGACTTTGACGAAAGGTTTGCCATTGCATTTGATATCTCAAAGGCGTTTGATCAAGTCTGGCATAAATCTTTAATTTCCAAACTGCCCTCTTACGGTTTCTATCTTTCTATCTCTGCCTTCATCTCAGGCTTCCTTCCTGGTTGTTCCAGAGCTGGTGTTGTAGATGGCCACTGTTCTTCTTCTAGAGCTATCAAGAGTGGTGTTATGCAGGGCTCTGTCCTAACATCAACTCCCTTCCTATTACAGTACTCATCAGTGACTTTCTAAACACTATATCTAACCCTATCCACTCATATGCTGATGATTCCACCCTTCACCTTTCCATTTGCTTCCTGCAGCATCCATCTCAGCAGTTACTTCAACAAACAAGGGATGAGGCAATGGCACACCTAATGTCTGATGTGGTTGATATCTCTGATTGGGGCAAATGTAATCTTGTTGTTTTTAATGCATGAAAAACCCACTTCTTACATCTTTCAACCTGATAGAATCTTCTGCAGGAGTATCCTCTAATTTTAGGCAATATCCAGTTCAATCCTGCATTATCTTTAAACATACCTAGGCTTTCATTCTTTCGGGATTTAGTTTGGAAGGATTGTAATTACCTCTCATCAAATCTGCTTCCAAGAGATTAGGTGTGCTAAGCTGACTCCATGCCTTCTTTACCCCTGCACAGTTGTTGACTTTATACATGGGTTTTATTCACCCCTGTGTAGAGTACAACTCTCATGTGTGGAGAGGCTCCCCACATACAGCTCTTCTCAACAAGGTCAAATCAAAGGCTTTCTGTCTCATTAACACTCCCCCTCTTACTGGCTTCCTTCAACCTCTATCTCTTTGCCACACTTTTGCATCTTTACCTCTTTTCTATCACTACTTCAATGGTCACTGCTTCTCTGAACTGTTTAATGGTCACTGCTTCTCTGAACTGTTTAATGGTCACTGCTCCTCTGAACTGTCTGCTTGCTTCCTTCCACCACTATGGCAGGAGCACCCGTCTAGCAACAAACACTCATCCCTTTTCCGTCCAGCTCTCTATTGCAAGAGTTGCCCATTACTTCCAGTCTTTCATGTATGCAACAGGTCAACTCTGGAACTATCTCCCTTAGTCTGTATTTCCTGCTGCCTATGATATGTCTTTCAAACGTAGTGTATCCAGGCATCTCGAAATGAATGGATCTAGAATTTGGCTCTGTGTTATCTTGTTTTTGTATTTTCTTGAAGGGAACAATTTTGTGGGTTCCTGGCCATGTGTTCCTTCTTTCTTGCATTAAAAAAAAAAAAATCTACACCAGGGTTTCTTTTCAAGCTGAATTGGAAGAAATAACAGAAACTATATCTCTATATCTCCTGGCACTCAAAAATCACTGAAAAGCAGACCTCAAGGACACCAGCCTTTTTTGTGTGCTCGGGAAATGATGCAGTCCATAGTATATGCATCCCTCTGGACTATATCCAGTTCACTCAGCTATATCAGCTGCTTAGAGCTTCATGGCACTATCAACCAATCTCTATCATATCCCATGTGCTATTCTAGGTTACCTTTTGAGGAATGATACCCCATCTTCTGTCAGAAGTATCCATGCAGGTGTTGATTTGGGTTATTTTTTCACAGGATAAGATGAATTTTTCACCATGACCAACACCAATATGGTAATTATACATGCTTCTGTATTCAGTCCAAGAGAAGTGACTGCAAACTGGAATTTACTTTTCCCCACAGGGAAAGCATTTGTAAATGGAGATGTACCAGATTTTGTCATATAGATTGATCATGACAAAACTTAGTGTTGGTTGAAAATGTAAGTGTATGTCCTTTTATGTGGTTACTTTGCACTGAGCTTAAGGGTATCCCCATGTTCATATTAAAGAAGTTGAAGATGAGACAATCTTTAACAAATCTCACGTGTCACAGGGACACAGGGTGGAGAATGGGAATTTTTGTGTATCATAGCACTGGTATAATGATGACAGCTACTGCCACTTTATTCATATGGACCCCCAATGTTGGAAACTAGGATAATGAACACTGACAGGTCATATTGAGGTCCCTTGTTGATTAGCCAGTGCCACATGGGACCCCTATCCAGGAGACTAAATTTCACTTGTTGGAGATTTAGGGCAGTACTAACCAAGGAGGTGACTTGATGGCCTATCATTGTGTGGCCTTTCCTTCCTTGATGTTAGTTGAATATTTTCCCTCTGAGGAACCATGTTGCATAGGTTATTTCTGAGAAGAATGAGGAGGAACATTTGTAGCTGAGGGCCCCTGGTTAGTCTGCAGATAGGGGAAAGCCTGTTTGTAAGAGGACTGTCTCCTGAGAGATACATGAAGATGCCCTGATTGATAGCCTATGATGTAGTCCAGGGAAAAGGACTAGTATAACACAAAAAAGCTGGGAAACCTTTGACACATCCTATAGGTCATGTGATATAACTGTAGGAATAGTTGGCAGAGTCTCAGTAGACTTACAGTAATCATTGATGTATATTGGTCTGGTGAGGTAATTCAGTTGCAGATGTCTGTCCATCACTGATGCCTGCAGTGAGACAGATGAAGAACTGCCCTGTAGCCAAGTGAATGTCCAGTTTGATAGACCAATAAATGCTTAACATGTGACATATCAGTGTGGTGAGCTCATGGACTGTTCCCTTGACAAAGGTGGAGAAGGGACTCCTAAGTAAATGGTAGTCTGTGCCACTAAGCTGGACATTTAGCCTAACGAAACAGGTCAGTGGACTTGGCTATTATTGTAGCTAATAAGCTTTGAATAGCTAAGGCTGAGTGATGTTTTTAAACTTTCTCCATTCAAAGTTGGGTGAAGAGCTGCAAGAAAAGAGCACTCCACCTTGTAAAGAGTTTGATATCAGAGTAAGACTCGTGGGTTACTTTGCCATACATAGTTACATAGTAAAAGTTAATCATGTCCCTCTATTGATGATCTGCCTTGGCGGACAGTATGCATTATTATAAAAAGTTCTATTGATGATAGATTTGTATTATCCAGTTTGTACATGACAGTTTTAGGCAATGAGTACAAAGTCTGCTTGGATGGTTTTACAGTGAGAAGAAAAAAATGCTCACTCATGATCACATCACCATCACTGGAGGGGAGGAGAGGTCTAGACTTGATGAATGTCTAGATTCCATGAGACGAAGGCTACTCTGACTCTATCACTTGAGACCATAGGAGAACAGGAGCATGTCAGAAGTGGCAGAGATTAAGCAAGCTTATGTAAGGGGAGTACATATGTTGATGAAAGACAAAATGAGACTCCCCATGGAGACTGTAAGGCATGAATGTTGGGAGCACTCTAAACTGACTGCCTGGATGATGAAACCATAGAGCTTCTCCTGTAGTGCTTGAGTATGGAGGCTGTCATAGTCTGTGAAACCTAACCCATTGGGCACAAGCATGTCTTTTTTATTTTATTCTTGCCACCTCCTAATAATTTTATTCAGCTTAGGTTAGTCATCTTGAACTAGAGACATTAGATATACCCATAATAAACCCCTTCAGTACAAGAAGCTATTCTTAAGCTGGATGAAATCATCTGGTAGCAGCAAGAATGAAGTAATAAGGACATCATCCAAAGTCTAGGAGTTAAGGGAGAAATTTGATTTCTATGTATTTTCCGGGTGATGTATATGTTGTCTTGATATATCAAACACACTTGGTTTTTCCATGCTTCTTCGTGAACATTAGTATAAAAAGCTTCTGTCTGAAAGCTTTAGTTTTTCCCAGTGGTGTACTTGGGGAAACTTTATCTTCCTTCAAGATTGTTATTATTGTAGCATCCCATTCCCAGCAGACAGTGTTCATTTTGGTCACAGCTAAGTTTGCTACCGCAAATTGACATAGGACCTCCCTCCACAAGGTATTAAAAAACACGGAAATCATAGTATATCACAATGTTTGTTCATGAAATGCCATTCATTAATATGAAATCATGTTTCCCTTGTTTTTCAGGATCACTCTAATGCATTTTGGCATGGAATCACTTAGATCTCTAAAGTAATCTAAGGATATTTCTTTGCACCAAACATTTGTCCATTCAGTCTTGAGGTTGTCCAGATTGGGTGTCTTCTTCTCTGCCATGATTTTCTTCATCTTTCACCAGCAGTTTCCTATCGGATTTAGATCCGGACTGTTGCCAGGCCAGTCGAGGACCTCAATCTGATTATCCTGAAGCCATTTTGTCACCTTTCTTGACTTAATGGAGCTGAATCATGCATGAAAAAGTTGCACCCATGAATAGCAAAAAAGTTTAACAAATGATCTTTCAGAACTAGAATGTACTGGTCACCATTCATCAAGTTCTTAGGAAGAAAGTAGAGGCCTCCCCTTCCCATTTCACCTGAGAAACACCCCCATACCATTACTGATTGTGGGTACTTAACAGTCACCACTGTGTAAGCAGGGTCATATCGATTACGGGAGGCAGGGCGATGAACTTTGGCAGAATGCACCTGGAACACTTGAAATGTGCTTTCATCGGAAAATATAACTTTTCTCCAATCATCCGATGTCCATTGTGCATACTACTTGGCAAACTGAATGCACTGCTTCTTCATGCGGTCAGTGAGAAGTGGTTTCTTGGCTGCGATGCAGCTTAGCAAACCCAGCTTCTTTTGCAAGCGATGTAGGATAGTTCAAATTGAGACATCTTGTAACGGCTGGGGATGCATTCTCTTCAATTCTGCTGCTGTCAGTCGAGGATTCTTGATTACTTCCCTCTTCAGATGCATATCTGTAACTCTGGAAGTTGTCCTCTTCTTTCCATCGCCATGGCTGTGCACTGGTACGACATGAAGTGTGGCAGGCCATGCACTGTAGCAAGAATCTTCATGACGGTCGACTTTGCACGTCCAGTACGTTCACAAATCGTGTAGATAGGGACATTATCCTGCCTCCATGCAATGATATGGACCTTCTCATCCCTTGAGCAGTACTTTCCAGGCATGAGAACTCGATTTTAGGAAAATAACAGGACAAACAGTAATGCATACGAAAAAAGAGGGAGGTGCAAGCTCAGAGCAATGGGAACATATACTCCCACTCTCGCTTCTGGGCAAGCACTGATGTGCTGAGTATTTCACCACCTCCTGCCAACACCAGAGGAGTTGTCAGTTACTTCTTGCCCAAATAATTCACTTGGTAGAGGTGGAAACACAAAGGAAAGACAGAAAACTCTCCCACAGCAATTCTGGGTGTGTAGTTCCTAAGTCAATTTGCGGTGGGTGTAGATGGAGGGAGGGACACTATCTAGACTTTGTTGGATTCACAGTAAGCCACCATCACCAGGAACATTCATGTTTGTTATATTCACCATGCCATTGATTCACAGTGCTTATATGCAATTTTAATTTTTTTTGTCTTTTCCAACACCCCTTTTTTTGATCTTATAAAGTTTCAGCCATCGGAGCTTAAGTCAGTTATGAAGGTAGAGACTGCAAATATACTGTACATAGCTTCAAGTATGCTATTGTGTTCAGATTACTAGCAACATTTTTTAGGTATCTTTACTACACACTGACAGCCTTCTTTAAAATAGGTAAGAGGCTCTGATATTTAAGTGAAAATTTGGGGTTCACCTGATGTTGCTACATATTATCAGGAGTGATTTTGAGTATTATACTTATGGAAGCACTTGGGATATTCATAGACAAATCATGAAGCTGCTAATGTACCATGGATAAGAAATCCTGATTTGTATGTTATATTAATAGGTTTTATCTTTAAAGTAAAATATTAAGATGAAGCTATATAAATCCAAATTAACCAAGGTTAATATCCACTTGAATCATAATTTACTGGGTACAGTAAGCAAATAAATTGTGCAGTAGTGTACAGTATGCAGAAAGCTAAAGATTATCTTCCATTTCAGAAAATCACTGTGTAAAATTGTTTAGATAGAAAACAGGGGTGTCACATCAGGAATTTATGTAAATAAGTACCTCAGGATAATTTTAGAGATTCAGCTGAAGAAGGAGCACTCTGAAGTGGTTATACATTGACTAACAATAGGGTATACGGTGGGTGTTTCAGGTGGGTCTTGAACTAGCAGAGGTGGTACAACAAGCCTCTCGTCGCGAGTCTCTTGCTTCTGAAGATGGGCGGCATTTGCGACCAGATGAGTATCCTATCAACAGATTTTCAAGGTCCAGATCTCCATCCCCTGTGAGAGGATCACCGACACACCAGCACAGGTTGGTACAGTAAACACGTGTTTTATGCATGTTGGCTTTACTTTTTTTTTCAACAACATGAGGTGGTAAATGGGGTAAATCCACTTAAATTGCGAGATTTATTCAAAATAACTTGGGACATGAAGTTGACTCTTCCACCGCTCCAACTGTTTGTTTTGGTGTACGATATGGCTAGACTTTTATAATGCCTGGTAAGCATCCAGTTACTGAAACTAAAGGCAGTACTGCACCCAGAAGACAAAGGATGATAGCATTGAGTTTGGGAAAGAAGCTTGAAGTATTGGAGAGATTTAAAAAGGCCATAAAACATCACTGATTAGCCATGCTTACTGCATTGCTGTAGAGAGCATATTACTGTTGCCTTCCAAGAAGATTAGTTGGCAACTTGGCGTGTTTGCATGCTTGTTTATGTGCATATTTGTGTGTATGGATTAATATTCTCTCATACAGTTGCTTGGAGTAAACAGTAGGCCTAGTGTACACGTAATTGTTTGATATGAAAGCCAAATATATGTGCATGCTTGCAGCATTGAAGAACATATCCCATTCATTTTTCTTATCTTATGAGATAATTATGTTTAAATTATGTATTTACCTATTTGTATTTACCTATTTGTAGTATACAGGAATTGAGCAATGCTCGTGTTGTCCTGTCTCCTTATCCACATTTATCAAGTCTACCTTTACACACATGAATGTTTTCTCATGCACCACCTCTTTGTCTAAGTCGTTCCAAATATTTAAGTATTTACCTAATATACCTAATTGTGATATACACGGAATGTACTATGCTCGTGGGTTTCCGTCGCTATTTCCCAATAAGTCAAATTTAGCTTTAAACTCGTTTAAGTTTTTAGACTGGACGATCTCTTTGTCCAGGCTATTCCATAAGTCTATACTTCTATAAGGAAAGCTATATTTCTTGATATCCTTCAAGCAGCTTGACTTTTTCAATTTCATTCCGTGTCCTCTTGTTGCTCTCTTATCCCATACAAACAGATCTTCTTTGTCAATTTTATCTACTCCCACCATGGTCCTGAACACTGCAATCATGTCTCCTCTCTTTCTCCATTCCTCTAAGGAAGGCAAATCCAGTTTTTCCAGCCTCTCTCTGTATGACAGGTCTGTCGGACTGGGGACCATCTTGGTTGCTGTTCTTTGTATTCTCTCAATCTTGTTTATATCTTTCTTTTTGTGTGGGGACCACACTACCGCTGCATATTCTAACCTGGGGCGGATCATGGCCACTATCAATTTTTTCATCATCACCTCATCCATATAATGAAATGCTACTCTATGTTAGTCAAAAGTTTATAAGTCTCTCCAACTATCTTGTTAATGTGCTTTTCTGGTGACAAACTATCTTGGACCAGCACTCCCAAATCTTTCTCTTCTCTCCTTTTTGTGATCAATTCATTACCCAACTAATAATTCAGTGATGGCCTCCTGGTACTTTTACCCATTTCCAATATTTTACATTTCTTTACATTAAATTTCATTTCCCACATCTGGTTCCAATTGTGTATCCTATCCAAATCCTCCTGTAGTATTTTACAATCCTCCTCAACCTCTACCTTCCTGAAGATCTTTACATCATCAGCAAACAGACTTGCATAACTATTCACTCCATCCACCATATCATTTACGTAAATCAGGAACATTACTGGCCCTAGCACCGAGCCTTGAGGGACTCCACTTGTTACTTCCCTCCATCCAGACATCCTATCCTTTATTACTGTCCTCATTTGTCTGTCTCTCAAAAAGTCTTTCATCCATTCCAGAAGTTTCCCCTTCAGTCCTCCTATATATTCTAGTTTCCACATTAGTCTCTTATGAGGTACCTTGTCAAAGGCCTTCTCTAAGTCCAAGTACACACAATCCACCCAACCATCTCTCTCCTGTACCACGTCAATTGCTCTTGAGTAAAAGCTCAACAAGTTAGATCCAAGTACACACAATCCACCCAACCATCTCTCTCCTGTACCACGTCAATCGCTCTTGAGTAAAAGCTCAACAAGTTAGAAACACATGACCTTCCACTTCTGAATCCAAACTGACATTCAGCCAAAATATTCATCTCTTCTAGATATTTTATCCATCCGTCTTTCAGGATTCTCTCACACAATTTTGCGACCATGCTGGTTAGAGACACTGGTCTATAATTCAGGGGTTCTTCCCTGTTTCCTCCCTAGTAAATTGGTACCACATTTACCCTCTTCCATTCTTGTGGCACTTTCCCTCTTCCAGTGAGCATTCGATTAAACTGTGAATTTTATCCGCCAGTTGTTCTCTGCATTCCTTCAGTACCCAATTAGAAATTCCATCAGGTCCTGGGGCTTTCCTTACATCTTGAGTTTCCAGTAATTTATACACTTCCTGTACCTCCACTTTTATATCTTTTATCACCGGAACATTTCTAATCACTCCCTCCCCTTCCACAAGCTCCTTTTCTTTAGTGAAAACTGACTGGAAATGTTTGTTCATTATTTCTGCTTGCATTGCTGCATCCTTAAAGACCTCTCCTTCTACTTTCAGTTTGGTGATTCCTTCCTTTTGTTTCAGTTTGCCATTAACAAATCTATCAAACAGTTTGGGTTCATCCTTGCATTTGTTTATTATACCTTTTTCAAAATTCCTTTCTTCTTCTCTACGTATTCTTGTGTATTCATTTCTTGTTCTTTTATGTTCTTCCTTTGTTCTGTTGTTACCTCTCATTCTCCAATTGTTCCACGCCTTATCTCTCTCTTTTTTTTTGCTATCATACACCTTCCATTAAACCACTCCTTTTTCCTGTTTTCTTTCCCTCTTACTCTTGGTACAAATTTTTCCACTCCCAAATTATAGAGGTCTAGAAAGATATCCCACTTCCTCTGTATCTCTCTTGTTTCTCTGAATTTTCTCCATTCCGCATTTTCAAAAAAGTTTCTCAGTCCTGTAAAATTTGCTTTCCCAAAGTTGTATCTTCCCTGTCTATGAAGCTCGTCTCTTGGCTTGACGTTCCCTATTAACTTCTGGAACTCAGTGACCACATGATCACTTTTTCCTAAAGGACAGAGATATTTTAATGATTCTATTACATTGGGTTCTTTGGTGAACAGTAAATCTAACCTTGCTGGTGTATCCTCACCTCGAAACTGTGTCTCTTCTTTGACCCATTGCATTATCACATTATTCATTATTATATTTAATAACATAGTGCCCCACGAATCCTCGCCGCCTCCCGAGCACCATTCCTCCCAGTTCACCTCTTTACAGTTAAAGTCACCCACCAAAATTATATTATTGCTTTTCTCAATTAATTTTTGCAAATAGCTAGCCATATCTGACAACATCCCATGGTATTCGTCATCTTTCCATGCTCTCGTCTTTGGGGGAACATACACTACCGCCATATCTCTCTTGACATTCTCTCCAGTTTCTAATTTCATATATATCACTTCCGCCCTGCCTTCTCCCATTTCCACAGTATCTACATTTATGTTGTTCTTCACTGCTATCATAACTCCTTCTCCCTTTTTTTCTTTTCTGTCTTTTCTCCACGGTTTGTATTTACCATCTCCCAAATGAACATCAATATCTTCTCTTAATTTGGTCTCTACAAAGCACATGACATCAGGTTCATGTTCTCTCAAGAAATCGTTAATTTTGATCCTTGTCGATATGAAACCATCAACATTAGTATATATCACCTTCAAATTATTTTTGACATTTTTAATACCCTCTTCTCTCCTACTCTCTGTCCGTACCACTTCCTCAACTTCTGATCTTTCACAGCCATCCCCCTTAGTTTCCTTCACTTTCCTTACTTTCGTATCCAATACTCTCCAAAAAAAAGTATTACATTCTTCCTCTGTCCTCTTATCATTTTTTTCCTTTACTTCTTCCTTTATTGATTTTAAAACTTCTCTTTCTTCTTCATTCAGATCTTTTCTTATTATGATATTTTCCATCCCCACCTCTTTGCTTAATTTCCAGGTCACTTTAAGTATCTCATTTATTACACTTTCTGATGTAAACTTGACTCTCATTGGTCTTGTTTCCCCTTTCTTATAAGGCCCTATCCTCCTTACTTCCTCAATTTCTTTTACTCACTTGTCTCCTTCGGGGTCAATCTTGCCCAATATTCCTCTCAACAGGTTCGTGTCTCTCTCGAGTCTTACTAACCTAACCTTTTCTTCCTCTTCCCTGTTTCCAAATACTACCACACATCTGTTCCTTTCTACAGTTTCTCTCACTATTTTCTCTTTTTTCTTCAGTATTTTCACTACATTTTCTTCCATTTTTTTCTTGTTCATTTCCCTTTCTTCCTGGATGATCTCTCTTAAGCTGACCACTTCTTTCTGTTCTTCTTCTACGTGTGCCCACTTTGCCTTATGCTCTTCTAATACACTACTCACCTTCTCCGTTTTATTAGTACTCTCTTCTAGTTTCCTCCTCAATTCAACATTTTCCCACTTCAAATTTCTAATCTCTTCATTCGCTGTTTCATTGGATTGGATCAGACTCTGTATGGTAGTATCCGTATTTTCAGACACATCCTTTATCACTAGATTCTCTACTTTCTTTTCAAGTTCACTAATCCTCATAATTAATGTTTTAACCAGATCCATGACATTGGTATTTGTATCAAATCCTTGGAATTCGAGTCCCTCATTGTTTACATTTTCGGCCATGCTTGATGTTGGTTAATTACCAAAACAGCTGTTACCGAAAAAAAACTACAAGCATTCATGTATACTCTAGCCAATAAATCATTACATTTTGGGTAGTCTATTAACTTTCATTATTTTAAATTTAAAACAAGACCTTAGGAGACAGGACAGACAAAATTCCTACTTACAAATTATCTCATTCTCAGAAATGTATAAAGGAAATTGAAAGTAATAGAGAGAGTTCTAGAAAGTATGGTTAAAAAAGAGTAAATATTGATGTGATATAGTTTGGTTTTATGCCTGATGAAGGGACTACCGATGCCAGATTCATTGCTTGACAGCTTCAGGAAAAATATATAGGACAGAAAAGGGATCTGAACTTTGTTGATTTGGAGAAGGCCTTTGATAGAGTCCCTAGGGAGGTGGTGAAGTGGGCAATGAGAAAGCTTGGGATCGAGGAATGGCTTGTTAGGGTGGTTATGGCAATGTATGTGGGTGACCACACCCAGGTGAGTGTGAATGGAGATTTGTGTGGTGAGTTTTCTGTGAATGTTGATGTGTAGCAGGGGTCAGTCTTGAGCCCCTAAATGTTTATCATGGTGCTTGAAGCCCTCTCACATGACTTCAGAAATGGACTCCCGTGGCAGAAATTGTTTGGCAATGATTTGGTGTTGATTGCAGAGAAAGAAAGGGAGACAGAGGAAAGATTTAGGAAATGGAGAGATGGTATGGGACACAAGGGCTTGAGAGTATATGCAGATATAACAGAGGTAATGGTGTCTAGGGTTGGTGGTGATACTGTCTAAGAAGATGGAGGGTGGCCATATGCGGTTTGCCACAAGGGCATGGGAAGTAATTCCATCTTGTCTAGTGTTTGTAATAATTGGGTATTAGAGGTAGACTGCGAGATATTGTTGATTTCATGTGTGAAGTGTCGGGGAGAGAATGGGGAGATTGTCAGGCTTGACAGGACTGATCTTGCTGGTGAGTCTCTCATGTGTGTGGAAGAGTTTTGTTACTTGGGAGACATGTTATGTGCTGGAGGTGGGGCTGGAGCTAGCTTTGTGGCTAAAGTGAGGAGTAGTTGGAAGAAGTTCTGGAAGCTGTTGCCTCCCAAGACATTGAGAGGGTTCTCCCTCTGTGCTAAGGGATCTTTGTATGCAGCATGTGTTAGATTGCAATTCATGACTGTTAGTGATTTATAGTTAACTGAAGATGGTATAACATAGGTTCAATGAGAATATGTTGCTGGATGTCTGAGGGTTGGCATTCTGGAGGATACTGTCACCTAACCCCAGTTCAAAACCAATATAAATAAAGTTCATAGCCACCTGAAATGTCACAAACTGCCACTAAATTATTGCTGTCAAACCTAAAACATGGTGAAGTCATGATAAAAGAAGAGGTTATCATTATTCACCCCAAGGTTGAACAGCAGTTGACAGGTGACTACTAGCTCACTTACTCACGCTTTAGCTGTGTGTTACACATAGACTAAAATAGATTTGCTGGTCTGGCATAGTTTGAGGGGACACTGATCCTGGATTATTGATTTGGGAGATGGTGAAGCTTGATCTCATTGTGATGGCCATGACATCAGGGAAGCACTTGGCATCATCTACAACATGTGCAGTTCAATCTGCTTAACTGACTTGACTGTAGCAGTGGATATGGGTGACTGAGGTGATAGCAGCCTCTCTTCTGGAGCTGGCATTACTTATAACTTCAGCTTAAAGAAGCTCACGAAAGTTGTTTACTTACTAATTTTTCTTCCTGTAGATGTCATGGTAACTACATGCCACTTTTAGTGCATCATGCTCATGCATGTCATTCCTTTTAAGATCTGGGCTTTTCTTTACCAAGAGGATGACAACCTTGTCCATCACTGTCAATGCATGTTGGAGCAGGTTGACAATGGGAGCTCTGAATAGCTCTGACCCTTCAGTCTCATCATTTGCTGTGTCTGTAGTGCCCTCTGCTGCTTGATGCCGATCACGTTTTTGTAAACGAGCTCCTTAGTGCGGCTTTTGAGGAGCTTTGGAATATTGTCGTAATCAGTCCCATTTTCGTTATTCACAAATGAGTAAACCATCTCAAAATACATTAGTTTTAAGTGCATTTGGGGATAATAAAATTTGTTGTTAGATCATCTGTAAAGACACTTCTCATGTCTGGTGATATTTTGGGGCCTTACATAGGTTTTGGGCACTGTCAAGGAGCCTACATATGGTGGTGCTATGCAGCTTGGGTAAAGCTGCTACGGCATTCAACTGGAAGCCAAACCTCATATTTCCCTGCAGCACCTCACCATGGAATGGCCCTAATCCACTCTGGCTGAGACATTGTCTACGACATGAAGACACTGGATCCTTGCATGGTATACTGTACTTTAACTGTAGGACAGACCCACAAAAACAGTTGCTTACCAGTGACTGACAAGTCTGCTTGACCTGACAGGCTGAGCTTAAGCAGCTAGAACAACAACAGCAAAGGGTTTCAGTTGCAGAATTTAAATATGACTGTAACAACAGCAAAGGGTATGTAGGGAACTGCATAATTTAAGTATGACTGTGGAAGCCTTGTAGATGAGTTTTCATTCTTGAAAAATTTTGTCTAATCATTGGTGTATGTGTTCTGTAACACCCACAGAAAACAAGGCTATATCTTTTGCTCATATCAGGGTACAGCAGGGAAGAAAGGTTGCTGGTTCCTTGAAAGCAGTGATAAGAAACAGGGAAGTGAGCATGGAAGTGAAAAAGTTACTACATGACAGTATTGTGATACCAACTCTAACGTACGGAAGTGAAGCTTGGACATTGTTGGAAGGACACAAGTCAAGAGTGAGAGCAGTGGAAATGAGTTATTTAAGAGGAGCCTGTGGAGTCACGTGGAGAGACAGGCTGACGAATGAGGATATAAAGGAACGTTGTGGTGTGGATGTGGATGTGATAGGAACCGTTATGAGGAATACGCTGAGGTGGTTTGGCCATGTGGAGAGGATGGAGGGTGAAAGACTGACGAAGAGAGTGTATATGAGTGAGGTGGAGGGGGAGAGAGGGAGGGGGAGGCCGAGGATGAGATGGAGGGATGGGGTGGAGAGGTATATGAGAGAGGGGGATGTGAGTTGGGAGCAGGGCAGTGAAATGGCGGGGGACAGGGCGACTTGGAGGCGATTTGTTTGTGGCCACCCCAAACGGGATTGAGGCGTCTGGCAATAGATAGATAGATAGATAGATATTGGTATCTTATTACACAATTTCAGGTACTATAATTTTTTTAATTATTGTAAAAACAATGGTTCCTAAGTCTCATCTCAACAGTGATACCTTGCTCTTCTCTCCTTTGGGAACTCCTGAACAGGGGATGGCCATGACAGAACCACGTTCATGTTACTTGAACTGCACATACACCTCTCACTTTCCCAAACACTCATCCTCCACTCTCACCAATATACAGTACTAGGTCTGTCTAAAAAGAATCCAAACTTTTTAAATAGTGCCCCAACTAGCCGGCATAACATGATCGCAATGCGAGCACTGTGTAACAATGACTTTGAGCTTTAGTCTAACACTAGCTGCATGATCACACCATATCACTCAGCCATCAAGGTACACGTGTTTGAGTGCATGTGTGTTCTAGTGTACTTGGCAGATTTTCTTGTGTCACATCTCTTGTCTGAAATTGGTGACCTCTCAGTGTGGGTTTCAACTTTGGAAAAAAAAAAAAAAAAAAAAAAAAACGCAGGGACCAAATCCAGAGAGTAGGATGGCTGAGGGATGATAGTCATCTCTTGCTTGGCCATAAAGTAACGGATAAGGAGTGACGCATGAGCAGGTACTTTGTCATGGTGCAGGATCCAGGTTTTGTGTGTCCATGCCTCAGCTAGGCATCGTCCTTTGTGCTGCTTCCCTCAAATGCTTCAGGATGTCCAAGTAAAACTGTGTTGACTGTCTGACCATGTGGAACAAACATATGATGAACAATACCCATCCAATAAAAAAAAAAAAAAAGACAATTAACATCACATTTGAGCAACTCTGACTTGCTTCCCATCCCCTCCATGGTGATGATGTTCCAACCTACCATAATGACTGCCTTTTTGTTTCAACATCATAGCCATACACCCACATTTCATCACATTTTTCAGAAAGTTCTCATCAGCATTTGAACATTCAAACAACTGACTGACTGTGATACAGTTCACCTTTTGCTCATCTGTCAGTAGATGTGGCACATTTTTAATGGTAACATGATGTCACAGTGCATTTTCAGTTTTCTGGTTAAAATCATATGGCATGAACTTTTACAGATGCCTACTTCTTTGGAAGCTTCACGGACAGTCAGGCAACAGTTTTTGCTGATCACAGCCTGCACTTTCTCAACCTGACGATCATCTCTTGACAGGGGTGCCCACAGAAGTATTTGTGGTGGACGCGCATGTTGTAAGGGGGCCCAGTTTTTAGGATAGGAGGTGGCGAGCAAAACGAGGCTATTCAGCTTTTTTTTTTTTTTTTTTTTTTTTAAGTTTTGATCAATTTAAAGGGTATTATTAAGCTATCTATAGAGGTAAATTTAGGTGTCACACTGAAATCATCAGTACTAGAGGAAGTGGGAATATTTTCATTAAAAATTATGTGAGGGTTGGAAGGATTCTCTCAGTTAGAACACTGAATTATTAGAAAATTCTGATGAATAGGACAGCATATTTAACCTAACAACGAATAATGAACTATAGGCTATGATATGAGAAGCAAATTATGACATAAATCTTTATCTAGGAAAAACTTCTACAGATGTCGTCATTCAAAAATACTATTTTTTCTAATACCAAGAACACACATAGGCTTAGGCGGTCTAGATCATAATATACGTGTGGAGCATGTAGAGTGTAGCACCAAAAATCCAAAATGGCAGTTATCCCTAATGTTCAAAGAATATTCATATCTTCTTTTACCGTGGTATTTCCCTACCTTTAGTAACACGCTATCCTTCCAGGCTTAGGTTTTTAAGTTATGCATCCCTTAGCCAAATGAATTGGTTGAATTGACAGCTGCTGCAATTCCTCAATACCTAGAAATGTAACTGTAGATTCTTATGTAGGCTGCAGGAATAAAAAAATGCAAAAAACAAATTCATAAGAAATATATAACATGTTATAGGCCTGTTCATTCATTTTCATCATCCAATCCTACGTTGCCCCATTAAGTGCATAGGAGCCCGGGGCTAGGCAAGTTGGTCCTGACATTTAAGATGAGAGTGACCAGCCTCACTCATCCCTGGGTGGCATGACGTGAGCAATAAACCCCAGCCTTCCCATGGATATAAACCTTCACTGGCTCATTCCAACTGGAGTGCCGTAATTACCCACTAAACCACCAGGTGCAAAAATTTGGTTGTATGATTACCACCCGGTGTAGTAAATGGTTTCCTGGTGTACAGGAAACCATTTGGCTTGTCACTCATTGTAGCGTCACCCAAAGGCAGAAGGAAGAGGAAAGAATGAAGGAAAGAAAGACAGAAGAGAGAGTGTAAAGTCACCCATAGGCAGAAGGATGAAGAAAAATTGAAGGAAAGAACAAAGAAATAAATTACCGCCTTCCTCGCTTCTTCTCCGATTGTAAACAACGAACGTTCTCTAGCATTTGAAAGTCATAAAATTATAATAATAATAATCGATTGTCCTGTGAGTCTCTTATCTACAATAATAACCAGTAATAAAACCATTGTTTTATCAAATAATCATTCAGGTGACCAATTATCCAAAATATCAAAGAGATAACAAAATACAGTAATCCCTTCACTATCCGATGTAATAGAGCCAAAGGCATGTCCAGAAAGTGGTTCCGTCCGGATAGTGGGCCCCTGCCTCCTGGACTGGTACTTATTGACCCTAACCCAGCCTAACTTTGAAAGCCACCTAAATAGCTCCCTACTGGACATGCATAACACCTGTTTAAACCTATTTAAAACCCAATTCACACCAATAATGGTCATAAAGCATGATATAATGAAAAGGAACCAAAGAATGAGGAATTAGAAGTGACTGTACCTCAGCCAGGGTACTTACAGCACGTTTGTGGCCGCCTTTTGTAAGGTTTTGGCAGTGGTGAAAATGCTCTTGAAGCACGTACAATAATCCAGTGTTGTGCTGCACTTACAGTAATTCTTTGCACTGTGAGTTATAACTGTTTAACACTGCACATTGTTAACTGCATCAGGCCAGTTTCAACCGCCAGTCTCAACCGTCAGGTTAGCACTGCATAGTTAATCCTTTGCACTCTAAATTTTAATTTCTTAACACGGTACAACACTGTAAATTCCCGTGTGGTCTAGTGGCAAGGTATTGCAGTTTATTCACTGTTTATTCACAAAAAAATGAGCACGTTTGGCTTCCATTACGATAAGCTACCACTCGCGATCGATGTTAGGCAATAACTGTTTGGGTGTTGGTGAGGGGGAAACAGAGTTGCCAGATCGCAATGGCCACATTACCAAACTCCTCAGTTTTCATTACCAAATTTAACTCTTCATTACCAAATTCGTAAAGCTAACATTTATTCTTCACTAATTATATATACAAGTGGAAATACAAGTAATCACTCTTATAATTAACAGCATGTTGATTATTTTCACGCTATGTACGTTAGCAGATTAATCAGAGAGAGCAGACAATCCACAATCTCCATCCTTTGTATCCTCATACATGTGAAAAATCCGTTTGGTAATGCATTACTCTGATTCATTACCAAACGAATATTTCATGATGAAATTGGCCCACATTTGGTAATGAAAAATACCAAATGGGAACCCTGAGGGGGGAGTGGGGAGGAAGGAAGGGGTGAGGGTCTGTGGTGTAACAGCTGTTCGGTGCCGAGTGGCAATTTCAAATTACGGGTGGAAAAAATTTGGATTTTGGGGGGATTTTTTTGTCTTTTTTGGCCATTTTTGGGTTCCAAAGGTCCAGGCCCACAATATCCGGTAAGGTAAGTGGGGATGTCTGGAAAGTGGGCATCCGGAAAGTACAGGGATTACTGTACAGCATTTGACTTCGTATAAAACAAGATTATGGTAAAGAAAACCATCTCAAATGTAAGGACGGGGGTAACTATTTAATTTTCTGTACTCTATTACATTGTGTGTTCTTTCATTACTTACTTAATGATAAAGTTATCAAATGCTTTAACCCTTTAACCGTGGGCATTGTTTTGACCCGACGCCCCCCCCCCCCGTGGGGGTTCCAGCCAAAATGTAAACAAACTTTAAACCTTTATAACTCTGCACAGAATAAAGCTAGAGCGAAAAATAAGATACCATTAGAAAGTACTAACCTTCAGCTTTGTAATGATGTAGGTTTCATGATTTCGTTGACTATCACTGGACGGGCAGTGCCATTAGAAGTGAGCGATCTAAAATCACTATTTTTCACCCAACACACCATTACCAAATAACAACCAGACTCTGATAATAATACTATAGACATATATGAACACTGCACATACGATAAACACCCACTCTGTGTTCAATGAGGCAGGGAAAAGGCACTGTAATTGCCCGCACTTCACTGCCACATCAGCGCCATTGTCACTCACAAAGCTGGACAGATACTGATGCATCTTTGGGCAGGGGTGGGGGGTGGAGGCTGGGGGGTGGGAGGTGGGGGCCTGGGGGGTGGGAGGTGGGGGCCCGGGGGGTGGGAGGTGGGGGCCCGGGGGGTGGGAGGTGGGGGCCCGGGGGGTGGGAGGAGGGAGGTGGGTATCGGCTGGAGTGAAAGAACTTAATAGCTACTCTCCCTTGAAACAATTGGCGCGCGGAAAAAATGCGCGGTATTCAAAATATTCACAAACATTTCAGAATGACACCCGCGGTTTGGTCCAGTTTTTGCAATGTCATTCTGGAATGACAACCGCGGTTAAGGGGTTAAATGATGATCGGGTATATGTTTAGGTAATATATTTGATTATATTATTTATTGTTGTTCAGTATGAGGTTTACTTAAGTAAGGTTGAGGAGATTTCCCTAACAGGGCCCCAGGGGTCCCTTTCTTGTCTGGCATCCGGTGCGTCCCCCTGGGGGCGCCCCTGTCTCTTCACGTGGAAGACCTTCCAGATTTGAGATTGTTTTCAATGGATGTTCTTCCTGATTTGAACAGCTGAAACCATGTGTGACATTGTGTATAGCCCAAACAGTCCTCTCCATAAGCCTGTTGCAACATTTGAAAAGTCTCTGTAAAAGTTTTGCTTCATTTTGTTTGATTTTTAATGGCTCCAACATGCTTGCATGCACCAGGCTTGGTCACCTAATGGCGGTTCTCCATGCTGGTCAATCTCTAGCAGCTTCCCTATTCAGTCCAGTATCCCCGAGCTCACACTCAGTGACCTCATCTCAGGTCTTTTTCGGTCAAACTCTCACAACCCTACCCCTATCTGTAACACTTCTCACTTTCTTCACCCAATTATCATCCCCCATCCTCACCACATGCCCAAACCACCTCAGTCTACCCCTCATCACAACACCAATATAGTCCAGTCCCATCTTACCTCTTAAATCTTCCATCATAAACCAAGCCACCCCAGGCCTCACACTCAGTGAGGCATGCACATCTACATAATCATTGTCGTTTCTGTACTTTTGAACCTGCAAATATCCTCATCCTTTACTGTCCAGGTCTCAGTATTATACAGCATTACACTCCTAACACATGCCGCATACAAAGATCCTTTAGCATGGTGGGAGAGCCCTCTCGGTGTCAGGAGAGGCAATAGCTCCCTGAACTTTTTCCAACCACTCCTCACTCTAGCCCAGAGCTCCAGCCCCACTTCCAGCACTTGACATGTCTCTCAGCAACAAAACCTTTCCACACACTCGAGAGACTCACCAACAAATTCAGTCCTTTCACACCTGACGATCTCCACATGCTCTCCCAGACACACTGCACATATGAAATCAGCATTATCTTGCAGTGTACCTCTAATACCACTACATCTCTTGTGCACCCACTTATCACAGACACTGCACTAGATGGAATTACGTCCCACGCCCTCGTTGCAAATAGCACATGGCCACTCTCCCTCTTCTTTGACAGTACCGCCACCAGCCTTGATTCTATCACCTTTGTTTTATCTGCAGTTACTCTCAAGCCTTTTTGTCCCATACCATCTCTCCACTTCCAAAATCTTTCTTCCGCCTCCCTTTCAGTCTCTCCAATCAACACCAAATCATCGACGTACAACATCTCTCACGGGAGTCCATTTCTGAAGTCATGTGGGAGGGCTTCAAGTACCATAATAAATAACAAGGGGCTCAAGATTGACCCCTGATATACACCAACATTCACAGAAAACTCATCATCCAGATCTCCATTCACTCTTACTAGGGTGTGAGCACCCACATACACAGGCAAAACCACCCTAACCAGCCACTCCTTGATTGAAACAACTTCATGCAAACACATTGCTCTTCAAGAACCTTCATTGTTCAACTTGCAACAAATCATCTGGTGCACTAAACACATGTTCATTCCAGCACATGTACATTGATGACTAAATGACGTAGTGTGACGTGGCTAGTGTTAGACTAAAGCTCAAATTCCCTGCTACACAGCGCTTCAATCGCAATGATGCTATGCCAGCTAGTTGGTTCTTTATTTTAAAAGTGTAGTTTCTTCTGGGACAGTCCTCAACATGCTCCATTCTTCTTCCACATCACATAAGATCTACTTCTGTCACTCCACAAGCTTTCTTTGGCATTCTATCTTTCTGCATTCTTTATATATGTCCTTACCATGTCAATGTATTGATCTTTCATTCTCTCAGTAATTCCACATCTCACTCCTATTGCTGTTCATCCATTACACAACACCATAAATTTCACTACTTCTTACACCATCCATCCTCCTTATGCCTGCAGGTGTCCTGAGAGAAAGATAATTTCTACAGTTTGCAACGCAGAAAACTCCCTGTTATTATCTGACTAAGTTTTATTTACATAATTATGAGTCATCATAACACCCTTTACTGCAGGCTTTCTTACTTACAAACTAACCATCCTAACCCTTCAGAATACAACCAAGCTGTCCAATTATGTTTCCCCCTTGCAATAACATGTCCTTCACCTCTCACTGTTTTGCCATATGTACACAGTATAGCTCTAATATATTTAAAACTATCAACTTCTTCAAACATTCCATTCCCTATATAAACCCTGGAATTCACTGTTTCCTCCCTTTACCCTGTACTACCTGTCAAAATCTGCCATGTCATATTTTCCGTGCATATACCATTATTTTACTTTTTTCACTTTTGCTTTTAATTTCCTTCTTGTGCAGACTCATATAAAATTTATTTACTACTTTTTGAAAACCACTCCCAGTTTTCATCAATGAGAACAGTATCATCAACATACATTAAAGTTAACTGACTCATTCATTACCATTTAACATAAATTTAGCTCTGATGCCTCATAAATCCTTCGAAATCACACTCAGAATCACCATCTTCGTCCACAGTCATGGAAGGTTCTGCTTCTGTCTGTCCTAGCACTCTGTAAACCTTCACTGCTGCCAAGATCTTGTCTTGGTTTTTTATTATGGTCCTCACGTTGGCTTCATTCATGTCATAGGCCTTGGCAATGTCCACTTTCCTCTCCCGTTTCTTCTTCCTCTCGATGCTTTCTAGCTTGATGGCCTGAGGGAGGTGCCGCCGCTTCTTGGGGTTCTCAGAAGGCTTCCTAGGCATCATGAGCAGGGTAAAATGCAGTAACAAGGGCAGAAAATGCAACAAGAAAAAAGCACCTTCCAATGCGAATTATGCGACTGAGTGGTGCTGTGGCGGGAGAAATTTAAACAAAACATCACGTGAGAGCAGAAGCGTTTTTAATTGGGTAACATCATGATCACCTCACGATAGTGGGCGGGGGGAGGCTACTTGATCGGAAGTTTTTATTGGCTGTCAGCATCACGGGAACGTCCAGTATGACCATGTTGGACCAGGGGTGATCGTGCTAGAGGCGAACTCTGTGGATTTCGCCCACTTCTCAGAGCTCCGTCCATGTTATGCTAATGCAACCGTGTTACAGTAATTAAACCGAATTAAATCTTACTAATTATTGCTCTCCATGCTGGACACGAATCGTGCTGGACAAACGCGTGTTGGATGCGAGGGTACTGTACAATGAAATATTTTCTTAAAATACATGTGCTTGGGGAGTAAGGGGTTCAATTACTGGACTGGTGGAAGGGACTCAGGGAGTGCTAACGGTCCACGGGTTAGGGGATGCAATACTTTCTTTGCCCTGGGTGCTGGCAGCCCACGCTATGCCACTGCCGTACAGCACAGAAATCTGCTAGACTGGCCTAAACAGTGATACGAATCCATGAGACTGATGGAAATTAGGGAACATTAAGGAAAACAATGCTAGACAGGACTTTACAATATGCGAGATATTGCGTAAGCTTTTTAGTGCCCCTCCGTGTAAAACAATTAACTCAGAGTCAAATGGCCACCCCATAAGGGATTATGGCATCTGGCAATAGGTAGGTAGGTAGGTAGGTTTATCATTTATTATCCCCCCAATATTTTTTAAAACCTCTACATTTAGCAGGCAAGCTGCCATATTAGCAACACTGGGCGGGAGGTGGCTGGCAGGCCCTCACAAGTTAGAACATGATGAGCCGGTGCACCATCATACCAAGATATGGCATCCCTTAGCCGAGATTTCACATCTTCAGGATAGTTTTACGAGAATTTTCTGACCAGTGGAGCAACACGAGCCCTAACAGCCTAGAATGATGCATCATCATTCCAAGATGGGCCTTCCATAAGACGTCATTTTATGAGTTTGGGGAAATTTTTCCTAGATTTTTTTTTTTACCGATTTTGAAAATTTTAAATTATTTCCATTAACAATTTTCATGTGCCATTATGACTTGTGCGTAATTCTGACATATAGGATGCCGACTTGCAGAGGTTTTACTGTATCTGAAAATCATTGTTTCCCTTTTCACGTGTAGTACAGTAAGTCTATAAGTCATCCTCGCTTGCCATTAAGTCAACAGTAAATTCCTGAAAAATAGCCTGTTAAAGTTCCATTTCTGCTGAATTGCAAGTTTCTCCCAGTTCATACCTCCATGGCTTATAATGGGGATTACTTATAATGACATCCATTCTTAGCCACGGTAGCTCTTGGCCCCAGCACAGCTGTAACTTGTTGTTGTAATCAGACACCAGCTATGTTTCCTGTGACTAATTTTGTCTTTTTTCAGACACTTGCGGTCATTGACACCCATTCGACGGAGTCCATCCCCTAGACGTGGCTCTCAGCATCAACATCCACATGACATTGGTTTCAGTGATGCTGTCAGTGATGTTGTTGACCTTGTCAAATTTGACCATATACAGAAGAGAGATCATATGAGAAGTATGTATCATTGGAGCTCTAGTGTAGAAAGATTTAGTTATAAGATGAACTAGTGAGTGGTATGGCTTTGGGTGGTTCATTATAAATATGTCAGACTGAATGTCCAAGGAACAGAAGAGGGAAAGGAAGAGGTTGTTGAAGTGGCTCCCAGGCTCATTTGGAGATGAACCTGGTGGAATGCAGGAAACCAGTCACTTCAGCCAAGCATTTCAGTAGATCTCATTGAAATGAGGTTGAAAGTTTGTCTGTGTTGTGTGATTGATGTATAGGCGTGTGTGTTGCTGTGTGAGGTGTGTCATTATCGTGATGTTAAACTGGGTTTTATATGAGATGTATTTTTGTTTTATTACAAACTTACAGAAGAGTTTTGAGTCTTTAATAGTCTGGCTAGGTAAAGTCATGTACAGTTGCCCAAGGAAGTGATAGCAGAGTTTCCAAACTTTTTGCATACTCCTCCATATATCTTTATAAGATGAAACCTTATTCGTGAACCTTTAATGAAAACAATCATTAAATGTCAAAATGCTTGTGCATTTCAATTTTGTCTGGAGTAATGAGTTAGTTACAATATTAGGAAATCCTCAACTGGAACTACACGAAATTTCAGATTAGGATATCCTCACCTGGAACTACATGAAATTTCAGAACCCACTCAGGGACAATAAGGAATAATTTGCAGAGTCCAGATCTATCTATCTATCTATTGCCAGATGCCTTAATCCCATAAGGTGTGGTCCCAAACAAATCACCTCCATGTCGCCCTGTCCCCTGCCATTTCACCGCCCCGCTCCCAGCTCACACACCCCTCTCTCATATACCTCTCCACTCCATCCCTCCATCTCATCCTTGGCCTCCCCCTCCCTCTCCCCCTAACTCACATACAGACTCTCCTTATCAGTCTCTCACTGTCCATTCTCTCCACGTGACCAAACACCTCAGTGTGTTTCTCCTTACGCTTCCTATCACATCCACATCCACACCACAACGTTCCTTCACCTCCTCATTTGTCAGTCTGTCTCTCCATGTGACTCCATATGCTCCTCTCAAATAATCCATTTCCACTGCTCTCACTCATGACTTCTGTCCCTCCAACAAGGTCCAAGCTTCATTTCCATATGTTAGAGTTGGTATCACAATACTGTCATGTAGTAGCTTTTTCACTTCCATGCTCACTTCCCTGTTTCTTATCAGTGCTTTGAAGGAACCAGCAACGTTTCTTCCTTGTTGTACCCTTTCAAACACTTCACCCTCTAAACTTCCATCCTTACCATCACACTACCCAAGTACTTAAACATACTCACATTCTCCATTTCCTTCTCATCCAGCCTCACTGTACACTCACTGACTTCACTTCCCTCAAAGACCATAACTTTACTCTTCCCTACATTCAACTTTAGATTCTGTTTCTTACACATTCTCCCAAACTCATCCACCAAGCCTTGCAGCTCCCCTTCGTCTTCACTTAACAACACAGTATTGCCTGCAAACAACAGCACAGGGAGTTTACAGACACTCCCCTTTCTCACTAGGGCTGCTCCAACATCCACTTCCTTACCTTGTACCGGTATGTCTTTTATAACGCCATCCATATACAGATTTAACAACCATGGAGAAATGACACATCCCTGTTTCAATCCACTCTTCAAATAGAAAAATTCACTCAGTTCACTATCCATACACACTGCAGCCTTAGCACCCTCATACATGCTCTTCATGGCCTTCAGCAACTTCCCATCTTCTCCATATAATCTTAATACCTTTCACAATCCTTGTCTATCCACCCTGTCATATGTTTTCTCCAAATCCATGAAGGCCACATACAACTTCTTTCCCTTCTTGAGAAACTGTTCCACTAAAGATCTAAGAATGAATATCTGATCTACACAACCTCTTCCCTTCCTCAAACCAAATCAAGTATGGTAAAAACAATGGTTCTTTAACAGCTGAAAAGAATATAGCTTAAACAAACAAACCAAATCTGGCAGTGATGTTAAGAAAATCTCAGCTGTTAGAACACTGACAAATAAGGCGGTCCCCGTTTTACGAACGGTTGACTTATGAATTTTCAACTTTACGATGGTGCACCTTCAGTACGGTATTCAATAAAATACATAGATATTCGGCACTTTATTGTAAAATAGGCTTTATGTTAAAGATTTTGCCCAACTGTAGGCTAAAGTAAGTGTTCTAAGCACATTTAAAAAGCTTGGTAGACTTGGCTTGACTATGATGTTCGGTTAGTTAGGTGTATTAAATGCATTTTCAACTACAAAATTTCCACTTATGATCAGTTTCGTGGAACGTAACCCGATCGTAAGTCAAGGACCAACTGTATTTCCATAAGGGGTGCGAATGAGGAGGTGAAAAAGAGAGAGATTTTCCTAGTGCTTGTGAGTACAAAAGTGGACACATGTACAGTAAGTAGATTAGTGGAGGCTAAATGGAGAGGTGAGAGTGTGAGAGAGTGGGAGTATGGATGGGGTACATGCACAGGTGTACAGTAGGGCACCAGGTTTTGCCCCTAATAGGGATTGTGAAGAGTGCTGTGAAAGCTGATTTCACCAGAGCTGGGGCACTGACCTTATGGGAAATAAGCTAATAGGGACCAGACCCATAAAAAAACTCACTCCCCTAGTGTATTTCCTACTTTAAATATGTCCAAAACTGACCTGAAATGTTGCTCTTAACACATTAATTCATAAAGTAACTAACAATAAAACATAAAAACATCACAAAATACAGTACAGTACACTTAAATACAGTATATATTGGCAGTATTACTTACACGTGCAACACACACTCTCCCTCTTTTCAAACATAACACTCACTAGAAAGACCAGGGTGATGGGCTTAATGGACTTGATGCTATGGGGGCATCCGAGGTTTGGGATACAGCTAGTGGGCCCCACCACTGCCACCAACACCTTCTCCATCACCACCACTGCCTCCAACACCGACTCCATCACCATCACTGCCTCCAACATCATCTCCATCCCCAGCACTCCTTTCTTGTTGTGCCCTTTAATGCAGCAAGTTCACTCTGTTATGCCTCTCCCTTGAAGCTTTTCACTCTTGCTGCTGCACAAAGCCCAGGAATCCCACATCAAGCATGAGGTTGGCCACGGCTTCAGGATCTGGGCAGGTGCCACGTTCAGAGGACCCCTCAGCTCGGAATGGGACCTCCACTTCCCTAGGCTCCTGGGACCTTGTTTAAAAGTACTTGAGTAATTAATGCCTGTTGGCCTTTCTGGATTTTTTTTTTGAACACTTCACCAATGAGGGAGATGACTGATTTAATATTCTTCATCACTTTCTCTTTGTGGATGAAACTGAAAGGCTCAATCTCTTCAGCAGTTCACCAGCAGGCAATAATAATGCTGGACAGGAATGAAGGGGTTGGAGCACTTTCCACTTCCACTTGTGGCTCCTAGGCAGTCTGTTGTTCCACCTCCAAATCCTTATCTGGCATTTCTTCTGTGGCCTCCTGTGGAGGCACGGGCCTGATCAGGTCCTCGATTTCCTCCTGTGGTATGTCGGCAAACCCAGGAAATGGGAGCTGCCATATCGTCTTCTAAGAGCTGTTGTTGTTCCTCCTGGCAGGGCTGACTAGTGATGAGATTTGGCAACAGTGGCTTCCATGCATGGGTAAAGGTGGGCACAGAGAGCTATTCCCATGTGCTCACAAAAGACTCAACTGCTTGAAGGTTGTAAAATTTTTTCCAAAAAACCTTGGCAAAGATAGTGGAGTCAGGGGTTGTGGAGGAAGAAGAGACAGGGTTGTCACTGTCACTCTTGCCATCCAAAACAGGCACTGTGGAGGTCCTAGGCCGAGGCGACTCAGAGCCCTGGATTTCTAGGAGCTCCTGTTGTATGTCCATGGCTGCCCTAAGCTGGTTGTGGATGTCCTGGTAAAAAATTAGTTTGATGTTGGCAATCACCTCCTGATCCAGAGGCTGGATCTTTGAAGTGGTGTTTGGTGGCAGAAACACCACCCGTACTGCTGGGTGCCTCCCAGCGATGAAGCAGGCCTGGCCTGGGGCATTGTCTATGAACAATAGGGCATGGAAGGCCAGGTTGTTCTCTTCTCAGAAAGCTTTTGTGTCAGGGACAAAGTGGTTGTCAAACCACTCCAGCAACATGATGGAGGTCATGTAGGCCTTGGAGTTGGATATCCAAATGTACCCCTTCAGGTTCTCTGTGTCAGCATGCCTGTAGGCTTGTAGCTGCTTTGAGTGGTACAGGATAAGAGTGTGCATCATGTGGGTTCCTGTAGCACTGGAGGTCAAGAGGACTGTAAATCTGTCATTCACCATCTTGACACCCCTGGCCTGCCTTTCAGACATGGCGATATATGTTGAGAAGGGGGATTGTTTCCAGTATACCCTCATAATTATAGACCTGGGTCAAGGAGTGGTTGTCATCGTCAACAATTTTTTTCGGCTACACCTGGGAAGGAGGCCATGGCTTCCACATCAGCAGACTGTGCCTCCCCATGGTAGAACACATGCTTGACTTTGGCCATGCCGTTGAACCTCTGTAGCCAACCTTGTGAAGCAGTGAACTCTGGGGGTGACGTAATGTTACGTTTCTTTGCAACTTCATCATAAAATAGGTGGGCTTGGTCTTGAATTTTGGGCCCTGACACACTGACGCCTTCTTGGGCCGTCCTATTCAACCACTGTAACAAAAAGAGTCTAAACTACAAAAAGGGCAACTAGCATGACCTGAAGAAGTACGTCTTAGAAATAGATTGGGAAAAGGAGCTTAGAGGGCAAAATTTAAATGTTATATATACAGTAGAAAATTCTGTGATTTTTATGAAACAGGAGTCCAAAGTCACATCCCTTAGCACAAAGAAATAGAAATGAAAATAAAAAAATGATTTAATACAGAATGTAAAAAATCAAAAGAAAAAAGAGACTTTGTGGAATAGATACAGAAGACACAATAGTGAGAAAGGGCATATAACAACTATAAACAGGCAAGAAATGATTATACAAGGATAAAGAGGGAAACTCAAAGACAGTTTGAGGAAGACATTATAAATAAAAGCAGTGATCAACCTAAGCTATTTTACAGCTACATCCGAAGCAAAACCAAAGATAAAATACAGGCCATTATGGACGAAGGAATCATCTATATACGAGAAAGATATTTGTCAAGCACTAAATAAAAACTTCCGATCAGTTTTTAAAATAATTTTGAAAGAGATGATATGGAACATGCATGCCCACACATATTACCAGATGTACAAATATCAGAAAAAGAAGTACAGGAAGAGTTAAGTAAATTAGACAAAGGAAATTTCAGGTTGGGTGCTACATGAATGTGCAAAAAAGTTAAGCAGACCATTATATTTAATATTCAAGGAATCCCCAGGTCATGGTAAACTACCAGATGTTTGGAAGAAAGCAAACATTGTTCCCCTATTCAGGAAAGGGAATAAACAGAATCCACTCAACTACCGACCACTATCATTGACCTAGTGCAGCTTGTACAGCACCATACCCATATCCCTGACCACCTTGGAGAGAGTTCCAACATACTTCACCTCTTCCTTAAAAGTGATCCTTCTGCTAACGCTGTGAATCTTTCTTCTCTGTTGGGCTCTTCCGATCACAACCTTATTACCTTAACCTGCCCTGTCGCTCCAGTACGGCCTGTGGACTCTCCAAAGAAACAATGGTTGTGGCACTTTGGAGCTGCTGACTGGGAGGCCCTCAGGGATTGCTTCTTTGATTTTCCCTGGAATGATTATTGTTTCCATGGCTGGGAGCCATCTGAGTGTATCACGCACATTACAGAGGTTATTCTCTCGGGCATGGAAGCATACATACCTTTCTGATATCCTTTGGCTAATGCAAAGAAGCCATGATTTTATCATGCTTGTTCTAATGCTGTCCACAGCAAGGAAAAGGCCTATAAAAGGTACCAGAGCCAACACACTCCTGAATCACATCTTTTTTATGTTTCTGCCTGGAATCATACTAAGTCTGTTCTTTGCTCTGCTAAAAATAATTTTATCCGCAATAAATGCTCTCAGCTCTCCAACTTGAATTCTTCTTGCTCCTTCTGGCACCTTGCCAAAAACCTTTCTAACAACTTTACCTCATCATCCTCCCCTCCTCTTTTCTGCTCTAATGGCTCTGTAGCTATTTATTCTACTGATAAAGAAGATCTCCTTGCCCAGACTTTCTCCTCCAATTCCACCTTAGACGATTCCATTGCTGTTCCTCCATAACTTCCGCCCTCTGACATCCTTATGGCTGACATTAAAATGTCTTCAACTGATGTATTTTCTGCCATCATTGGCCGCACTACTAACAAGGCATATGGGCCTGATGGAGTCCCTCCTGTTGTCCTCAAGAACTGTGCTTCTGTGCTTACACCCTGCCCAGGTAAACTTTTTTGTCTTTGTCTGTCAACTTATACCTTGCCTTCTTGCTGGAAGTTTGCTCTCATTCAGCCAGTTCCTCTAAGGGTGACCATTCCCAATCCTCTAACTATTGCCCAGGTGCTTTAACATCCTGTGTCTCAAAAGTTTTTGAGTCTACAGTATTCTTAACAGAAAACTTTTAAAGCATCTTTCCTATCACAACCTTCTTTCTGATCATCAGTATGGGTTCTGTCAGGGACGCTCCACTGGCGATCTTTTCGTGTACCCCTCAGACTCCTGGTCATCCTCCATTCGGGACTTTGGCAAAGGCTTTGTCATTGCACTGGACATCTCAAAGTCTTTTGATTGAGTCTGGCATAAATCTTTAATTTCCAACTGCCCTCTTACAGTTTCTGTCCTTCTATCTGTGCCTTCATCTCTAGCATCCTTTCTGGTCATTCTATAGATGCTGTTGTAGATGGCCACCATTCTTCTTCCAGATCTATCAATAGAGGTGTTCCTCAGGGCTCTGTCCTATCACCAACTCTCGTCATTGTATTCATAATGACCTTCTGAGTTGTACATCTAATCCTTTCCACTCATACGCCAATGATTCCACCCTTCACCTTCCCATTCGGTTTCCATAATGTCCATTTTAGCAGTTACTTCAGCAAACAAAGGATGAGGCTATGGCACACCTAATGTCGGACTTGGCTTGTATCTCTGACTGGGGTAAAAGTATCGTGTTTGTAATGAATCAAAGTCTCAATTCTTACACCTATCAACCCGACAGAATCTTCCACAGGAGTACCCACTAATGTTTAATAATATCCAGCTCAGTCCTGTATCATCCTTAAACATACTTGGGGTTTCATTCTCTCAGGATTAATCGTGGAAAGATCATATTACATCTCTGGTAAAATCTGCTTCCAAGAGATTAGGTGTACTAAGCTGACTCTGTACCTTCTTTACCCCTACACAGTTGTTGACTTTATACATGGGTTTTATTCGCCCCTGTTTAGAGTACAACTCTTGTGTGGGGAGGCTCCCCACATACAGCTCTTCTCAATAGGATGGAGTCAAAGGCTTCTCATCTCATTAACTCTCCTCCTCTTACTGACTCCCTTCAACCTTTGTCTCTTCGCTGCACCGTTGCGTCTTTGTCTCGTTTCTACCACTACTTCAATGGTCACTGTTCCTCTGAACTGTCTGCTTACATCCCTACACCTCTACAACTTGCACTTAGCACACGACTAGCAACAAACTCACATCCCTTTTCTGTCCAACTCTCTAATGCAAGAGTTAATCATTATTTCCAGTCCTTCATTTATGCAACAGGTCAACCCTGGAACTGTCTTCTGTCTGTATTTCCTGGTTTCTGTGATCTCCTGTCTTTCAAACGCAGTGTGTCCAGGCATCTAGAAATGAATGGATCTTGAATTTGGCTCTCTTCTGTATTGTTTTTGTTTTTTTCTTGGAAGGAATGGTTTGCTGGCTCCTGGCCTTTGGTTCCCTCTTCTTTGCATTTAAAAAAAAAAAAAAAATGTAAGATAATGGAAAAGCTGATAAGAAAAGTTTGGGTAAACTATCTAGAACACAGTTTGATAACAGAAAGGCAGTTCAGTTTAGAAAGAGAAAAATCATGAGTTACTAATCTGTTAAGCTACTATGATACAGTTACAGAACCATTGCAGAAAAGAGAAGGATGGGTGGACAGTGTCTATTGAGATTTCAAGATAGCATTTGACAGAGTACTGCACCAAAGACTTTTAAGGAAACTGTACCATCAAGGAAGTATCCAAGGAAACCTGTACTGTTGGATGCAGGATTTTCTCAGAAAAAGGGAAATGAGAACAGTACTAAGGGGAAATTACTCATCATGGAGAGAATTGACAAGTGGAATTCCACAAGGCTCAGTGCTGGCACCTATTATGTTTATAGTACAGTCATCCCTTAACATCTGCATTTTTTACATACACAGTTTTAAATATCTGCAGGTGGATATAACATAAACGGTTTTAAATATCCGCAGGTGGATACAGTACCAGGGCCGGATTCACTAAAGCATTTTATCTTATTGAACTCTGCTGTCATTGTTCACTGCAAATGTAACATTATCCCAGGCACTGTTCATGGTTGTTTTAGTGATGGCATTATCCAGTGAATCAGATATAACACTCTTCCTTTTGGCCATTTCATTTCTTAATGCCATTAATTCATCAGGGGAAAAGTTAGGACGGGCTAGCTGGGGGTATTTCTTTCTTCCATGTATCCTCAATGAGCTGGTCTAAATCAGTTTGCTGCTCTCCCCCCTCCTGTCTCTCTCTTGTCCCCCTCTATGAGCTGGTCTAAACCGGTTTGCTGTCCTCTCCCCCTCCCCTCTCTCTCTCCCTCTCTCTCTTTCGATGAGCTGATCTAAACCAGTTTGCTGCCCTTCCCTCCCCCCCTCTCTCTCTGGAAGATAATAGGAAGTATTATTCGCCCAAATTGCACTGAAATCATACAAGAGTGGCTGAAAGTGTTATTTTATATTATATTGTGAATTACCGTGATATAAATACAAGTGATGTAGTTATATTTTTGCGATAATCAGAGAAGTCATGATGGTAAGCACATTAGTTATCGAACATTTTTGCGGTTGCAAATTGTGCAGCTATGCTATGAAATGACTCATGACATTATATCAATAAGCTTTATAAAAGTAAGTGGTAGTAAAAGTCATTCATGAAGTTTGATAAAATTTGTAATGATTTTCCTCACATTGTTACTGTTTCGCTAAAGTCTAACGTAAAGACTGGAATAACGTAACAAAATCATAGGAAACTGGCACAAAGTGTTTTATTTTTATTATTATAGCAATTACTGTGATGAGGTAATGTGGCTGTAACCCTATTATGTATGGAAAAAATCTTGTGGTTTGGTGCAAATTTCCACCTCTCTGGGCTATTTCCTGCGTCAGACAGTCAAAACATACCTTGTATTCTCTCACATCGTTCTCCGTGCTTGGAGTGCCTATGGACATGCAGTTTGTTGCAAACGATAGTAGAAAGATTGATATTTGTCTGACAAAAATTTTAGCACTCAAGATTAACGATAAGTGGGTTAAAACATGAGCTTTAAAACACGCAATTTTTTTCCTTTTTCTCCACAGTGAGCACAGTCAGTACGTTGTCATCACAGCTGCTGCAGCCAAAGGGTTAAGGGGGGTCCAGGGGTGTTTTTAAGGGGGGCAGCAGATATCTGTGGATTTTTAACATACACGAGTGTCTTTGTTATCTAACCCCCGTGGATGTTAAAGGAGCACTGTATACATAAATGACACAGACAGCAACATTAGAAATGGAAGCTATGTAAATATGTTTCCTGATGATACAAAAATACAAAGGAAAATTTCTAACAGATCCTTGCAGAGATCTACAAGAATTAAATAAACTTCATGAATAGAGCAATAAATGGCAAATGGAATTTAATGTGGACGAGTGTTATGTAATTAAGTTTGATAAAAGTGAGAAAAGACTAGACTGGGATTATAAGTTTGGAAATTCAACCCTACACATATCAGAATGGGAGAAGGACCTAGGAGTGATTATCAGTAACGGACTATCTGCGGCTGACCACATCAGTGAGAAGGTACATAACATGTATATACTGCTTGCTAATATGAGAACAGCATTCACATAAATATATATATGAAGACATGCTGAGAAAGATATTTTAATAATTCATTGGACCGACACTGTAGTATGCATCAGTAGTCTGGAATCCTAATCTCAAAATACACATAGATAAGATTGAAAAAGTACATAGGGCAGCAATAAGATAAGTACCAAGCTTAAGGGATCTAAACTGCGAAGAAAGACTAGAAAAACTGAATTTACCAACACTACCGAAGAGAAGGAAAAGAGGAGACATGACTATGCTATATTAATGCATCTCAGGGAAAGAGAAAATTGACATAAATGAATATAAAACCTATGGGGAAACATCAGTAAGAGGACACTGCAAAAAAAATACATAAAAAGAGAGGCGATAAAGACAAGGAAATTCAGTTTCCCAAATGGAGCAACTGATCAGTGGAATGCATTACCGAATGAAATAGCATGTGCCAAAACTATAAAAATAATTTTAAGGATATGTATGACAAAAATAGTTTAATACATGGGACAGTATGAGCTTGACTCCTTCCTGTAAAGATACAATTAGCTTAGAAGAATTTGGTAAGAACATGCAGAGAGAGAGAGAGAGAGAGAGAGAGAGAGAAATTCCTTCCCACAATATAATTACAATATCAGTACAGTAATACTCAGTACAGTAATGGGAATAAATGCATATGATAGTACACAGTATGTGTGTATGTACCGTACAGTACACTTCTGCTCGGTATGGGTATTCGTTTCAGTACCACAGCCAGCCAACTTAGCCATACAGCCTTAATGAGATAGGTTAGGTTGGGTTAGGATATGATAACATATATAATTTTGCCTGGGAAACACATTGAGCATATTTCTGAGAAAATCATAAGGTTAGTTTTGAAACGACGGGGCAAACATTGTTCCTGGCTGAGGGGTACCAGTGACAACCATGCATGTAACACAGACCACAAGCCATGAGTAAATGTACAGCTAAAGCGCCTGTCTGCCTCTACACCGAATGGTGGGAGTCCCCCAGCCTCCAGGATTAGTGCGAAACCCCCTACCACGCACGCCTATCTGCTTCCCTACTGAATGGTCAGAGTTGCCTGGCAGGCCGCATTAGTCACACACTGCCTGAGGCAGTGATGTACTGGTCATCCGTTGTTGCCATCACATCCTAACCCTTGCCTGGGCAAATGAAGTAAACCTTATATGCAGATGTCAGTTTGCTGCGTTTTGTTTCGTCTGTGCTCGGACGCAACCGTGGCATGCAATATGGGAGTGCTGTACTGCTTGCTGGCCAACACAAGCCTGCACTTCGGTTCCCGCCTTTGTCTCCCTCATGAGTGGTAGCTCTTGCAACGGTGGCATTGAATGCAGTTGCTGTTGTGGTGGTCCTCTACCTTCTTCAGGTTGTGGCCATCCTCTGCTGTATTCTTGGGTGTGTGGTGATGGCCCCACCACCATCTGAGAAGTGGAAGAGGAAGGTTCTGACTCTGGAGAAGAAACGTGAGATATTGTGCAAAGCTGATGCGGGCTGGACCACAAGACACTTCGCGAACATGACCTAGCCCGTTCAACATTGTTTGATATCAAAAAGTCACACGACAAGCTTACGTAGTAGGGACAGGACTTCAGCGAAAGCACATGTAGGGGCGAAAGGAAGGTACTGGCCTAGGCCAGGCATGCCATTATCGACCAGTTGACATTGATGTGGTTTCGCCAGCAACGTGATGCCAGTGTGCTAGTGTGTGGGACCAAGGTGAAGGCTGCTGCCGAGAAGTTTTGCACACTTGCACAACGTGAACAACTTCAAGGCATCCAAGGGATGGCTCTTTTGCTTCAAGCTTCGCCATGGACTTACTGGTTGTAAGGCACACGGAGAGGCCTTGGACATGGCAGCGGAGGAAGTACATCTGTTTCGCCAGAAAGTGCAGTACTTGATGAAGGACAAGGGCCTTGCCCTTGGTCAAGTCTATATCACTGACAAAACAGGTCTCTTCTACTGCTTCTTGCCCACCAGCACCCTGGCTGAGGAAAGAGAAGACGGTGCCTGGTCGGAAGTTGTCCAAACAAACGTGTCTCTGTTTTGTGCTGTGCCAGTGCTAACAGGATGCACTGCCTCAAACCCATTGTTGTTGGGCATGCAAAACAACCATGTTGTATCCGTGGGTTCATGGATAGCCTGCCTGTTGTGTGGTACCATTCTGCAAAGGCCTGGTTTACTGCTAAGATCTTCAGAGACTTGTTCCACAGACACTTCGTCAGGGAGGTTATCCGTTATCAAACGGAGGTCCTTGGTATCACTCGCGACCAGGGGAAGGCACTCCTGCTCTTGGACAGTGCCCTTGCATATCCATGTGAGAAGGATTTGGTTGCTTATGATGGGCAGATTAGGTGCATGTTTCTTCCACCTAATACGACTGCTCTGATTCAACCAATGGACCAGGGTGTTATCGTGGCTGCCGAGAGACTGTACTGACGGAGGTTGCTGAATGAGGTGATGGTGGTGCTGGAGGATGAGGATGCGGCTGAGGGCACACGTGGGGAGCAGACTTTGCAGATTCTTCGGCATTATGACCTGAAGTCTGCAGTGTTCAACTGGACGAACGCGTGGAAGGAAGTCTCTGTTAAAACCCTCGAAAGTGGTTGGTCTCGTCTCCTGCAAGGACTTGAAGCCGAGCACAACTTTGAGGGAATTGACGTGGATGATTTCCATAGCTGCCTTAGAACAGAAGGAGAGCAGGTGAATGTCGACAATGTGAGGGATTGGCTGGATGACGACAGTGACGATCCTGGTTATCAGACCATGTTTGATGAGATCACTGTTGCTTGCTGTGAGGGCACGGAAGAGAACAGCGAGACCAACAAGGACGAGGATGAGGACCCTGACTCACTGCCCTCTGCAAGGCCTTCACTCCCTCATCTCAGTGTCCTCCGTGGTTACCTGGAGGGGGTGCTGGAGTATGCTGAGCACCCACATTGTGACAGGGAGTTGGTGCTGCTCAACCTGGCGATGGAGCTGCGGGCAGTCCGGGACACTGTCATCCTCCTGCAGAATCGTTGTTCCTATCGTCAGACCAGGATCAACTCCTTCCTCAAGCCAGCGACCCCCACGAGTGCCAGCCCATTCTCACCACCACCACCTCCACCACCACCAGCTCGTTTCCCGCCTTCACCATCGGATCCTCAGCTGAGCACATCGACAGCCATTGAGTCTCTGTTGGATGTAAGTTTGTGGCTTTCTTCGGAGTCTCCTGAGGTGGGTAGGCCACCATCACCGCACCGCACATCACCGGTCATCGTTCACCTCCGGCAGGTTCAAGAGGAGGAGGAGGAGGAGTTCTTGGACATTTTCTAGGTGCGAATGTTTACCACTAGACCACATGGGACAACTCTACACTTGCTGAAGATGTGCAGGTTAAGAAGCCTGTCTGCGTTGCACTCAGTGGTAAGTACCCCAACCGATGCATTTGGCAGATAACTTTAGGTTTCCTTCATAGTTTGCTTGGTGTAAAATTTTTTTAGGATATTCCCATGTGTGTCTTGATGTCAGAATATGGCAGAATGACCTGAAAACAGTGCTAAAAATAGGAGGAGTACTGTACATGCAGTAGTTTATAGGTAGCATGTTTTTTGGTTTTGTGTTTTTTTTGCATGGATTTCTTGATGTTGAAAATTATTTTGGATAATCCTATGTATGTTTTGATGTCTATGGCAGATTGACCAGAAAACAATGCCAAAATAAGGAGGAGTACTGTACATACAGTAGTGTATAGGTAGGGTGTTTTTTGGTTTTCAGTGTTTTTTTTTTTTTCATGGTTTTCTTGGTGTTGAAATTGATTTTGGATAATCCTATGTATGTTTTGATGTCAAAATATGGCAGAAAGACCAGAAAACACTGCCAATATAAGGTGGGGCACTGTACATACTGTAGTGTATAGGTAGGGTGTTTTTTGGTTTTCAGTGGTTTTTCTGCATGGTTTTCTTGGTGTTTAGTATTACTTTGGATATTCCTGTGTGTGTTTTGATGTCAAAATATACCTGAATGACTGGAAAACACTGACAAATTAAGCATAGATACTGTACAAATAGGTTAAGTATAGGTTGGAGGTTGGGTATAAGTAGGGTCTGGGTATAGTAGGGGATTAGTGTTCATTATCCAGATGTTGTCGCTACCCAGACATGCCTTTGGCACTATTATGTCCAGATAAATGAGGGATTACCGTATTCTCTTACCCTGCAGTGCTTGTAGATGGTAGCAAGCTGCATTAACTACATATCTTTAACTTTATAACATGACTAAAATAAAAAGGGAAAAAGAGATTTTTAGTCAAATAAAAACCTGGCATTCTGTATATTTCTTTTCCTTTTAGAGTTGTGAATATGCACAACAATCCTGTATTCTCCACATCATTAGAAGAAGCCAGTCACTGTATATAGATAGAAATATAAGATATTACAGCAATTATTTCTTATTCTCAGGTTACATTGTAAAGGAGCACTTTTCTTTGTGTTTCAGGTAAAAGGCACGATGATTATGGTCTCATGTCTCCACTACGAGGCCGAAACCGAGACCCATTTCCTCCTCGGCCATGGATGAGGGATATCAGGTCTGCCTCAAACAGCCCAGATCGCCATTATGTGACTACAAGGCTGGATGCACGTTCACGTAGTCCCTCACCTCGTTCAGGGCCAGCTGGGACAACAGGACGACGTGGTCGCACCCTTGAGTATTATGGAACTGCATCCTTGGACCGTCGCTCTCGGAGCCCCTCACCACCTCGTCGTGCTGGCTCCAGCTATCCTACTATACCACAGCGGCGTGGTGGTGGCCGACGATTGCCACCCACACCGAATAAACCCTCCACACTCCACTTGGGGCCTCAATCACAGCCTCAGCCAGGCCATCAGTCTCTTCCTGGAGGCAAATCTCCTACTAGATCACAACCAATCAACTTTCCCAAGCTGAATGCCTCACCCACCCATGTGCCCAAATTAGACATGCCACCAGTGTTTCGAGAGCGTAGGACTCCACCTATAACAGAGGGAAGTGCAAGACCTCGTGCACCACCCCCAGGCAAGGTTTTACCTCCTGGAGCACTGCGCCGACCCCCTATGGCACCAATTAGAGATCAGTACCCATATGAGCGGCGGCCAGAGGAACCACTGAGTTTTGAACGAGCAGTGGCCATTGGACGGGGCACCCGCCAGTTACCCTCACCAGCAGTGCCTAATGGATACAAACCAGGGCGGGAGCGGCCAGTTCCACGGCTGCCTGCCCCAGCAGTGGGAGGGGGGGCTGGTGCACCCAGGAGGTCTGCTCCAGGAGTACGCCACAGTGACAGTGATGAGGATGATTGGTGCTAGTGGCTATCACAGGGTGATGTTAGCCCCTCTCACCCCCGGGCCAGTGTGGGGGGCAACATCACCCTGGTTAATCGTGCCTGGGATGAAATCAGGGCCCTGGTTCTGGGCCGGGGCCGGAACCAGGGTAGGGGAAAGGGTGGGGTAGGCAAGTGTAGCCACATAACTATATGTGGCTTTTCTCCATGTTTGTTTTGTACCATATCCCCTACAAGTGCTTTATTTATACATACAACAAATGTTCTATCAGATCTGTGATATATTAATGTCACCATTACTGTAGATCTCCTGTATGGGAGTTGTATGAATATCAAAAATTTGGAGAAGAATGAGATACTAGTCTCATATTTCTCACATCAAACTGTATTCCAGGAAAGCACTCAAATAAATCAGTACTGTTCAGATGTTATACTACCTACTGATGCATTACTCATTAATGCTTCCCATACTTTAGTTTTGCACTCATTGTAGGCTCAGATGTGTTACATTTGAAGTACTGGCAAATTACAAGTACAATACACAATACATGAATATATCACACAGAAAATGAGTGCAACATAGAAATGATGTAAGAGCAGCAGTTGTTAGTATTCCATTGTCGTTATAGTAATAATGAATTTGAGTGATGATTTTGAATACAGCCAATATAAGTGTTGTTAGATGTAAGGCATAATTGTGTTACCTCAATCTTCTGGTTTTGAAGAACAAATAGTTTTGCTCGCTAGAAAAAAATGACTGATCTTTGGAGTTTGTTCTCCTTGTGACATGGTTAAGTATTTCTCTGATGGAGTTTATATAAGGTACATATTTGTTGTCATTCACTGGATGCGTAAGTGATTATACTAGAAGGTGAACTTTACCAAGCATTTAGGTGAGAAATTATTTTCATGATACTGATGCTCACTCATTCAATTGAGTTATAACCACATTATGAAATATTTAACTCAGCCAACAAATTACAGAAGATTTATTTATCATTTAAGAGTAGCGAATGGTATAGTTTGTTGTATGCTTTAAGATGCGTGCCTATGATCATGATGTTACAGTACTTATAAATGGTACTGTACTAACTTTAGAAATAGAAAACAGAACACTTTCATTTTATTATTAATGGAAAAATAATATTCAGCAGCAAAGGCTGCTGACTTTCAGTGATCTTGATTGTTTTCTCTCATACTAATGCAGCCCCCCTCCCCCCAAAAAAAAGAAAAAATCAGCATAATGCCACCAGTTCGGAAACTTCATACATGGAAGCATGGTCTGTATAAAATTTTGAGATCCATTTCAGATTGCTCTGATAAAGTTACAGCCTGTGTAAGGTAATTAGTATATTGTACTAATTACCTCATAGAGTATCCTACCGAACACTATTTTTGAATGTATACAGATCAAGCTGAGTGCATCATAATTCTTTTACAGTCACCGCTTACTTTATGAATTTTTATACCAATAATGGCTCAAGCAGAATCAGCCAGGCATGCATAAAACCTTTCAGTAAAGGGAAGTTGGTCATGTAAATGTTGTAACTGTAGATCTTTTGAAACCTTTACCACTGACTTTTTTGTATGAGAAGTCCTGCCTTATATTGGAAGGTCCTCAATGATGTGGCCTGGTAGCACTATAGACACAGTATTGAGATACCTAGGGCACCCACTTAGGTTTGGGGCCTCAGGGGTTTAGTATAAAAGTAATCCTAAGGTTGCTATGTAATCTTGGGGTTGCTGTACCTAGGTATATTTCAAGTACACCCCAATCTGTAGTGGGTGAGTACACACCCAGCCTTCAACAGTTTCATATGCTAGATGGAAGCCAATATATTGTGTGATTTTATGATTACAGGCTCTCAGATAGCTAAGAAAATCATTTTCATCTGCATACAAACCATGAAGCATACTTTGTTATAATTCATCACATGCTCATTAACTAGTTGCAAGTATAAAGTATGAGATCACATGCATCACTCAGCCAAGAGATGTAGATAAGACTACATCGGTCCCAGTTTCCTTGTACAGTAGATACATTTTAAATGCATTTTTGTAATAATATAGTGCTCCTTCCTGTGACCAAGGTTGAGGAGACTTGTTGCTAGTGTTTGAATAGATGTATCTTGTAAATCTGTTATTGAAACCTTGAGGTCCAACATATAGTAGCTCTTGGTATATCCACTTATGTTCAATTGATACTGCTTTATCTTAAAGCTATATTTCATACATAATGTTTGTACAGTAATGTATGGTAGGAATGTACTGCCTTATTTTTTCTAATCAATATTCTGATATTGTTCATCATGTTCATTTCTTGGCAGCCAAATGTTACAAGTTAATAGGTCATTTTGTGATGTACAAGTAACAGAGCAAGAGAAAATGCAGCAGATGTACTGTAGGTTATGAAGTAGTGTCAAGAGTTTATGGCCCAGTGTGTTGCATGTAGAATAATATGGGCCAAAGATTTGAAGTAACTAGAAAAAACATACCATTCACATAAATTTTGTATATTTTGACACTTTTTATACAGTTCTTCATGTTCAGGTTTCTGCAGAAGTTATTAGAAGAACACTTGTTACATGGCTGTCTAGTCTGCTACTTTTCATTGCTCTGTCATTTGTTTAGTGATGACCTTTTTAAAAGGCCAATGATGAAAGTGTTTCACACTGTATGTTCTTCATCTGAAGTCTTTTATAGTCCAGTACAGTTACTCTCTGTAAAAGTTCTAAAATGTTGATAATATTTTACCGACATGAAAAAAAAAAAAAAATCAGTTCAAAATCTCATGGGGAAAAAAAGAAAAGTTTCAGGTCAATACATATATATATATATATATATATATATATATATATGGTATATTTAATAGACATAGATTATTCAGTACTGTATAACATCTGCAATATATGAATTATCCAGATCTTAAATATTTATTACATTTATATTATTATTCACCAAGAGATGAAAGAAATCATGATAGTTTCCAAAATTTAAGTTTTAGGAAATATTTCACAACTACTTCTTGGCAAAGCAGAGAGTTAGTGGCCAGGCCCTGTGCCAGTACTGTACTCATGTTGGCTCTCCGCCCCCAACCCCATCCCCTGCCTTTTACTTGACCCTCCCTGTACAGATATAAACAAACATGCGGGTAAATGGCCCCCTTTGAACCACCATAACCACCAGTCACCACACCCACCCTACAGTGTCCAGATCACAGCCAGTCAGTTGCCATATGTTGGCAACTGTAACAAAAGAAATGTATATGTAAAAGTGTCTTTGGTGAAAATTCTTGGGCACCCCTTTTTGTTTTATATCTTACCAATTACGCTGGCAGTACAGTATCGTAGTCTTTTGTTGCAAAAGGTTTCCATTTTGTAACATGACTGAGAGACCACATTTTATACTCTTTTATTACTATACACATATAAAAGGGGTGCTTCAAGAACTTCTTTAAGGGAACTATTATTGTTAAATAATAACTCTTAAGTCTCTTGTGCATGAATGGCCAATTTGAAATGGCTGATGTTCTTTCACTCATCAGTGTGTAATCCTCTTTAAGCATTGGTATTTAAAAAAAATAAAACAAAAATAAAGCATTTTCAAAACATTTTTTGTGACTTAAGTCAGTGTTAAACATGTCTGGAGCTCCAGTTTGAGGCCATTTAATAACTCCCACCTCTTTTCATTAATTAGAGCATAAAAAGAAAGAACAAACCTCCCCCAACCTTCTCAACTCCTTCTACCATGTAATTATTGCTGGCCTTGTCTTTTTAGAAGATTGCAAAGAACTTTTGTATGTTCTTTGTATAATCATGTGTGCCTTCATTCTCTTCAGTTTTCTCTGCCTGTGACGATATTTGATGATGATTGAGCTTATTGTGATAAATGCCACATGGTTCAAGATATATATATATATATATATATATATATATATATATATATATATATATATATATAATAAACTCTTTGCTCCACCAGCCCTTCCCTTCTCCTTCCTTTATACATAGAGAAAGTAAGTTGAGTTTTGTTCAGAATGAATTGATGGAGCTCAGGTTTGTGCCATCCCAGTAATGGAATGATAATGTTGAATGTAGTTAATGTTGTAAGGGACAGCAGTGAGCCAAACATGTAGGTGTCTTTCAGCTGATTAACTGACAAATATTAAAGGGAAGATTTCAGCATGTAGTTTAATACTTGTGAATAGAGTAGTAGTGTTGCATATATCAGATGATCATACTGCCCAGTACAGTAAATTAATGAGAAAATTTCCTGCAAATTTACACAAAACTCACTGCTGTCACAAATATTGAGCCTTCTGCAGCATGTGTTTAGTTTGGGGATTTTTATACTGAAAAGTTTTGCAAGATGTTAGTGTTATATGCAAAGTTTAAAGTGCAGTATACAGGCATATAAGATAAATGGCATTTTAGTCATATTTTACTGTCACAAACACATCCATGGTGGCCAAATTATCATAATACTTCTATCTAATCCCTCATGTAAGAACCAATCAACCATTCCTGAATTATCAGGAAATGTTTTTAATATCCAGTTCCTTTTGTTGCCAACTACTTGTGATAACATAGATCACAGGCTATGGTGGAAATTCACGATCCACACAGACAGTTCCTAAAATTTACAAAGGATTATAATTTTAGGAAAATTGTTCAATATCTTTTACAGCATTCCAAAAATGTAGTAAATTTTGTCTGTGTGATTTCTCTGAAGATACAAAATATACTGTTCTTATTAAGATTAAAATAAAATTTACTTAGGCCTATACAGTAGTAATATGCATTATTAATACAATATATATTTATTTATTATTTACTCAGATTGGTCTAATAAACTTGGTCATGCAAATGCTGTCCAGTTGCAACTGAGAACTTCCAATAGGAACTGCTCTGATTTACTGGTACAGCAAGGAAAACGTCCAAACTTGTATTTTCTATCAAAAGAAATTTTATTCACTGTTTTTTCATGTACAAGTATCTCCAAGTCTTTTATATTTTAGAAGTTCCATGAGGACGTCATGGTGAGACGTCTTGCAAAAAGTGTTATGACAGGTAAAGTTTGTTGTACCCGCTCACTCGATTATGTATAGCACATTGTACCCAGTAACTTTTAGATGTTTTTGAAATAACTTTTATACGAATTGTTCGTTTTCCTACAATAAATGATTACAAAGTGAGACATAGTGCTAGATGAATAACAGTTGTGTGGGTGTAAGTGAGAGGATTTCTGCCTTCAGTCAGGACTTTCATTGTCAAACACCGGATTCAGGGATTTCCAAATTGTGAAGCATTTACTTCATGTACACTGTACATTATATATATGGAGAACTTCTTAGATGGCTGCACATCCAAGCCTAGTAAAATATAAGTGTTGGTTAATGTATTTGCTTTAGTTTTTCTTATTTAAAACTACTGTTTTTTTTTTTTTTTTTTTTTTAAATAGGAGCGACCAACATTCTATGTAGTATGTAGTTACGTTTGTGTGAAGCTACAGAACGTGGTGAATGTTTTTGGCGTATCCAATAGAGCCAGGATTCCGGGGGCTTGAATGATGAGTGAATGGAAGCATGGCCTATTGGACTGGGCATTTTTGGGCTGTTTGGACATTGCTACTCCTCCCCCTTGCCCTAGGGTGGGAAAGGAGGTCCGGATGATGATGATGATATATATATATATATATATATATATATATATATACATACACACACACACACACGCACACACACATTCAGGTATCCATATAGATGGCTACACCGTGACATTACATCATCATCTTATGGTATCTTTTATATGTTGATGTCTTTATGGACAGTGTCATACATTCAAAAACTGTTTGCTGTGATTTATCTGGACATCAGCTCAACATTTTTTTCTTGTAAAACATAATATAAAACTCAGAGTAAAAAAAAAAAATAGTTCAGTAACTTTAAATAATAAAAACTAAAGCAAATGCATTAACCAACACTTATATTTTAAATATTTTATAAGGCTTGGATGTGTAGCCATCTAAGAGGCTCTCCATACTACAGGCTACTCTGTAGGAGACTGGACTCACTTGTATATGTTTGTGAATAACTCAATTGGGAGCTTTTGATCATTGTGGTGGGGAGGTAAATATAGCAGAATTCCAAACACAGTATACCTCTGAAAATAGTCAATCTCCATTTGTCCGGCAGTATTTGAGAATTGTAAATTTTTCAGGCAGATGTTAAAGGTGTGCAAGATGAGTATGATTAATAAAAGTGCAAGACAGTTTTTCATTCATATAATCTTCTACTTGATACTCTTCCTAAGGTTTTCATACAGCGTGCATGAAGAGGTCTGTACAGAATTACTGAATAAACATTTTATCAAATGAATATATGAGTATCACCTTTTTTGAGCATGTTCTAATTACACTGAGGATAAGATGTCTGTCTATCTATTTATCAATTGCCAGACGTCTTAGTCCTGTAACGGGTGTGATGGTAAAATCAACCAGTTTCATATCACATGCTTCAAGATGTTGGAATCTAAGGCTAGTAAAGGAAGAGGATACCTGTATTCATAGGTTCAAATGTGTATCAATCTATCTTTTGCCAGATGCCTTAATTCCATAAGGGATGACCACAAACAAAGGGCCTCCAAGATGCCCTGTCCCCTGCAATTTCACTGCCCTCCCCCCAGCTCACACACCCCTCGCTCCAACATACATAGATGATAGTGATTAAATGGATGTGTGGTGCATCCTTGAATGTCAGGCCTGGGGGGTCAGGATTGCTAATGAAGAGATGATGGAATGGATGGGACTTTAATGCATTAGTTTTGTGATAAAGGGTAAATTGAGGTGGTTTGGACACGTGAAGAGGATGGAGGATGACTACTGGGTGGGGAGGATGAGATGCGAATGTTGAGGGTAGAGTTGCTTGTGGAAGAATGAGAGACCTCAGTGATAAATAGAATAAAGAGGCTGCTCAAAAAGAGCATGGAAAGTTGCCTTAGCTGACCAAAGATGGTGCATGCAAGCATTTTGGAGACTTTATAAATGAAAAGAAACAAAACCAGTCCACGCCTCTGGAAGAATTACGTGATTGAAAGCTTCCAGTCTTCCCTGGGAATTTAAGACCCTCGTGCAAAGTAAAGGTGTAATTCCAATAGGCCCCTGGTTAATGGATGATGCCATAGGGGAGATGGTAAAGGAATAATATAATAGGTTAGAAGTCAGAAGAATAATCCAATAGGTGACAAGATAAAGAGATAATGCAGCAGGTGAGATAGGAATAATGCAGTAGGTAAGAAGGGAAAGAGATAATGCAGTAGGTGAAGAGGCCTAGCTTCCTACCGTACATTCCTTCCTATTTACTGTGCCTGCATACCCACTCACCTACCCTCCTACATCCCTACATACCCATCCACTCACCTACATAGCCACCCAAATGCCCACCTGTTCCACTACCAACCTACCCACCCAACTAACCATCCACTGACCTACCCAACTACCTACTGTACTTATCCACAGTTTCACTACTTTGTCTACCTAGCCATTCATCTACCTAACTAGCTAACTACCAACCTACTCACCCACCCACACACCTACTTACCTATCTGCCCAGCTACCTACTTACTGTACTGTACATACCATCCTATCTTCCTACTTACCTACAAACCCACCCACCCACTTACCCACCTACCTATTTCCGTAACCACTCATCCACCAACTCACATGCACACTGTCATTACACATCATTAGTGATAGCGCATGATAATTCAAACTTCGCAGGTTCGGGTGGTAGATGTTTGCCCTGTCAGGTGATGTTCACTTGTTGGCTGCCATCTTGAAACGCTCAAAGCATTGACTCCACTGGGCTCTATAATATGATGGGACTTTCTCATGGGTAGCGCCATGCAGTTTGTGTGCCCATTGCCAGGGCAGCGCATAATTCAGTGTTGCCACTTCTTGGGAATTTCCCATAAATCTGTGAGACAAATGGCCTGACATGGGACTGCTTGTGGGGGAGCAAATTTCAGACTTAATCTGTGGGAATTGTCATGGGAATTCGTAAAGTATGTGGGAAGTTCTATGGAATCTACAAACTTTGCCAGAAACTAACTGCTAATTCCACCCCCCCCCCCAATAAAATGAGAATTTGGGTAATATTATTGAAATGATTAATCAAATGGTGTTAAGTGAGTCAGGTCTGAATTGGAGCTTCCCTTTCTTGTGAAAGATTTGATCCGTATAGTCTAGTACAGCTGTACCTCAAGCCTCAGCCGCACTGCCGGCTGCCTCCCTGACCATAGCCGCATTTTCGCGGGCCACCGGTTTACACTGGTCTGGACTCATAAATGATCAAGAGAGGGGGCTAATGTCAGTCCGATCTGACTCCGATCCTGTCCAAGCCTGCTATTGGCCACATGAGTGACTGGGCGTGGCCTAGAAGAATGTAAACAAATGTCGGGGAGTAGTGTTGTTTACACAAATTTCATGCTTCCCCTCGATTTTTATCTCAGTCATTAATGCTTTAATAATCTTATTTCGTGCGATCTGTAGTAATACAAAGCCTCTACTTCATGGTGAGATTTATTTGGTTCCCTTCTTGGATGATCATGGGCTTCTGCTAGTGTTAAAAATGTAATTTAAAACAAACCTTATTCCCAAGTCCGCCATTGTTGACCATCAATATTTACACCCTGCCACAGCCGCTCCTCACCTCCTTCTTGGCTGTTGCTGACGTGCATACGTTTGTGCACAGACCAGTCTCGCCTAGGTTAGCTTGTGGGGCAGGACTGCTTTGGACCTGTCTGTACTGGTCTGTCTCGTCAGAACAGCAATAAGACCAGTCTAAACCAGTTGATACCGGTCTGAAAGCCTCACGAACACACGGCACATGTTTTGCCTTGTGAAGCAATGAGCTTTGGTTTTGAGTTTACCACTTATGCAGCTGCTTGTTCTTTAACCCGCCCCATCTCATCGACGTATGGGTACGTTGCAACATTTTGCATTTGCCAGTTCCGGCGACGTACTGGTACGTCGTGCAATTGCAAGGTCCCTAATTTGCACAATTTTCAATTTTCGCACGTGATTTTTTGTACGTATACACGGGACACCTTGCTCTATTCCTCTACAAGATGCCAAGCAGGGACAATGCCTTACATCGCATAACCTCCCCCCTCCCCCCCTCACGCCATTGTCTCGGCAATTCACCTGTTACCAGTGACCTGGCCAGTAAAGATATTCAGGGCCAGAGTGATTCCCCAATCGATGACAATGTGGAGGACAAAGTTTACATTGTATCAGAAGAAGAAACCGTCAGAAATAATGATCAGGTAATGTGGCAAAAGAAGGTCAGGTATGGTGATTAGTTAGTGAGTGGAACAATGCTTATAATGCCTATATTACTGTTTGAAAACCAATATACTCTCATACTACATATAAATTCGTACCAAGTATATAAATAAATACCGTTTATGAGTGGTATGAAATAGTTACCCTCCCATAGAACTCGTTTTCTTTGCAGCCAGCCTGATAGAAAACCCAGTCAGGTAAGGAGGTACTCCTACCTGCATCGAGTATTTTAAACCTCAGGTGAGCGATTTCTCTATGAATTTTCAATGTTTCTCACCAAAAGCGGAGGTTTTAGCCAAAAAAATTTTTTCGAAAATACCTCGGGATTGAGGGATGTCGGAGGTGCAGAAAACCTCGGGACGTGATGGGTTAAACGAAGCTGAAATCAAGTTCATTAAGGAGAGGTGCAAAACATTTGTAACAATACAGGTCCACTTTGGATCATTTAGTGCACCTGGAGCATTGCATAGCCGAGGCTTTTGCCAATCGCGAAATCGTGATAGGAATTTTTCTGGATATTCATAAGGCTTATGATATGACCTGGCGAAACGGAATTCTACGTAAACTCTACGCTTATGGTTTAAGAGGTAATTTGCCCATTTTCCTTCAGAACTTTCCTACTGACAGAACATTTTCTGTCAGGTTACCCTGTAATGTGACATCGGACATATTTGTCCAAGAGAACGGGGTACCACAAGGAAGTGTGCTTTAGCCCTACTTTGTTCAGCGTTTCCATTAATGACATTCTGTCGTCTGCTTCCGTCCCCAGGATGATTAGATACTCACTCTGTGCTGATGACTGTGCAGTGTGGCACTCTTCCCGCAATGCACAGTCCTCAGCAGAGCAGGTTCAACTGGCACTTGAATCTGTTCAGCGTTGGGCCTGGGGATTTAAATTTTCCGTCCCTAAGTGTGTCGGTGTTGTTTTTACTTAAAATACCCGCCGCCGCCGGACCACCCACCCCGCCACCCCCCACCCTACCACCGAGCAGCTACCACACCACCACCCCAGGGGGACACAACGGTGGGGCTAGTGACCCAGAACAAGAGGGTCACCAGGACACTACTGTCCTGAGTCCCTCTTCCCCGCAACTACCCCAACACCAGGTAAGTGGAAAGAGGCAACGACCCTGCGAGCAGGACAGCCGTCACCAGAATCGGGGTGGGACTGAACAAGATTCAGTCCCAGGTGACACCGCGTTCACAGCCACTGTACGTGACGGGGAAGGAGCGGTCACTGTACACCCTTCAGTTACCTCCCCAAGGGCAGGAAGGCCCAAGGCTACGGCCAAAGTATGTACCAGGGTAAGGGGACCCTCGGCTATGGCCTCAGTACGTACCGGAGAGGGCGCGGCCTCTGTGCACCCCTCTCCTGTCTTTCTCTCCTACGGGAGCAACACCGCGTCAACGGCAACTGTACGTGACGGGGAAGGAGTGGCCACTGTACGCCTTTCAGTTGCTTCCCAAAGGACGGGCAGGCTTACGGCTACGGCCAAAGTACACACCAGGGTAAGTAGACCCTCGGCTACGGCCTCAGTGTGTACTGGAGAGGGCGCGGCCTATGTGCACCCCTCTCCTGCTTTTCTCTCCTACGGGAGCAACACCGCATCGACAGCCACTGTACGTGACGGGGAAGGAATGGCCACTGTACGCCCTTCAGTTGCTTCTCTAAGGGTAGACAAGCTCCCGGCTAAGGTCAAAGTACGTACCAGGGTAGACAGACTCTCGGCTACGGCCTCAGTACGTACTGGAGAGGGTGCGGCCTCTGTGCACCTCTCTCCTGCTTTTCCCTCCTACGGGAGCAACATCGCATCGACAGCCACTGTACGTGACGGGGAAGGAGCGGCCACTGGACTTCCTTCAGTTGCTTCTCATAGGGCAGGTAGGCTCACGGCTACGGCCGCGGTACGTACCAGGGTAAGCAGACCCAAGGCTACGGCCTCAGTACGTACTGGAGAGGGCACGGACTCCATGTACCCTTCTCCTGCTTTTTCCTCCTTCGGGAGCAGCACCACCAGCACGGCCACTGTACGTGCGGGGGAAGGAGCGGCCACTGTGCGCCCTTCAGCTGCGTGCCCTAGGAGTCACGAAACCGCGCTCACGGCCACTGTACGTGACAGGGAAGGAGCGGCCACTGTATGCCCTTCATTCGTGGCTCTGAAGGCCCTCCTGACACAGGAAGCCCCTTGTGCGGCCAACCCTTTCCCTCTCGGCTGCGTGGGACGCCCTTTGTCACCATCCAGGAGTGTTGCCCCGGAGGTGTTGCCAGAGTGGTGGCGTGGCCTGATCCGGGTCCTACCGCCTACCCCTGGGAGATCCCTGCTCCTGCCGGACACCCGACAGAGACGGTGCAGCAGCTCACCCTTGTCGGCGCCTCCCCCTACAGGCGACCGCAGTCCTAGGACCCCCAGGCCCGACCAGCAGCCTCCAGGTGAAGGCAACCCAGGCTCTCTCACCCCATGGAGCCAGAGGCGACAGGCCCGCCTCCTACAGCTGTTTGGCCCCAGTCCCGAGGGCCACCTCTCAGGTCGAGGCCCCCAGACCGGAGGGCCTCCCTGCACCCCACCAACGAGGCTCCAGTATGAGGGCCTCCTCCCAGGTCGAGGCCCCCAGACAGGCAGGCCTCCCTGTACTCCACCGATGACCAGGATCCGGGCAGTGACACCCCTGCGGGCAGTGTATTGCCCTCTGCAGGAAGGCTCCCCCTAGGGCCTCCCCCTCATGCCCGGACACCGTAGTGAATTATACCCAAGAAACACAGGTAAACAGTAACGTTAACGCCCCTTGTGTCACGAACAGTCGAGACGGGAAGATTACAGTGAGCAGTGACAAAGTGAGGGCCAGAATAATACCAGTGACAAAGTTACCAATAACCCACCAAGGCCCGATACCCGGCAGAATAGAAAATAGCCTGAGTCCCAGATAGGAGAACTTATAGAAATCGTGAACCAAGACTAGGGTGCGCGGAAGAATCAAAAGTCTGTGAATAAGTGCCGTCGCAACTAAGTGACTCCATCAAGTGTCATGACGCACCCTATCTAGTTATAGTAACATTCACCCCATTAACTCTTGGCCCTGTTCATCCCTAGTGCATCGGACTCAATTTATATAATACCATTTCTGCTAAAGATGAAATAAGGGTATTGTGATATTATAACGAACAATATAAGTGTACATGCAGAATACTGTGTCTCAAGTGTAACTGTAAATCTTGGTGTTAAAGGCTAACTCTGTGTCCCTGTCTACTGTATATCCAATACCTCTCTGTGTTATATTGTAACGGTGTAGAAATTAAGACAATAGATGTGTTAAGGTATACTGCCTGGTTTTTATGTCCTGTTCCTTTGTGGGTGCTTTACTTCCGGTCCGGAAAGAGGACTCCGCTCAGTCGCTGGTGTTCTTAGGATGAGAAGTCGGCCTAAAAACACCCAGCATAACACTGATGGCCAGCGGTGGTTCTGGATCCGAATAAAGCACGGAGGAACGATAAAGGAAAACTTGCACAATGGCAGCCAAACCTCACATCCAATTGCCGAAATTCAACCCGGAGCAATATGACATTGATGTGTATTTGGATATGGTTAAACCCCTCTTAGACATAGGGTTCGACTCCGACAGAGAAAAGATAGCCGTCACATTACATAACCTGGGCAAAATAATCGCCACTGTTGCACCAAAAATCGTCCCAGAATTGACATGGGACCAATTCTCACACATCGTGAGGCAGGCTTTCATGCCTTCTATGGGCAGAGTTGTCGCTCTCTCTCAACTCGATGCCCTCACCTACGACGGTAACCTAGACGACAACTTCGTCCAGGCCCGGCGCCTCGTCAGCACCGCTTATCCCGAGGCAGCTACAAATACTCGGGATCTACACACTTTCAATGCCCTGCTGAGAATTCTCCCTAGCACAGTCAGGGAGCATTTCACCATCTATGATCCCTCAGGGAACATGGATCAGGACCTACAACTCGTCCGACGTCTCCTCGCTGCCCGTCCCATGCCACAACCTATCCACGCGGTGAGCAAATTCCCTACAACCAAGACCCCCCCACCAAAACCAAAGCCGCTGCCTCACCAACCTCCCACGGAGCTGCCTCCTACTGTGCCCAGGGCCCACCCGCAGAAGAAACACCCCAACCCCAGGGATCAAGGCAACCTCATCACAATTAATCCCTGGGAATTCATGGCCTGCAGTCGCATGTGCCCCCTGCACGACATTAGAGAGCAGCTCAAGGCAAGCATGCGCAGAACCTTTCCACAGGGGCGCAAAAAGGTCTCCTCCTTAGAAGACAACGCCCAAGAAGACGACGCGCCACCCCTTGCCTACCCACGACTGGACGATGAGGAACACGACGAACGCGTCCACACTCAGCAGATGGATTTTTAGGCCCACCCCCGCACCTCCCCACGGTGGCGGAGGCCACCTCACACAACTACAGGCTCCCAGTCTATGACAAAATTTGGCTGAACGGGGTCAAGGCTAGACTACTGGTAGACACGGGAGTAGCCAGGTCATGCTTCTACTCCCACTTCTACTCCCGCCACACCTCCGCTTTCGGCCCTCTTCTCCCCACCTCAGCCAACCTCGTAGATGTGGGGGATGGCCATCTGCCCATCCGTGAGGAAACCCGGGCCCTTCAGACCGACACTCACCAATGAGTATCCACCAATCACCCCTTCATCATATTTGATTCCACATGCCGTCAGTATGATGGATACCTTGGGCTGGACCTCTTGCAAAAACTTCACACGACCATCGACTGTCATCAGCTCCGCTTCCACTTCAGTCCACCACCCCCCCAACAAGCATTAATCACAAAATGGAAAAAAAAAATAGAGGAAGAAACACAACACCACCACCCACACACCACGCTCACCCCCCCCCCAACACTCACCTTCCCCAACCCATCTGTACATGCAACCCCACCCCAACCTCACTCGATGCCTCACTCCATCACTCTCCATCCCCATCTCCCGCTCCACCTCTACTGGCCCCCTCTCCATCTTTCCCCGCCACTATCACTTCCACAGTCACCATTCCACCCCACCACGAAGCTTGGGTAGAAATAAACAGACCCTTCGGTACCTCCGTCCTTTTCTCACCTTCCTTACCCACCGGACCCCTCTCATCCTGTGTAGTGTCCCCCACCTTCCTTCCCCCCTGTGCCCGAGCAATACGTATCGCAAACCTCGCCACAACGCCACTAACCCTACCGCGAGGACTCATCATTGACGACACGGAAGAGGCCGAGCCATGCCAAACACCACCTTCTAACCACCCCACTCTCCATGACCTACCATCACACCTATCCCCTTTCCAAACCAACAGCCTCTGACAACTACTCCTGGACTTTCAGGACCTTTTTTCCTACGGCCCAACAGATCTCGGCCACACTACTTATCTCAGTCACGAGATACACACGACCGGACCTCCCATTCGCCAACCATCACGCCGGAAAAATCCTAAGCAGCGGGCAGAAGAAGACCGGCGGGTCCAGGACATGCTCGATGCCGGTGTCATCTCCAACTCCATCAGCCCGTGGTCCTCACCTGTCGTACTCGTGAGAAAAAAAGACAGAACCATGTGCTTCTGCGTTGATTACCGCAGAGTAAACGACGTTACCATCAAGGATGCCACGCCCCTACCCAGAATCGATGACTCCCTCGACTCCCTGCACGGCTCAACATGGTTCTCTACCCTAGACCTGCAATCAGGTTACTGGCAGGTCCCCGTTCACCCAGATGACAAACAGAAGACTGCCTTCTCAACCTCGAATGGGAAACACTATGAATTTAACATCCTCCCCTTTGGACTCTGCAGCGCCCCTGCCACATTTTCCTGCCTCATGGAATCAGTCCTGAGCGGTCTGACCTGAGAAACCTGCCCGGCCTACCTGGATGACGTCATAGTCTTCAGTCACACCTGGGCCGACCACCTCCACCGCCTCAAACAGGTGTTCCAACGCATACGCCAGGCTGGGCTTAAACTCAAACCCACAAAGTGCGTCCTGGCCAAACGATCCGTCTCCTTCCTAGGGCACATGATCAGAGCCGAGGGCATCTCACCTAACCCCGACAAACTACGTGCAATTGCTGCCATCCCTCTACCTCGTGACGTACACGAAACCAGGGCCTTCCTAGGTCTAACTTCATATTACAGACGCTTTGTAAAAGGGTTTGCCGACATCGCCAAACCCCTCCATGACCTGACAAAAAAGGGCGAACCATTCATATGGACAGAACCGAGAAAAAGTGCATTCAACACCCTCAAGTCCAAGTTGATCTCTGCGCCCATCGTCACGTTCCCTGATTACAACCTCCCCTTCCGTCTGTATGCCGACGTTTCCCTCATAGCCATAGGGGCTGTCCTTGCCCAAGTACAACACGGCCGCGAACACATAATCGCCTGTGCCAGCCGCACCCTGAATCAAGCTGAAAGGAATTACGTGGCCACCAAACGCGAGTGCCTCGGAATCATCTGGGCTCTCAAATACTTCCGTTCATATATCTCCGGCACCCATGTAGTCGTCATTACTGACCAGCAATCTCTGCAATGGTTGCGTCAATCCAATACCAACAATGCCCAACTCATACGATGGCGAGAAGCACTCGAAGAGTATGATTTTGAGATATCGTACCAACCAGGCAAGTTGCACACTAACCCCAACGCCCTTTCTCGCCTACCCATCAATGCTATCTGCCCAGAACCAGACCTAATCCAAATGTGGAAAAATAAGCAACGTCCTACCTGGATCCCGCCAAGCACATTCGCCAAACTCCACCTTCACGGCGATCACCTGCTTGATCCCAACGGCCACATTGTACTAGACCCTACCACCGCACATGACGCTATGCTACACCTTCACGGCAACAATGGCATCCACCTCGGGACCAAGAAACTCTTACAAGTCTTCAGTGATATGTATTGGACAGCTAACCCATCCACCATTGCCAAAAACATCATCCAATCCTGCCACGCCTGTGCTTTGGGGAAAGAGATCACTCGCACACCCGGCCCTGCAGGAAAACTAACGGCACAGAAGCCGTGGCAGTTACTTTCCCCTGACGTCGTTGGCCCCCTCACACCTAAAGCGGGATACAAATACATTATCACGTTCGTAGATGTGTACTCGAAATTCATCATCGCATGTCCCACCAAAGATCAAAATGCTGTATCAGTCGCCGATGCCCTGACCCGCCACGTCTTCCCTTATTTTGGCATTCCCCAAGCCCTACACTCGGATAATGCCCCAGAGTTCACTGGCAAAGTCTGGGAAGAACTGGCGAAAATATTCATTTATCATGTCTCCCACTCATCCCCATACTGGCCCCAAGGTAACAGCGTCAGTGAGAGGAGCCATCGCTCCATCATGAACCAAGTCCGGACGAGAATCATGCAAACAGGGAATGACGATTGGCCCGCCCATGTCATAATTGTTATATGGGGCCTCAACACGTGCCCAAGAGATGACGGCATAACCCCCCACAAGCGAGTTTTCAGGGAAACCCCGCTCCTCCTACCCCTCCGCCACCACCTCCACCCGCCCACCCCGCCCTCCACCACTGACCCCCTTCACCACCTCAAATGCTGCCTCCACCACCTCCAAGCCCAACAAGACCTTACGCCCGACACCAACCACTCCAACCCCTACAAACCAGGCCAGTCCGTCGTCGTGGCACACCTACCCACCCCCACCAAAACCTCCCCCCGGTTCGATGGTCCCTTCACAATAGTCAGAGTCCCTAACCCCTACCAGGTGATCACTGACCACCAAGGACAGCCACGCACGTATCGCAACCGCCACGTGCGACCCTTCCACCCCTCCGACAATGACCACACTCACACCCGCGTGCCCCGCACCTCTTCCCGAGCACTTATCCCCTCCGCGTCTTCTAAGAATTACCCCCCAGACTCCTACTCTTACTCCTTCTCACCCCCACTCTCCACCTCACCCACGAGCACACCGCCTCCCACAACACCCACTCCCGACACACCACCCCCCAACACCGACCCTAACCCCCAAACCCCCGCTTTCAATCACGACCATCCTACCTCTACACCACCTCCACCGCCTACATCACCGCCCCCGCCGCCCACAGCCGAATCCTCGGCCCACCAGCCAGACCACCCCTTGCCCAACACTGCCACGTCCCCGCAACCCACCACTCACCCCCCTCCCACCTGTCCACCCACCATCTCACACACCACACCACTTTCCAGCCCACCACATCCAACTACTCCACCACGCACAAGCACCACCCGCCCAACCACACCCCCCCTACCCCACAACCATTCTCATTATATGTGCCACACCGCACCCCCACCTGCCTCCCCCCCCAACAGCAGCATGCCCTCACCAACACTACGTGCCCAACCACCCTTACCTCCCACACCCACCCTCACCACCACCACCACCAGGTCGGGACGTCTTTCACGCCCACCCTCCAGATACACACCAACACCGCTGCCCACTGCCCACACAACCCACCATTCACCACCACAAACCACCCACACCCCAAACACCTCCCCTATAACCCTCCCTCTCCACCAAGCACGATGGAATCCTCCCAAATCCCAATTCCCCACAATACAACGTTCCTCCCACCGACCCATCCCCCATAAAAGCCCCAATCTCCCGTCACTCGCCAGCATTCAGCTTTTGCCTCCACACCAAGCACCATTGCCTGAGATGAGGATCACCAGAATCCACTGGCAGCCCCACGACCGCCCACATGTCAGGATCCGGGGACACACCACCTTCTCCGCCTCATACACCAGACCGACCACCCATCCTCCCTCCGGCTCACTCTCAACCCCCACCGAGAGCCAAACCCTGTCACCTTCCACTGGACCGGCTTCCTACAACATCTCACCCCGGCCCACCAGACATCCACCACCACAACATACCACCTCCAGTCACGGGGCTGTGACTTCTTTACCACGGAGGTTGGTAAAATACCCGCCGCTGCCGGACCACCCACCCCGCCACCCCCGACCCCACCACCGAGCCGCTACCACACCACCACCCCAGGAGGACACAACGGTGGGGCTAGTGACCCAGAACAAGAGGGTCACCGGGACACTACTGTCCTGAGTCCCTCTTCCCCACAACTACCCCAACACCAGGTAAGCAGAAAGAGGCAATGACCCTGCGAGCGGGACAGCCGTCACCAGAATCGGGGTGGGACTGAATAAGATTCAGTCCCAGGTGACACCGCATTCACAGCCACTGTACGTGACGGGGAAGGAGCGGTCACTGTACACCCTTCAGTTACCTCCCCAAGGGCAGGAAGGCCCAAGGCTACGGCCAAAGTACGTACCAGGGTAAGGGGACCCTTGGCTATGGCCTCAGTACGTACCGGAGAGGGCGCAGCCTCTGTGCACCCCCCTCCTGTCTCTCTCTCCTATGGGAGCAACACCGCGTCGACGGCCACTGTACGTGACGGGGAAGGAGCAGCCACTGTACGCCCTTCAGTTGCTTCCCAAAGGGCAGGCAGGCTTATGGCTACAGCCAAAGTACACACCAGGGTAAGTAGACCCTCAGCTATGGCCTCAGTGTGTACTGGAGAGGGCACAGCCTATGTGCACCCCTCTCCTGCTTTTCTCTCCTACAGGAGCAACACCGCATCGACAGCCACTGTACGTGACGGGGAAGGAATGCCACTGTATGCCATTCAGTTGCTTCTCTAAGGGTAGACAAGCTCCCGGCTATGGCCAAAGTACGTACCAGGGTAGACAGACCCTCGGCTACGGCCTCAGTACGTACTGGAGAGGGTGCAGCCTCTGTGCACCCCTCTCCTGCTTTTCCCTCCTACGGGAGCAACACCGCATCGACAGCCACTGTACGTGACGGGGAAGGAGCGGCCACTGTACACCCTTCAGTTACCTCCCCAAGGGCAGGAAGGCCCAAGGCTATGGCCAAAGTGCATACCAGGGTAAGGGGACCCTTGGCTATGGCCTCAGTACGTACCGGAGAGGGCGCAGCCTCTGTGCACCCCCCTCCTGTCTCTCTCTCCTATGGGAGCAACACTGCTTCGACGGCCACTGTACATGACGGGGAAGGAGAGGCCACCGTACGCCCTTCAGTTGCTTCCCAAAGGGCAGGCAGGCTTACGGCTACGGCCAAAGTACACACCAGGGTAAGTAGACCCTCAGCTATGGCCTCAGTGTGTACTGGAGAGGGCGCAGCCTATGTGCACCCCTCTCCTGCTTTTCTCTCCTACGGGAGCAACACCGCATCGACAGCCACTGTACGTGACGGGGAAGGAATGGCCACTGTACGCCATTCAGTTGCTTCTCTAAGGGTAGACAAGCTCCCGGCTACAGCCAAAGTACGTACCAGGGTAGACAGACCCTCGGCTACGGCCTCAGTACGTACTAGAGAGTGTGCGGCCTCTGTCCACCCCTCTCCTGCTTTTCCCTCCTACGGAAGCAACACCGCATCAACAGCCACTGTACGTGACGGGGAAGGAGCGGCCACTGTACTCCCTTCAGTTGCTTCTCATAGGGCGGGTAGGCTCACGGCTATGGCCGCGGTACATACCAGGGTAAGCAGACCCAAGGCTACGGCCTCAGTACGTACTGGAGAGGGCACAGACTCCATGTAGCCTTCTCCTGCCTTTTCCTCCTTCGGAAGCAGCACCGCCAGCTCGGCCACTGTACATGCGGGGGAAGGAGCGGCCACTGTATGCCCTTCCCCAGCTGCGTGCCCTAGGAGTCACGAAATCGCGTTCACGGCCACTGTACGTGATGGGGAAGGAGCAGCCACTGTACGCCCTTCATTCGTGGCTCTGAAGGCCCTCCTGACGCAGGAAGCCCCTTGCGCGGCCGACCCTTTCCCTCTTGGCTGTGTGGGACGCCCTTTGTCACCATCCGGGAGTGTTGCCCAGGAGGTGTTGCCAGAGTGGTGGCGTAGCCCAATCTGGGTCCTACCGCCTACCGCTGGGAGATCCCTGCTCCTGCTGGACACCCTACGGAGATGGTGCCGCAGCTCACCCCTGTCGGCGCCTCCCCCTACAGGCGACCGCAGTCCTAGGACCCCCAGGCCCGACCAGCAGCCTCCAGGTGAAGGCAACCCAGGCTCTCTCTCCCCACGGAGCCAGAGGCGACAGGCCTGCCTCCTACAGCTGTTTGGCCCCAGTCCTGAGGGCCACCTCTCAGGTCGAGGCCCCCAGACCGGAGGGCCTCCCTGCACCCCACCAACGAGGCTCCAGTATGAGGGCCTCCTCCCAGGTCGAGGCCCCCAGACAGGCGGGCCTCCCTGTACTCCACCGACGACCAGGAACCGGGCAGTGACACCCCTGCGGGCAGTATATTGCCCTCTGCAGGAAGGCTTCCCCTAGGGCATCCCCCTCACGCCCGGACACCGTAGTGAATTATACCCAAGAAACACAGGTAAACAGTAACGTTAACGCCCCTTGTGTCGCGAACAGTCGAGACGGGAAGATAACAGTGAGCAGTGACAAAGTGAGGGCCAGAATAATACCAGTGACAAAGTTACCAATAACCCACCAAAGCCCGATACCCGGAAGAATAGAAAATAGCCTGAGTCCCAGATAGGAGAACTTATAGAAATCGTGAACCAAGACTAGGGTGCGCGGAAGAATCAAAAGTCTGTGAATAAGTGCCGTCGCGACTCAAGTGTCGCGACCCGCACCCTATCTAGTTATAGTAACATTCACCCCATTAACTCTTGGCCCTGTTCATCCCTAGTGCATCGGACTCAATTTATATAATACTAATTCTGCCTAAAGACGAAATAAGGGTATCGCAATATTATAACTAACAACATAAGTGTACATGCAGAATACTAGACGTCTCAAGTGTAACTGTAAATCTTGGTGTTAAAGGCTAACTCTGTGTCCCTGTCTACTGTATATCCGATACCTCTCTGCGTTATATTGTAACGGTGTAGAAATTAAGACAATAGATGTGTTAAGGTATACTGCCTGGTTTTTATGTCCTGTTCCTTTGTGGGTGCTTTACTTCCGGTCCGGAAAGAGGACCCCGCTCAGTCGCTTGTGTTCTTAGGACGAGAAGGCGGCCTAAAAACACCCAGCATAACATTACTCGTAAACTTAACGTACCTCCTTTGCATTTGACTTTAGACAATCAGCCGAAACCTTACATTACTCGTAAACATAACGTACCTCCTTTGCATTTGACTTTAGACAATCAGCCGAAACCTTTTCAAAATTCAGTAAGATTCCTGGGTCTACATTTTGACAGTAGGCTCAGTTGGAGAACACATATTAATCATTTGCTTGTTTCTTGTAGTAAAAAAGTAAACGTCCTCAAGTTTCTTTCCGGTAAATCGTGGGGAGCAGACAGAACGTCTTTATTGATGGTGTATAAGTCCCTTATCCGTTCTAAGCTTGACTATGGCTCACAAGTGTATGGGTCAGCATCAGATGCTGTACTCCGTAGACTTGATGTGCTTCAGAACGTGTGCTTGCGTATATGTCTCGGAGCCCTTCGATGTACTTGTGTGGAGCAGTTGGAATTGGAGGTTAATGTGCCTCCCCTCCATGTACGACGCGACCACCTGCTATTTTCTTACGGTATCACCACCCACCGTAAATGCTCACTTGGCCTTCCAACTTGTCGGATCCTCCTACAGTGGGAATACCTGCTGTATGCGGTCCTCACGCCGGTGTCTGTGAGGCTTCACTTCCTCTGTGAGGTGTTAGGGTACGACCTTTCTAATGGGGATCATGTTTTATCATCAAAAATAGTGCCCTGGGAGTCTCTTGCTACCACATTTAATACTGACTGGCTCCCCATCGCAAAGTACAAGGCGCCGGAGGTGGAGGTACGACAGTTGTTCCGGATGATCCTCATTAGACACCTAGCATCATTCCACTTGTACACCGATGGCTCTAAGATGGATGAATGTGTGGGTGCGAATGTGTGGTCTACGGAGTGCCGCATCCGTTTTCGCTTGCCCCCCCATACGTCTGTATTCACTGCCGAATTATTTGCCATAAATCAAGCTATAGACTTTGCTTTGCGTTCAGATCACGACAGTTTTGTCATTTTTTCAGATTCTAAGTCAGCCCTTCAGGCAATTCATTCATGTAGGACTGATTCACATGAGGTCCTGGGCCGCATTATCAATAAGCTGCACACATGTGATAAATCCTTCTCTCTGATCTGGGTGCCTGGTCATTGAGGTATTTACGGCAATGAGCAGGGTGACGTACTAGCTAAATCGGCCATAGAACTCGAGGAGACTTGGGACGTTCCTCGTGAGCTACAGTCTAGTCTCTCTTTCAGAAAGAAATCAATTAATCTTCTGTGGCAAAGTAAGTGGACCGACCTGGCAATTCCATCTGTCAAAAGGACCATATGTGACTGGTCCAGTTCCTCCCGAGGAAACAGACGGGAGGAGATCGTTTTAGCCCGCCTCCGCATGATTTCCACCCTAATAACACATATGTTACCATATATTACCATATATTAACAGACAATTCCCACCGCGTTGTACCACCTGTGATACGGTGTTATCTATTAGTCACATCCTTTTGTACTGCAGTAGGTATGCTGGGGAACGTACTTCTCTGGCTACCTATTGTAGGACAAATGCGCTCCCTTTCACACTTGAGTCTGTCTTGGGTGATGGGGACGTTGGTGTGACTAATAAATTGATGACTTGAAGGTGATAGTGTACTCTCTTAGCACCAGGCCAAGTTTTACGTGACAGGGAAATGAAGGCCTAACATACAAAGAGGCAGAATAGTGAGCAATCCCTGTGAAACCCAAGTGATAGTGCATAAGACTCGTGTACGACTCCCTTCACATTATCCTCAGTGTAACAACAAAGCCGTGGAACTCATATTAGTAATTTATCTGAACGTCCCTTGCACCTAGAAAATAATAAATCGAACACGCTATCAATACTCTCCACTTCATATTACTATAAACATATTAAGACCCCAGTGCCTTGCACCCTCCCCTAGTGAGCTTTACCTTAAACTCTCCTCCCCCCCCCACACACACACGCAACCACCTTGGACCCTTTGCACCTGGAAAATATAAGTTGAACACGCTATCATTAACCTCTGCCTCATACTACCATAAATACTTATTAGACCTCACTCCCTTCCCTAGTGAGCCCTGTCGCTCGCTCTCCCACATGCACCGAGACCCTGGACGATACTAACACGGTACACTACGCCTTGACTGTTATTCCCAGTACATGTTATTGTAGTATCCTGAGAGATACTGAGAATCTAGTTATAAGAGTTTGTAATTGACCAAATATTGTGCTGTATCATCTGCTGTTGTCCCTTGTCTGACTATGTAATACATGTGTAAAGGTTATTGCCTGAAGTTTTTGTGTCCTGCCTCTCTCTTATTTGTCCTAAGTCGGTCTCGAAAGAGGACCCCGCTTCGCGTTAGGTGTTCTAGGAGCGAGAAGTTGTGCATTAAACACCTAACATTACAATATATATATTGTAATGCTGTGTTTTTAAGGCGACTTCTGTAAAAACACTAGCTACTGAAGCGGGGTCCTCTTTCTAGACCGGATGTAAAGCACTAACAAAGGAACAGGACATAAAAACCAGGCAGTGTACCGTAACACATCTATTACCTAGGTCCTACTCATAACAGTGTACATACAATGATATTTAGTATATAGAGAAAACAGAGATACAGAGTTGCACTTGGCTTCACAGAATGGTCATATATATTATCACTATTACACAGGGAGATCGCGGATATTCTTTGATAGGGTTCTCAAGTCACTTGGAAGGTAATATGCAAATAGGGTTGTTCACTTTATATTACTGAATGGGATTCTTATGTCACTGAAGGGTAATATGAAAATGGGGTTGTTCACTTTAAGAATACCGAGATTGAGAGTCTGTTTCGGGGATATTACTATATTAGAGGTAGGGTACGGATAGTGACACTCGACACTGTCACCTGGTCACGGGGACATGGACACTTATCTTTCAACTCGTCCGTGCACCTACCTCTGGACTCACAGAAAACTCCCTGGTTCCTTGATGTGGGGAGGGACTAAATCATTTGACAAAATACACTTCCTACCCCGCTGGCACTAGTTTCTAGTGGGCCACTGTTTAATATATTTTCTGTGTAAGCACTATCACTGTACTCTTGGTCACTGTCACTGTCACTGTCTTTCCCCTTGTTTCCTGGGTGTAATAGTTCACTGTTTCACTTAAGGTCAGGGAGGCTCACCTGTCTGGGGGCCTCGACCTGAGAGGCGGCCCTCGTACTAGGGCCGTGCCGGTGGGGTGCAGGGAGGCCCTGTGGTCTGGGGACCTCGACCTGATCGGTGGCCCTCGGGACTGGGGCCGAACAACCGGAGCAGTCGGGCCTGTTTCTTCCACCTCCGGGGAGTGAGGGAGCCTGGATCGCCTTCGTTGTAGACTGCGGGCGGGCCTGGGTGTCCTGGGACTGCAGGTGCTCAGGGGCAGAGGCGCTGTCAGGACTGGACTGCGGCAGCGTCTCCTGTGGGGCTCCGGCAGGGACAAGGAACTCCCGGGTGTGGGCGGTAGGTCCGATATTGGGCCTTGCCACCACTCAAGTGTCTCATCCAGGACTATATGCCCGGATGGTGACGAAGGGCTCCTCGAAGGGAAAGAGGCTATAGGAAGACTCACGCTACTCGTGGTCCCTTGAGTGTGTCTGGAGGCCTGAGCCGGGGACCTCCTTCCCCTATTGTGCACCTTGGCTGTGGCCGTGAGCTTGCCCGGTGTACGGGGTACACCTATAGGGTGATCGATGTCGCCCTTTCGCCGTGGCAAGGTACCGCCGGCGTGGTGTTCCTCCCGTAGTAGGAGACAAGCCGGAGTGAGGGGCACAGAAGCCACACTCTCTCCAATATGGACAGATCCTACCTGCAGGGAATTCTCTACCCTGGTATGTGCCCCAGCCGGAGCTGAGTGTCTGCCCGTACGGAAGACGACTAACAGGCGAACTGGTTCGCCCGTCCGTTGCGGCAGGGTACCGACCCCGGGACGCCGCTTCCATAATTGGGTAGCGCTACACGTACGGTAGCAGGGGCTCTTTACCCTGGACCGTATTCTGGCCATAGCCGAGGAGCAGCTGGACAGGGATGCACGAGGGCAACTCTCTCTCCTTAGTGTTAAGGCCGGAGCCTGGGGTCACCTTCCCCTTTGCACACTCTGTTAGGCCGTAGCCTATGTCTGTCAATCTCTCTTTATTTAGGCCGTAGCCTTGGGCCTCCTGCCCTAGAGGGTGTAACAAGACCGTCATTACGGTGTTACCTGGGACTGAATTAGCTTCAGTCCCACCCCTGGTCTGACGATCACTACCCCGCCCGCACAGTAGTTTGGTTCCCCTGATCACCTGGGGTTGGGGCACTTGCGGGGAATAGGGGCTCAGGGCCGTGATGCCCTGATGACCCTCTTGCCCGGGATTACTAACCTCACCAGTGTGTCCTCCTGGGGTGGTGTAACAAGACCGTCATTACGGTGTTACCTGGGACTGAATTAGCTTCAGTCCCACCCCTGGTCTGACGATCACTACCCCGCCCGCACAGTAGTTTGGTTCCCCTGATCACCTGGGGTTGGGGCACTTGCGGGGAATAGGGGCTCAGGGCCGTGATGCCCTGATGACCCTCTTGCCCGGGATTACTAACCTCACCAGTGTGTCCTCCTGGGGTGGTGGCTCGGTGGTGGTGTGGGGGGTGGTGAAGTGGGAGGTCCTGCGGCGGGCACGGCGGGCATTTTATATATATATATATATATATATATATATATATATATATATATATATATATATATATATATATATATATATATATATATATATATATATATATATATATATATATATATATATATATATATATATATATATATATATATATATATATATATATATATATATATATATATATATATATATATATATATATATATATATATATATATATATATATAAAGACATCCATCTGTAAATTTGACCAAACCTATATATGTATGCTATCATCGCGCTTGTCATATACAGTACCTTATGCCTAGTTAACAGTACCTTATGCCTAGTTAATTCGTGGCCTATACCACGATAGTGCATTATTTACATTCTACTCTTGCATTTATTAGTACTATAACCTTCCCTACCTTTCCAACATGGCCATGTACAGTACTGTATATATATTTCTCCCTTATTACATCCATCTTCTTGAATTATGTTATACTGTCCCTTTTATTATTATACTCCCACGTAGTCCCCAGTTGACTGTATACTCTGTCCAGTTGCATTCTTGCCACATTATGACTTAATGCCTCCACGCGTGTCAGGAGACACACTTTATAATGCGGGGGAAAATTGTAACCATTTGTAATATGTAGTGTGTAAGTATGGTATGTAGGTAAGTAGGATCCAAGTAGGGTGCCACTGAGTGCTTACTGTCTGGCTTGATTCAAATTTTGCTGAACCATGAGTTTGTGGCCACACCACTGACTTGCTGGTGAGAGTCAAGCAGTTAGCAACAGTCTGGGAATGGATAAAGGTGGTGTTCACGTCAGTACCCCAGCAATGGCCAGCAGCCACGCCCTTTGTGAGAATGCCAGTAGCCACTCAGACCTTAAGGAGACGGCCAGTAGCCACTCAGAAGGCTTCCCAGAGACGGCCTGCAGCTGCTCTGCCCTTCAGGAGGCAGCCAGTAGCCGTTCCCCCTTAAGAGCCATATCCTGTAGCCAGGCTCAGGTGACGGCCGGTAGCAGCGCCCTTAAAACACCACGGCCTGTAGCCGGGCCACATGGCAGAAGACGGCTGGTAGCCGCTCCCCTGGCAGGTGCAGCTAAACCCCCTTACAGGAACCAGTGACGGCTGGTAGCTGCGCTGGAGAGAGAAGGGTATATCCTCTCTCCTGTAGTTGCCTCAGAGGACAAGACACAGGCAATGGTTGGTAGCCGTGTCCGTCAGCAGGAGACAGCCGGTAGCCACTCCTCGTCGGCATGTCATCCTCCACACGGGACTTCGGCGACGCTTTTTAAAAATCTATCTATCTATATACCTAGGCTGCTTCCCCCAAGGAAAGGGAGGTAGCTGAGACAGGATGACACACTCCCCATTTACTCATCCATTCAAACACATTCATTCGCATCTTAGCCCCAAAGGGGAGAATGGACAGATCCCCACCGCACCACACTGCACAAGGGTCAACTGCGCAATGCAATCAGTGATATCCGCAGCAGGGCCCGACAGCAGAACTGGTTTACCCCTGCCACATCATAACAGACCCATCCCCTTACCCGCACCTAACCTGACTAACTGATCAGACCAAATGCGGGAGAATATCCCCTCAGGGCTGCGTCATCACTTATTCATTCACAATTTCTCTCCATTTATTTCTGTCATGCACAGCCACTCTTCCTTGCTCAACAGACATCCCTCTCGCATCCAACGCTCTCTTCACACTGTCCATCCATCCTATTCGTGGTCTTCCTCTCAGCCTTACACCTCTCACATCAGATCTTGTTATCTTTTTCACCAATCGCTCATTATCTATTCTCTCCATATGCCCAAACCATCGCAACACCCTCTGCTCAACTCTACCAGCCATCTCCCGAACAACTCCAGTTCTCCTTCGCACTTCATCATTTCGCACCCAATCCATACGCGTCACTCCACACATACTCCTCAGACACCTCATCTCCATTACATTCAAACTTTTCCTCTTTGCTACACCCATATTCCATGTTTCAGCCCCATATAACGCAGTCGGTACCACAACACCCTCATACAGCCTTCTCTTTACATCCATTCTAAGCGAATGACATTTAAACCCTTTTTTCATTCCTCCCAGCACCTTTCCTACTTTATTTATTCTAAACTTCACTTCTGCATCTACTCTTCCATCCACAGCAACATGTGACCCTAGATATTTAAAACAATCTACCTCCTCAAGCAACTCACCATTCAAAACTATATTCATCCCCCTACCATCTATCAACCTCGTACACTTCATCACTTTACTCTTATTCTCATTTACTTTCAATTTCCTCCTTTCACACACCCTTCCAAACTCCTCTACCAACTGTCTCAATCTCTCCTCTGAATCAGTCACCAGTGCAGTATCATCTGCAAACAGCATCTGCATCAGATTCCACTCTCCACCATCAACATTCACCAGACTCAGACCTCCACCTAAAACTCTTGCATTCACCTCCCTTACAACACCATCCATGTAAATATTAAACAACCAAGGCGACATCACACATCCCTGTCGCAGCCCCACTCTCACGGGAAACCAATCACTCACAGCATTTCCCACTTACACACGCTCTACTATTTACATAAAAACTTTTCACCCCTTTTAGTAACCTACCATCAAGTCCATACAATCTTAAAACAGTCCACAAAGCCTCCCTATCAATTCTATCATATGCTTTCTCTAAATCCATAAATGCCCAAAACACATCCTTGCCTTTCGCTAAATACTTTTCACACACTTGTCTCACAGCAAACACCTGATCAACGCATCCCCTCCCTCTCCTAAAGCCACACTGCTCATCACCAATCACTCCCTCTGTACCCTCTCTAACTCTCATAATTAACACTCTACCATACACCTTACCTACAACACTCAACAGACTTATACCCCTAAAGCTAGTACATTCATACTTATCACCCTTGCCTTTATACAACGGGACCACAGAAGCACTTGCCCAGTCAACTGGCACCATACCTTTCTCAAAGCACACATTCAACAATCTTACTAACCAGTCAACAATAGTCACTCCACCACCCTTCAGGCATTCCACAGCACACCCATCCATACCTGCAGCTTTCCCTGTTTTCATTTTTTAAAAATATTTGCCAAAAATCAGTTATTAGTCCTAGAATATTATAATTAAATAAGCATATGGCACATACCTTCAGCTTTCTCCTGGGATGTTTGTTGAGCCTTCATCATCTACCGTAGGACTTGTGGAGACTTCTGAAGTTGGGTAACGAAGTCTCCACTTTAAACTTCCCGACACCCCGTAATATGGTTACCACTGCTTGATATTATAACTACAAACACTATTCTATGAATTTCAAGTAGTCTAGAATCCATATTCCAAAAAAAAAAAAAAAAAAAAATGAAAGCAATGTAAATCACGAGCGCATAGAAGCTTTCCTCCCGTGCGCGTTCCCCGATGGTATTCTGAGGCGGAGCTGTCATTTATTATTTATAAACACACTCACACTTTATATTCCTAGTACTTTATTACACTTATTTATATATACAATATTTATCTATAAGTTCCTTTCAGTACTAGTAGTTTATTTTCACTACAGGCATTCACTTTCTCGTTCCGTAAACTAGCGTAGAGAGCAAAGCTATCACTTTCACTTTCATTACTCCCAGTATTTATACATCTATCAATTCATCTATTGCCAGACGCCATAATCCCATAAGGGGTGGCCATTTGACTACATGCTAGAGCAAAACTTTCACTTTCATTAACCCTAGTATTTATACTCGTATTCTTATATTACTACTTGTTTACATTTCTATTTACATTTTCTATTTTATTTACATTTCTATTTTATTTACACTATGTTATGCGCTGTCGCTTGCAGTAACTTATAAAACTATTTTCCACTGTTCAGTTATATTTACATTCATTGCTTTCACTTGCTGTTTACACATTATTTACATGTCCACTTGCACTGTTTTAGTCACCAGAAAGATCATATGGTCACTGTCCATCATTATTAAAATGCCCGCCGAGACCGCCACACGACCTCCCACCTCACCACCCCCCACACCACCGCCGAGCCGCCACCCCACCACCACCCCAGGAGGACACACAGGTGAGGCTAGTGACCTCGGGCAAGAGGGTCATCGGGACATCCCGGCCCTGAGCCCCTATTCCTCGCAAGTGCCCCAACCCCAGGCGTTCAGACAACCTGAACTACTGTGTGGGCGGGGTAGTGACTGTCAGACCAGGGGTGGGACTGAAAAGAGGTCAGTCCCAAGTAGCACCGTCTTGACGGTCTTGCTACACCCTCTAGGGCAGGAAGAGGCCCAAGGGCAGGAAGAGGCCCAAGGCTATGGCCTTAAAAGAGAAATAGACACAGGCTACGGCCTGACAAAGTGTGTAAAGGGGAAGGTGACCCCAGGCTCCGGCCTTAACATGCTGAGGAGAGAGAGAGTTGCCTGTGTGCATCCCTCTCCAGTTGTACTTTGGCTATGGCCAGAATACGGTCCAGGGTAGAGAGACCCTGCTACCGTACGTGTAGCGCTACCCAATTACGGAAGCGGCGACTCGGGGCCGGCCTCTCGCCAGAGCAGACGGGTGATCCCGTTTCTCCGTTAGTCGATTCCCGTACGGGCAGACACTCAGTTACGACTGGGGCACGTACCAGGGTGGAGAATTCCCTGACGGTAGGATCTGTCCGTATTGGAGAGAGTGCGGCCCTCGTGCCCCTCACTCCGGCTTGTTCCCTACTGCGGGAGGAACACCACGCTGACAGCCGCTTGCCTCGGCGAAAGGGCGACCCCGATCACCCTACTGGTGTCCCTCGCACGCCTGACAAGTTTACGGCACCAGCCAAAGTCCATACTAGGGGAAGTGGAGCCCCACCTCAGCCCAATGAACACACTCAGGGAACCACGAAGAGCGTGAGTCTCCCTCAAGCCTCTTTCCCTCCGGGGAGCCCTTCGTCGCCATCCAGGCTTCTTGGCCAAGTGGAGGCGTTAGAGTGGTGGCAAGGCCCGATTGCGGAGTTACCGCCCACACCCAGACGCTCCTTAGCACTGTTGGAGCCCTACAGGAGTCGCTGCCGCAGCCCAGCCCTGACGGCGCCTCTCCCCCTGAGCACCTGCAGACCCCGGATGCCCAGGCCTTCCACCACGTTCCCCGACGACGGCGACCTAGGCTCTCTCACGCCCCGGCAGAAGAAGAAGCAGGCCCAAATCCTCCGCCTGTTCGGTCCTAGTCCCGAGGGCCCCCGATCAGGTCGAGGCCCCCAGACTACGAGGCCTCCCTGCGCCCCACCAGTGCGGCCCCAGGAAGGAGCCGCCCCTCAGGTCGAGGCCCTAAACAAGGGAACCTCCCTGGACAGTAAGTACTAGTGACCCAACTACCCAGGAAACACGGGTAGAACGGTGATAGTGACAGTGACCCCTAATACAGTGACAGTGATCCAATGCACAGTGGCAGTGACAAATAAAAGTTATGTTAAACAGTGATATCGGAGTAAGTCGTGCTTGAACATTAAACAGCTCAGTTCCCCCTCTCAGAAAGGAAGCGGGGAGTTTTCTGTGGAGTCAAAGGTAGGTGTGTGAACGAGCCGAAAGGCTAATGAAGTGCTTCCCTGCAACTAGGTGACGGTGTCGGATGTCGCCACACGCACCCTACCTTTATTATAGGATCATATCCCCCACAGACTCCCGATCACAGTGAATATAAGTGAGACTCCCCCGTTTATTATTATCCACCAGTGGCACGACCAGTGTTCTCGATTGACCATCGCAGTGAAGTGATATCTCTCCTCAATAACAGTAACCCATATCCCTGACTGCCCTGTGCCCTGTGCAAAAGTAGATTGGATCCAATTATTAGTGTATTGTTGTATCTCTGTGTAATTGTGTACCAAATGTTGTGTATGTAGCGCTGTAAGGGATAGAATTTAAGCAATAGATGTGATTCGGTGTACTGTCTCTTTTTATGCCCTGTTCCTTTGTTAGTGCATTACATCCGGTCTAGCCAAAGGACCCCGTCCAGTGCTCGTGTTTTTACGACGAGAAGTCGTCTTAAAAACACAGCATTACAATTATCACTGATAAATTAGCCAGTTCACGTACCACAGCAGAGTCACTTGCCCTTTACCCCGTCCCACACGAGGTTTAGTAGGGGTAGAGGTCACACTAGGGCCCTTTGCATGGGGGTAAAATGCGGCGGAATTGGACAGGCGGTTATAACCCCTCGAAAGACGACAGTAAACTGAATGCTGCGGCCTAGGCCCTGAGGAAGTGAAGGGTTGACAATGACAGCGTGGTGACAGCTGCTTATTTATACGCTGTGAAATGATTGGCAGGAAATCTGGACAATACATTATAAATTATGTAGTTCCAGGTGAATGCAAATATCACTTAGGCTTCTCCCTTCCTTTCTTATATATATTTTTATTATGAGAACAGGTCATACGGCATATTTCAAGGGGAAATAAACAAGGAAAATTAGCGAACGAGGGCACGTGAGGTGTTGCCAGGTGATAATTAGCCCATTCCAGATGTATGGCAGTATCAATTACTTTCTCTATTTCTTTTATATATTTTGTATATGAATAGGGCATAGGGCACAGTTCAATGGATAAAATGAGTGGAAAAATCCACCCAGAATTTGTGTAGCGCAGCGCAGCTGGTCAGGCGGGAGGAGAGGGTAATGGAGGGGACGTAAGGAGGGGGGTCAAGGACAAGAGAAAAATGGCTAACTTGTCAACAGTGGATGGGAGTACAGAAGACATTAGCAGAACTGAGTATAGCTGGACACTGGTAGTACTGATAGATGATACAAGCCACCACTTGAAAGCCCGGCAAATTCAAAATAACACAGAATCACAAAAATGACACCCCACGGTATGATCCCTTGCTCCCGAGCGTCACGAAAGTGACACTCCACCATTAAGGGGTTAAACACCTAGCATAACACTGGTGGACAGCAGTGGTTCGTCACATGGGTGCTGCTAGGGGCTGAATCTTCAGCCCCACCCTGAACCTGTCGAGGGCTGGTCCGGTTGGAGGGTAATGTACTCGGACTGCAACATTTCCGCAGGGTCCGTTCCGGGGAATAAGGGCTCAGGGTAGTCGGGGACATATGTCCATACTGTCTTGGCAACTCCCGCACCCTCAGATCCCCTCCGTGGTCACCACCTGGGGGTGGTGTCGCCATGTCCCTGTGGTGCTCAGTTGCCACGGCTGGTATTTCACCAAGCTTATCGAATTTTCCACTCGCACTGTCATTTTCTTGCGGCATCAGATTTTTGTGCTTGCATAACCGAATTTGGGTCTAAAATGCCTATTTTTGTATCATCAGTTTCTTGTGTAGCAGATATTCTTATGATGGGCCCCTGTCTGTACCTGTATTGACCATCATTGATCATATTTATTATACATCAGTAAAATCATGTGGATATCTAAAACACAAAAGTGTTCTGGTTATTTTTATTTTGGATATGTCTTCGGTGGATCACACATGAATATTTTTTGAGATCAGAATAAATAGAGTAAAATTAACATGCAATAAATTCATATTATACAAATTTACAATAACCTGTAATGTCGATGTCAATAAACATGAGATCAGTACCATTGCACAAATAACTATCCAAAGTATATTTTCCGACAGGGAAAAAAAAAAAAAACTATACTTTGTGATATCTTTTAAAGGGAAAATAATTATCACAGCATTTGTAAAAAGAAAAAAAAAAAAAAAATTATGAGCCATCATTTCTATGGCACAATAGCTCTTGTAATTGATTATGGACTTCGGCACAGCTTACTTGCTATGTGAAAGACCTTTAATCTGGACCAACTCAGAGTGTGACTAAACTATTCAACATTTTTGAAAAAAAGCACATTCACTTAAGTTTGGAGTGGTCATCAGTTTGTATCTTGCATACTGTGTTAATGCACTTAATTTTAGCATTGTGAATCTACTGAACCTGCAACTTGCTCATGCAGCTGGTTCTCACTGAGACGGAATGAGATGTGTACAGGGAAGGCACGCAGGGTTAAAATGTAGTAACATGGTAGTAGTAGTAGTAGGAGACCATACTGAATTTTTTTCTTTGTTTAAAAGACTATTTTCATTAACAGACACTGCTCAGGTGCACAAATATCTACAGAAAGCTTGGACCAGCTAACTACTATTTAATACAAGAAACTACAGAAATAATACATACTGAAGCACCTTCAAGATAAGACATTAATGTTATGTTGTTACAGCAACTAAGGTGTCAAAATTTAACGTTTCCTACATTACTTTGTGTGAAACTTGCCCACTTATTTTTTCTTATATTTACCTGGCAAAACCCAGATTTAGACTTCTTTCTCAAACTCTAATTTTGTTTTAATACTGGTTCTTTAAGAATCCCTTCCTAAACAGCGACCCTGGACAAATGAAACAACTTTGGAAGAACTATATACTTCAGAGTAAAGTTTCAATATGATTCTGTATTTTACTAGTGCAATGAATACATGTATTGACAATTACAAAACTGTCTAAAATGCACTAGTAGCTACAGTATACAGGTATATGTCAAGGCCTTTTTTTAAGTGAAGGCACTTCTAAAACCAAGAATTCCAAATAAAAGTAATTTTATACACAGATGTGATGAAGACTATTAGTAAGCATGGCAGGCAGTTAAATTTGCTGACTGTAATGTTTCTACTTAGTTACATACTGTTCATTTTCTTCCTGCAGTCATATGATGATAAAGACATTCATCAGTACACAGATGAAAAGTGAAACTTATAATTCATGATAAGGTAATTAAAGAGGAAATAAATCTTTTATTATAACTGTGTTATATATAATGCATGCTACTACACAGAGGTCGCCTAAGGTGGTTTTTATTACATCCTAATTAACCAAAACATCCTTACAAATTTCAGTGAAAGCACTTGAGAGATTATATTACCCTGGAAAAAAAAAAAAAATCCTTGAATACTGCATTACCCTCTGCATTTTGTGATGATATCTTTATATTTCTTCTTGCTGTTACCTGATAATTTTATTCAGCTAGGGAATGCACCCTGAAAATGTAGGGGTTAATGATGGTTACATTTGTGTTTGAGAGAAATATAGCATAATGCACTGTGAGGCTGGATGATCAGGAAATGGAGACTGAGTACGTTCAAGTCTTTAGGTAAGACAACGAGTAAGGATGGAAGTTTAGAGGATGAAGTGCATGAAGGGGTTAACCAGGGAAGAATGCTTGCATGTTCATTGAAAGCAGTAATAAGGAATGGGGACATGCATATGGAAGTAAAAAGATTCTGGATGACAATTGTAATTCTCTTTCTACTATATAAAAGTGTGGACCCTGTTGGAAGGACACAAATCAAGAATGATAGTACTTGAAATTAGTTATCTGAGAAGAGGGGAGCGCGGTAGCTCGGTGGTAGGGTGTCAGGCTCGTAATCGTGAGGTTGCGAGTTAGCGCCCCACCCGGTGGCTGCCGTGCTGGGAGGGGTAGCGCTCTCCTGTAATCCTAGCAGGGCTATATGATCTGATGAGGTCTAGCTCGGGGATTAATCCCTTTTATAGTTATTACAGTTATCTAAGAAGAGCATTTGGAGTTACATGGAGGGACAGACAAACAAATAAGGAAGTGGAGAAGTGGTGTTGTGCTGACACTGATGTGACTGAATGTTTACAGAAATACTCTGAAATAGTTTGGTCATGTGAAGAGGATGGAGAATGAGAAACTGACTTGAAGTGTTTATGTAGTGAGGTGGAGGGGGAATAGGAAGGAAAAGGGCTGAGAAGATGGAGGGATGGAGTAGAGAGATATACGAGAATGGGAGTTTGTGACCTGGGGGGAGGGCAGCCAACTGGCAGAGGACAGGGTGGCATGGAGGTGATTTGTGGCCAACCATTACAGGATTAAGAAACTTGGCTATAGACTGACAGATATTTATCCCTTCCAGTTTGAAAAGTCTCTTCTAGGCTGAATACATTCATCTGGAGACTGCAAGAATAAAATTTAAACTATGTTATCACAGAGATACAGCAACATTTATTTATCCCACTGTCTGGTATGGAGGCTGGACTAGACTCTGGATGTTGATTTTCAGGTGTCAAGTGTGGTTACTAAATTCCAGTGAAAGACTTCATATTAATTGTGTGATTCATACAAACAGCGGTGTAAAAGTTGTTGTTGTCATTGTGAACATACGATCATGTGGATGTGAACCAGCTGACTGCAAGAAAAACTGACCATATCAGAGGAAACTCCAAGAGATTATGTTTTGTGAGAGTGAGGTGCATGAAATGAGTTACTCTGTTGTGGTGTGGGCATAGCTGAGTATAAGCGAGCTGCATTTTGTGCTGATACTAATGCACTTTTGAAAATACAGTACTGTGCAAATTTTCACATTTTATCAAGCCTAATACGTATACTGTATATTTAGCATATTAACCCCTAGGCTGCAGTGACCCTAAATGTTTCTTATGTCTGTGGTGTGGGAAAACCAGTTTAAAAACTCATGTTTTCATCATGTATTTTGACCCATTTATACTTAACCAAACATGTAACATTTTAGTAAAAGTTTACACTCCACACTGATGATTCGCAACCCATTCATCAAGCATAAGCATGCAGTAGGCATAAAAAGTGACCGAAAACTTCACAATATTCCACATGGCTCTACTGGAATGTATGACTTGGTCTACCCATCAGCATTTCTGGAATGCTATATGCAGCCGAGGGGTTAAACAACATTCCAAATGTAGGAAGCAATTTTTTTTTTTTTTCCTTTCTTTTGCTGCCTTTAATTGTATTCTTAATTTTTGAAGAAACAGCAGTAATTACTGCAAGGTGGAGTACATGCAAAGCCAGTCAGCTTAAATTAGTCATAGACTGATGTCCATGGTGAAAACAATACCTGCATTTTATGCCATATCATCAGTTCACAAGCTTACACTCAGCTGAAAATTTAGTGCTGTCTACACTATCTGGCTACATGGAGAGAATGGAGAATGACAGATTGACTAGCAGAGTATATGTGGGAGAAGTGGAAGGGGAGGGGGGGAGGGGGAGGCTGAGGATGAGATGGAAGGATGCAGTGGAGAGGTATATGAGTATAGGTGGTGTGAACTGGAGAGGGAGCACCCTGATGGCATAGGACAAGGGGACATGGAGGCAAATTGTTTGCAGCCACCCCTTGCAGGATTCAGGAATCTGGCTACAGATTGAAGGAAGGATAGATATAAACTCGGTGGGGTATCTTCATGTGTACAGGCAGTAAAATCAGTATTTAAACAGCTGAGTATGAAGGACTTGAGAATGGCTACATGTATTATAACCTCTCTCATCTCTGAATGGTTTGAATGTCTGGTTGCAAGGTGTGTATCTTAATCCCTTCACTACAATGACATTCTTTTATTTTGTTCTTACAACCACCACATGATAATCTTAAATTCTGGAAGGATCTCCAGTAATAAAGGGGTCAATGAAGTCTGTATCTGCTCCCTCCTAGTCAGAGTCCATCCTAAGATGAGTAAAACTGTCTGAAAGCAGCGAGGACATTTAAAAAAAAAAAAAAAAAAAAAAAAAATCATCACAGTGAAGGTTACAATATTAATTATAGCTTGTTCTTTTCATGTACTTTGTTGAAAACACCATATTGTTTTTGAATTAACAATCAAAATATTAATTCTGGGACATTCTGTTTGTTGTGCGACATTGTACACTTAGTACAGTATTTGGATGCTTTTTTGCTGACTGTATATCAGAAAGACTAAAAATTATTTTAGAAAGACCTGTCCATAGAAAACAGGCAAGCCAGACATTCTCAGTATCAAACACAAGCCAGTGTTCACTGTAACCTCTCTCTTGAATTATATAAATTCCTAAATTCAGAAGCTCTTTTATCTGAGAAATACGGTACAATTAAAAGCAATGCTACCATAAAGACTGGAAATGCCTCACTGTTTGCCACCCTTGTACAGTGTATGTTGTTACAGACTGATTCATTACAAATGTGTGTGTGTGTGTGTATATATATATATATATATATATATATATATATATATATATATATATATATACACACACACACACACACAGTACAGCTGTTACCAACACTCTGCTTATCAAAGACAATATTTTCAGTAAAACATTTACACCTCTTGAAATCCATACAGTTATTATGTTATGTCTTTGATAAATGCTTGCAAACTGACCAATATAAAAATTTATCAAGAAAATACTGTACTACAGTAATAAAGCAAACCCTACTACATGCATTGGAAAAATATATATACTCATATAACTACAAGTTGTGCAAAAATATTGAGTAGTCTGAGATGGATGTGGAATCTGCTACCAACACTACAGTTCCTAAAATTACCCCAAAGCTTATAATAATGCCACTGTCACTACTTTGATATGTACAGTTATTGTCACGTGCGTGCCAAATGTTCACCTAGTATGTCCACACTCCTACCTTCTCATTCATGTCTTTCCTGGGGCTGGATTCAAAAACACACTTCACCCTTCAGTCCAACAGTGCCATTTGTTTCATTACTGCTATCTCCAGACAATTTTGTTAAGCTAAGAAGAGACCATTTGTAGTGTCAGAATTAAAAACAGTCTCCATTAACCCCTTTATAACCTTAAATCTCTCTCTAAGCTGAATGAAATGGTCTGAAGGTAGCAACAATAACAAAAACTCATTGGACAGAAACGGTTAAGATCAATTATTTCTTGTCACTACTGCAATACTGGTTTCCTAGAAAGAACAAGGAAAAGAATGTGCAAAGTCTTTCCATGTCTCTCATCCTTCCAGGAAAAACAGATACAATATCAGTTACAAGAAAATACAGTATAAATTATGCTAATATACTTGGCTTTGCAAGAAGGAAAAGAAAAGAGAACAAAATCTTCCCATTCCTACTCCTTCCTGCAAACACAAATAGTAGTCATGACAGAGAACTGACATAAGATGTGTTAAAGAATCCCACCACTGATATCATCATACCTATATCCTATTAGCAGTGAGAGAGACATTAGTGCTCTTGAGCAATATGTGGCCTCATCAATTAGTACAACAGCAATGACGCCACACAACGTATCATGTACAGTACATACATATACAGTATTCATATTATAAAAAGGTTATAGTAATAATCATACAGTAATAATAATATGATAATAATAATAATAATAATAATTAATAATAATACTGTAATAATAATCCATCTATCCATCCATCATCCAATCCTACGTTGCCCCATGAGGAGCGTAGGAGCACGAGGCTAGGCAGTTGGTCCTGACATAATAATAATAATAATAATAATAATAATAATAACAATGATAATATTAATACAGTAATAATAACAATCATACATAAATACATCATCCAATCCTGTGTTTCCCCATGAGAAGCATAGGAGCCCGGGGCTAGGCAATTTGGTCATGACGTTTAAGGTAAGAGCGACCAGCCTCACTCATTCCTGAGTGGCATTACGTGAGCAACAAACCCCAACAATCCCTTGGATATAAACCCACACAGGCTCAATCCGATTGAGGCACCTCAATTACCCAATAAACCACAAGGCACCATAGTTCGGTTGTATGGTTACCACCCGGCGTAGTAAATGGTTTTCTGGTGAACAGGAAACCATTTGGCTTGTCACTTAGTGTAGAGTCACCCATACATAGAAGGATGAGGAAAGAGAGAAGGAATGAAGGACATGAGGGGATGGATGGAAGATAGGAAAAGGCAGCCACCCAAGAGCAGCATTACATTAAGTGAGTGGATGGTACGTGCCCCCACCTACCACTAATAATAATAATGATGATGAGGATGACGATGATACTACTACTAATAACAATAATAGGGAATTATGGTGCTCCAATCGGATTGAGCCGGTGCAGGTTTATATCAAAGGGGTGGTTGGGGTTTACTGCTGCCACTCAAGGACAAGTGAGGCTGATCACTCTCATCTTAAATGTCAGGACCAATTTGCCTATCCCCAGGCTCCTACACCAACACTGGATAAGATGATGAATGAATTAAATGAATAATAATAGTAATATAGTAATGATAATAATAATAATAATGATTAGAAAAAGGCAAGTCTTGACAATGAACGCAGTATGAACTTTAAAAAACATAGGATCGAATAGAAACCTCCACTATGAAAGTCCCATAATTTTGCACATTAAGTATGACTGTTAGAAAAAGACTGCTACAGCAGTAAACTAATATATCTGCATTAAATACATATTTATATCAAGTTCTTCACCAATGATGACATTGATTTTTAATCCTAAAGGTAGTGTGTTTGGTACTTTTAAAAAACTGTGTTTACCTGTTAAAATTACAAAGTTAAACAACAGCGTAATTATATAAAAATATGCAGTTGCTGGTAGATAAGGAAAACGTACTCCTACACTCAATGAATTATTTATAAAATATCAAGCACAAACCCCCATTTGAGACTCCACTTATAAAAGAGTATACAGCATTAGACAGGTTATCTGTTAAACACAAACCCCACATTTGATGCAGATAAAACTTTAAGTTATACGAAGCATGGTACAGTATTTATACTAGCATATGGTGTGGAGGGGATTCACTTCCACTTAACTGGCTGCTTTCCCTAATGCAGCCAGTGATGGTGCTTCCTCATGTGCTGCAACGCAGACAGTGGTGAAATACACGGAGCTACAGTTCACACCTTGCAACTGATGGTCATACAGTTCATGGCTGACCCATAGTAATGAATCTACAGAGGCGTGACTGGAAGTGACTGACAGCATTACTATTCAACAAAATATGAGGTAGTTGCTGTGAAGCATGCTTGCATATATATACTGGTGAGAATGAGTGCTAAGTTTCATCTCACAAATGTGGTCCTAAATTCCTGACAAAGTCATGACCCAGACCTTTGTGAATGGCTACTTGAATCCCTCTGTTCAAGCACAGTTGAGAGGCAGCAGAATCTGTATTCCAGTGACTTATAAGGCCTCCTGAGGGGACGGTAAGCCACAGCTACCACAGATCCTTCCTGCATGCTTGCATTCAGAGAATTACACCTTATAACATACACTGGATAATCTGATATGGCCTGACAGGAACCAGTCAGGAACAATAATATCCACAGTACCATCACGAAGGCTGCTACCCAAGAAAATCCAAATGTAGTAACATATTCTGTGAGTGACAGAATTAAAAGTTAGTATCATTATGACATTTATGTAATGCAAGTTGCCAGATTTACAGGGCAAATGGAGGACATAACATGAAATGTACTAATCCATCAAGTGTAACTCTCACCAGTGTTGCCCTAAATGCAAAAGGTATCAGTGCAAGTATGTAACTCTTTCCTCTGTTGTTTAGGCTGAAAGGAAAACATTGCATAAATCTGGCTGAATCCAACAGATATTTAGGCATAACAAACTCTCCCAGTACTGTATATCAAAATGCAAAATCAAGGCACCAAAATTTTCTCAGAACACTTTGACAGGAAGAACAAAAAATAACACTGTTATCCGCAATTTAATGTGGAATAAAAATGATGCATGGATGAATGCAAGAAAACAGCCAGCACTTTAGTAAACAGGCCACTGGAAAGAAGTATCCTCTCTAAACTTGTATAAATATTCCAGGTAAACCTGTTAGCAAGGAATATGAAGTAAATTATGCAATATCTCTGTTTAAACTGAGGCAAATGTAACAGTGATGCATGTAAGTATCTGTATAGCACTGTAGGTAGTTAGGTGTATCCATCATCATCCATTCATACATTGCCCCATGAGGAGCGTAGGAGCCTGGGGCTAGGCAGTTGGTCCCGACATTTAAGATGAGAGTGACCAGCCTCACTCATCCCCAAGTGGCATTACATGAGCAATCAACCCCAACCATCCCTTGGATATAAACCTTCACCAGCTCAAACCGATTGGAGAGCAATAATTACCCACTAAACAACCAGGTGCCAAAATTTGGTTATACGGTTACCATCCAGCATAGTAAATGGTTTCCTGGTGCACAGGAAACCATTTGGCTTGTCACTCAGAGTAGAGTCACCCACAGGCTGAAGGAAGTGGAAAGAATGAAGGAAAGACAGACAGACGAGGGAATGTAAAGTCACCCATAGGCAGAAGGACAAGAAAAGAATGAAGGAAAGAAAGACAGAAGAGAATGGAAGGAAAGAAGGATGGAGAGGAAAGGGCAGACACCCGAGAGCAGCACTACATCGAGTGAGTGGATGGTGAGCATCCCCAAAATGCAAAAATCAGTTAGCATATAACTTACTGACACTAAAGCTAAGGACACAGGCTGGACAGTATTAGCTTATACAAGTTACCACTAACTGTAGTATTCTTGATTCAATCAGCTGAGGACATTTACCCATTCTCCATTTCAGTACCATGCCTCAACAGCTGAGTAAACTGTCTGTCATTTAAGCAGACTCCCCAGCACCTTTCCTCAGGAACTACACCATGCACAGTTTTACCACTCCAGGTGGTCCAGGAGACACTTGCCATGAACATAAAGAGACCAAAGTTAAAGAACCGTGAGGAGGAAAAGGGATGAAAGCAGCCACCATATCTATGAAACCCTTAAACACACCAGTCATAGATGCATCCCTTGTAGAATTTCCCTTAAATGCCCCCAAAGTAGAAGGCAACAGCCATGTGTGATCCACTGCCGGTGGCTACAACAGGAATGTAGCTACAGACTACCGTATATTACAGGAAATAAAATCTAAGAAAACACAAATTTACTTTCCTAATGCTCTGCAAGACACTATAGCCTGTTTGATCTGATCTGAGAAGAGATGAGCCTTAAGCTTTTGAAAGCTGGCGGCTGATTGGTTGTCCAAGTGCATTCATTATTTGTTATGCATTGAGTATAAATTGCTCAATTACAAGGTACTTGTAAATCTTTACTTCGACATGTTTTGATTTGCCCAAAAAATTCAAAATGTCACACGCATCTTAGCCATCTGATAAATTTAGTAAGGCCCCATTTCTAAATTAATTTATGCGAATAAAGATGTTCAGGGTATAATATTTATTTGGGCAATCTTATCAAACAGTTACTGAAACTCAAATAAATCATCATCATCATCATCATCATCATCCAGACCTCCTTTCCCACCCTAGGGCAGGGTGTGGAGTAGCAACATCCAGACAGCCCAAGTTTGCCCAGTCCAATGGGCCACATTTCCATTCACTCATCATTCAAGCCCCCGGAATCCTAGCTCTATCTGATATGCCAATAACATTCACTACATACTGCAGCTTCACATAAACGTATCAGAAAATTTAAACTGCGTTGCTCATAACGAATGCACTCGGACAAACACTCAGCTGTCAGCTTTCAAAAGCTTAAGGCTCGTCTCTTCTCACATAGATCAAATAGGCTATAATCCACCCAGAGTGCCCCAGGACATGAAAAGGAGCTGACAGTGATACACTGTATGCATTTCCTTGATAAAGTACAGTATTTCCTTGTATTTTGACGCATTTTACTTCGACGCCTCGTTTTTCGTGCTACAAAAAAGTTTCCGAGTTGTTTCACACTTTGCTACGGTAGTTTTCCAGCACTTCGATGCTCCCAGCCGGCAGCAGACACTCAGCAGATGATGCGTACCGATGCTCAGTCTAGGCACTGCCCATTTTTCTATGCAACGGTTTTTCACAATCTTTATACAGCAGGTCCAGCGGGGAGTAGACACACGAGTCTGTTATTGTTTATGATCGTAACGTAAGATCTTCAGCCGTGTCGTGAATACACAGCAGGTCCAGCAGGGCAGTAGACACACGTGAGTTTGTTATAGTTTATGACCGTAACGTACGATCTTCAGCCGTGCCGTGCTACTATTTCATAACAAAGAATCGTTACATGTTTCTCGTAACACTCTTTATTTTTGTTTTGATGGACAAATACATGAAATGGATGTAAAATAAAGCTTATTGATATTTAAGGAAGGAAAGAATAATAACCGTCCCAATACAGAGATGGCAGACCAAGCCCACCAATTTTTGATTCTATTTGACTATATTACAGCCTCTCTTCCTTGTAGCAGTGAGTAAAATAATGTTGTTATAATTTTTCCCTTCCATTTAGTGACAAAGAGGGCACATAAAATGACTGGGGTTTAGTTGACCGACTTTGATATCAAAAATTAAATAATCTGGTGAAAAGTGGCAGTTCTTCCTTGGTTAGTGACATCGCGAACTAGCCCATCCACCCTCAACACACCTTCACCTGCCACTGAAACCAGTCTTCACTTTATTTCTGGTAAGGATTTTTGGTGTTGCAGCTCTTTATAACAGTTTTAATGTCTTTTCAGGTACATGTTCATTGTTATGCTGTTTTAGCACTAGTGAACACTCTTCATTTAATTTTGGTTAGGGCCTGTTTCGTGTTATAGTACTTTCTGACAGAGTAGGCGCGTGTCCCACTGGAGTGCTCCTCTGTTTTTCCCACTGATTCCTAACTTCGCACTTCGACGTTTCACATTTTGTAAGGTTTTGGACGAACACCCAACCCTCGAAAAATGAGGAAATACTGTCGAAAAATGAGGACATACTGTAGAGGGAATTACCAAGAAAATAAGTACATCCGTCCATCATCCAATCCTACATTGCCCCATGAGGAGTGTAGGATATGCCTTATTATAAAAATAAAAAAAAAAAAAAAAAAAAAAAAAAAAAAGAGCTGCACATGAAAGTAACTGGGTGGTAAATAATCTACAAATTCACTGTAGCAGCACAGGAGTTGCCTTGCACCCAGAGATCCAAGAGAGGAGCTCCTGATGGGAGGTGTGCCATGTTCTTCCTCACAAGTGACTATGTGGATCCTAGAACAGAAACTGCTCAATATAAGGAAAAATGATGGATGAAACAGTGACAGTGCACAAAGTACTACCCTGAGGGGTCTGATCCAACTTGGCAGAGTATTGTAGTTGGTGGCCCTAAGTGCAACCCAGTGAAGTCAGGATGAGGTAAAGTAAATGTAAAGGTGAGGTAGACACCACGAGGCACTTAGATGCAGTGATCTGATACCTGGGCCTTTGAGCTCTGGCAGATTATTTACGCATTATCCTGGGATTCAAGGCCATTACATAATCCAGGTTACTACAGCTGCCTCCCCTAGGTGTCACCCTATGTGCTCTTTACCAAACAACCCATAAAAGATGGAGAGACACCTGAATCAAGTGATGCTGGCAGCTCACATCACAACGCAGACCCTGTAAATATCAGGCCGGCAGCTTTGCAGTCAGCAATGCTAATTGCTCAGCCTAATTAAGCCACGCACCTCAAGCATGAGGGTTTCCTTTCGTACAACTAGTAGGGAACTAACAATGAAATGTCTGAACATCCTCCTCCTCCTGCTCATCATCATCATTATTTTTATTATTTATCAATAATAATAATATTATTATTATTATTATTATTATTAGTGGTACATGGAGGCACTCACCATTCACTCACTTGATGTAGTGCTGCTCTCAGGTGAATGCCCTTTCCTCTCTTGCTTCCTTCCTCTTCTGTCTTTCCTTCTTTCTTTCCTCTTCCTTCTGTCTTCAGGTGACTCTACACTGAGTGACAAGCCAAATGGTTTCCTGTACACCAGGCAACCATTTACTATGCTACTATGCTAGGTGGTAGCCATATAACCAATTTATGGCACCTGGTGGTTCAGTGGGTAAATAACCCGCTGCGTCCCGGAGACGTGAATTCACATCCTCATGTGATGTGCACTCGTATCCCGGAGACGTAAATTAACGCGGCAACATTGCAAGATCCCTAATTTGCACAATTTTCAATTTTCGCGAGTGATTTCGCGAGTGATTTTTGGCACGTATACACGGGACACCTTCCTCTATTCCTCTACAAGATGCCAAGGGGACAATGCCTTACACCGCATAACCTCTCCCCCCCCTCCTGCACGCCATTGTCTCGGTAATTCACCTGTTACCAGTGACCTGGCCAATAAAGACATTCAGGGCCAGAGTGATTCCCCAGTCGATGACAATGTGGAGGACAAAGTTTACATAGCATTAGAGGAAGAAACAGTCAGAAATGATGATCAGGTAATGTGGGAAAAAAAGGTCATGAATGGTGATGAGTTAGTGAGTGAAACAATGCTTATAACGCCTATATTACTGCTTGAAAACCAATATACTCTTGTACTACATATAAATTCGTACCAAGTAAATAAATAAATACTGTTTATGAGTGGATAAAATAGTTACCCTTCCATAGACCTCGTTTTCTTTGGTGCCAGCCTGTTAGAAAACCCAGTCAGGTAAGGAGGTACTCGTACCTGGATCGAGTATTTTAAACCTCAGGTGAGCAATTTCTCTATGAATTTTCGATGTTTCTCACCAAAAGCGGATGTTTGAGCCAAAAAAAAAAAAAAGGTCCAAAAATGTCGGGACTGGGGCGTACCACTGCCCAGAAAACGTCGGGATGGGGCGGGTTAAGGCGCTCCAACTGGATTGAGCCTGTGTGGGTTTATATTCAAGAGGTAGTTGGGGCTTATTGCTCACATAATGCCACTCACAGATGAGTGAGGCTGGCCACTCTCATCTTAAATGTCAGGATCAACTCGCCTAGCCCCAGGCTCCTATGCTCCTCATGGGGCAACACAGGATTGGATGATGTATGTATGTTCACATACCAGAGATTGTGAGTAGATGAATACCAGAATCATTACAGAACTGTCTGCAATGTGAACCACTGCTGAAGAATGGAGGCACTGGTGGCGTGAGGCAGGAGTACAGTCAATCAATGAACAGATAAAGTTTAGCCTTAACTTAGTAATACATTGTTAACCTCCTCACTAAATGAAGTTTTATGAAAGGTTCCAAGGTAACTTTCCAAGTAGAATAGTGTTATACCACATCTTGATTTAATGCCAGACTGAGATGAATCCTTCACTCTCACTGCCTTTTTGAATGGCAAGGGGCTGAAGGGAAGCATTTTTTTTTTTTTTTCTTGAGATGCTGGGAATGACTTACAAGAAGTGAAAAAATATGTCAAACAGAAGCAACAGAATATTGTCAGAATTTGTGCCACTAATGGTTCTTCTCTCTCTGAATTACTAAACATATATGGTAGCATATTTTGATGACCTGAAACATGAATTTGTAATGTATTCCCATGTCATCATGATTACCACCCAAAGTAACTGAATTCCCCTTGCTAACAATTACAGAAACACCACTTATAGTGACTATGTCGTGCAGGCTTCTCCGCCAGTCTTGAAGCAGTGGAAAATATCACAGGATTAACAAGAGTAACATCTACAGGAGCTTGTGTTGAAGGTCAGTGCAAATTACTGTATACATTATAAGTACAGTAACAAGTGAGTGACATGTAAGTGGGATGGATATTATGGAACATTAACCAGGCCAATGTATGATTACATGTCTTGTCAAAATTACTCATAAATATAGCATTAAATAAATGCAAGCTGGGAGCTTACTATAACCAGACTAGTATATTATGCAGTCATCACTTCTGGTTATGTCCACTATGGCACAAACTGCTTCATAATAATGTAGTTGTCAGGAATAACTTAAGGAAATGAGGCACTTTAGAAATTTGGAAGTAAATCCCTAAAGTCCCTTTGTACAGCTCAAAAGCCTAAGTACATAATTACAGTACCCTCGCATCCAACACGGTAATATTGTCATGCACGGGTCCCGTGTTGGACCAAAAACGTGTTGGACAAACAACAGAGCTTATGGGGAAAAATGAATTATGTCAGCAACCCTAGGAAAAGTCACCCTACAGTATATACCTACCATATACCTATACACATATTAGTACTGCTGAAATAATAATGAATGATACTGTACTATGAATGATAACTAACCTTTTAGGATAGTGTTGGTGGGCTTGTTGGGAATGGAAGGTGGTATCCGAGGCTGTAGGTAGTCCTACTGGGTCCCTGGAGGATGGCTGCTGGCATCACTAGCGGGTAATGGCTGTTGCTCCTCCTCATCCTCCCTCATAAATCCTTCGAAATTCCTCTCCCCTTTCTTCTTCCTCTCGATGAATTCTAGCTTAGTGGCCTGAGGGAGGTGCCGCCACTTCTTGGAGTTCTCAGAAGGCTTCCTAGGCATCATGAGCCGAGTAAAATGCAGTAGCAAGGGCAGAAAATGCGCAAGAAAAAAGCACCATCCAATGAGAATTATGCGACTGAGTGGCGCTGTGGCGGGAGAAATTTAAACAAAACATCACGTGAGAGCAGAAGCATTTTTAACTGGGCGACATCACGATCACCTCATGATAGCGGGCGAGGGAGGCTACTTGATCGGAAGTTTTGATTGGTTCTCAGGATCACAGGAACGTCCAGTATGACCGTGTTGGACCAGAGGTGATTGTGCTAGAGGCGAACTCTGCGGATTTCGAACTTCTCGGAGCTCCGTCCATTTTATGCTTACGCACCCATTTTACAGTCCTTAAATCATATTAAATCGTACTAATTTTTTGCTCTCCGTGCTGGACGCGAATCGTGCTGGACAAACGCATGTTGGACGCGAGGGTACTGTACATTGGCAAAATTGTGAAGATTATGCATTACTGAATGAATACAACACATCTTGATACATGGAATGATTCGTTACATACACCCCGAAGTACATTATGATACTACATACCTGCATCAATTACTGGTAGGCTATGTGTTTCTAAAAATTACGCTGGTATGCAGTTATTTGAAAAATTACATTTCTGCACAAATGTAACATAAATTATCAGCTGCATCCCTTCCAATACGAGTATATATGTACAGTATATATATATATATATATATATATGTATGAATTTGTGGTAGGTGGGGGCGCTCACCATCCACTCACTCGGTGTAGTGCTGCTCTCGGGTGTCTGCCCTTTCCTCTCCTCCATCCCTCTTTCCTTCCATCTTCCTCTGTCTTCCTTTCGTTCATTCTTTCCTTGTCCTTCTGCCTATGAGCAACTTTACACTCCCTCTTCTGTCTTTCTTTCCTTCATTCTTTTCTCTTCCTTCTGCCTGTGGGTGACTCTACACTGAGTGACAAGCCAACTGGTTTCCTGTACACCAGGAAACCATTTACTATGCTGGGTGGTAACCACATAACCAAATTTTGGCGCCTGGTGGTTTAGTGGGTAATTATTGCTCTCCAATCCAATTGAGTCGGTGAAGGTTTATATCTAAGGGATGGTTGGGGTTGACTGCTCATGTAATGCCACTCAGAGATGAGTGAGGCTGGTCACTCTCCTCTTAAATGTCGGGACCAACTGCCTAGCCCTGGGCTCCTAGCTCCTCATGGGGCAATGTAGGATTGGAAGATAGATAGATAGATAGATGTATATATGTATATCTCATCTCATCTCATCAGCCTTTTGAGTGTCCACCGCAGGACCGGCCTATCCCAACCGAAGTGGGGACAGTACAGCCAATGTATCTCTACCAAGTGGCTCTAGCTGTCTGGTAGAGATTGTATGTAGGGTGAGAAGTGCTTGTAAGTGTAACTGTAATGTTGGAGTGGCTTTGGATGTGTGTATAGTCTGTGAACCCAGTGTAATCGACCTGTGCAAGCCGAATGGGTGCAAGCATACTTTATAATATGCAACACCGGTTCAACCACAGCATCCCTTATGTCTGCCAAGCAGTACGTGGCCAGAACGCTCTCAAAGTTTATTACCCTGGTGGGGCGCAAACCCTCATTCTTAAGTGTATGAAAACACACACTTTACCACTGTACCACAGAGGCTCCATATATACAGTATATACTGTATATATATCACCATCATCATCATCAGCCATTTGAGTACTCACTGCAGGACCGTCCTATCCCGACGTAAGTCGGGACGATACAGCCAATGTATCTCTACCAAGTGGTTTAGACTGTCTGGTAGAGATTGTATGTAGGGTGAGAAGTGCTTGTACGTGTAATTGTAATGTTGGAGTGGCTTTGGATGTGTGTGTAGTCTGTGAACCAAGTGTAATCGGGCCGTGCAAGGCGATTGGGTGCAAACATACTTTATAGTATGCAACACTGGTTCAACCACAGCACCCCTTGTGTCCGCCAAGGCAGTACGTGGCCGGGTGAACACTCCTAAAGTTTATTACCCTGGCGGGGCACAAAACCTGGCCCACCCGTGTACGAAACGCACACTCTATCACTGTACCACAGAGGCTCATATATATATATATATATATATATATATATATATATATATATATGTATCTCATCTCAACTCATCAGCCGTTTGAGTGTCCACTGCAGGACCGGCCTATCCCTACCGAAGTGGGGACGATACAGCCAATATATCTCTACCAAGTGGCTTAGACTGTCTGGTAGAGATTGTATGTCGGGTGAGAAGTGCTTGTAAGTGTAATTGTATTGTTGTAGTGGCTTTGGATGTGTGTGTAGTCTGTGAACCAAGTGTAATCGGTCCGAGCAAGGCGACTGGGTGCAAGCATACTTTACAGTATGCGACACTGGTTCAACCACAGCACCCCTGATGTCCGCCAAGCAGTATGTGGCCAGAAGAACGTTCCCAAAGTTTATTACCCCGGCGGGGCGCGAACCCTCGTTCTTCAGTGTACGAAAACGCACACTTTACCACTGTATGACAGAGGCTCCATCCATCCATCATCCAATCCTACGTTGCCCCATGAGGAGCATAGGAGCCCGGGGCTGGGCAGTTGGTCCCGACATTTAAGATGAGAGTGACCAGCCTCACTCATCCCTGAGTGGCATTACATGAGCAATCAACCCCAACCACCCCTTAGATATAAACCTTCACTGGCTCAATCCGACTGGAGCGCAATAATTACCCACTAAACCACCAGGTGCCAGGTTATATGGTTCCACCCAGCGTAGTAAACGGTTTCCTGGTGCACAGGAAACTACTTGGCTTGTCACTCAGTGTAGAGTCCCCCACAGGCTGAAGGAAGTGGAAAGAATGAAGGAAAGAAAGACAGAAGAGGGAGTGTAAAGTCACCTGTAGGCAGAAGGACAAGGAAAGAATGAAAGAAAGAAAGACAGAAGAGAATGGGAGGAAAGAAGGATGGAGAGGAAAGGGCAGACACCCGAGAGCAGCACTACATCGAGTGAGTGGATGGTGAGCGCCCCCACCTACCACATATATATATATATATATATATATATATATATATATATATATATATATATCTATCTATCTATTGCCAGATGCCTCAATCCCGTTTGGGGTGGCCACAAACAAATCGCCTCCAAGTCGCCCTGTCCGCCGCCATTTCACTGCCCTGCTCCCAACTCACACCCCCCTCTCTCATATACCTCTCCACCCCATCCCTCCATCTCATCCTCGGCCTCCCCCTCCCTCTTCCCCCCTCCACCTCACTCACATACACTCTTTTTGTCAGTCTTTCACCCTCCATCCTCTCCACATGGCCAAACCACCTCAGTGTGTTCCTCATAACGCTTCCTATCACATCCACATCCACACCACAACGCTCCTTTATATCCTCATTCGTCAGCCTGTCTCTCCACGTGACTCCACAGGCTCCTCTTAAATAACTCATTTCCACTGCTCTCACTCTTGACTTGTCCAACAATGTCCAAGCTTCACTTCCGTACGTTAGAGTTGGTATCACAATACTGTCATGTAGTAACTTTTTCACTTCCATGCTCACTTCCCTGTTTCTTATCACTGCTTTCAAAGAACCAACAACCTTTCTTCCCTGCTGTACCCTTTCAAGCACTTCACCCTCCAAACCTCCATCCTTACTCATCACACTACCCAAATACTTAAATGTACTCACATTTTCCAATTCCTCACCATCCAACCTCGCTGTACATTCACTAACTTCACCTCTCCCAAAGACCATCACTTTACTCTTCCCTACATTCACCTTTAGGTTCCATTTCTTACACACTCTCTCAAACTCATCCACCAAGCCTTGCAGCTCCCCTTCGTCTTCACTCAACAACACAGTATCATCTGCAAACAACAGTACAGGGAGTTTCCAAACACTATCCTCTCTCACCAGGGCCACTCCAACATCCACTACCCTACCTTGTACCTCTTTTATTACCCCATCCATGTACAGATTGAACAACCATGGAGACATGACACATCCCTGTTTCAAACCAACTTTCAAAGAGAAAAATTCACTTAGTTCACCATCCACACGCACTGCAGCCTTCGCACCATCGTACATACTCTTCACAGCATTCAACAACTTCCCATCTACTCCATATATTCTTAACACTTTCCACAATCCTTGTCTATCCACCCTGTCATATGCTTTCTCCAAATCCATGAAAGCCGCATACAACTTCTTTCCCTTCTCTAGAAACTTTTCCACTAAAGATCTAAGAATGAAAATCTGATCTACACAACCTCTTCCCTTCCTAAAGCCCCCCTGTTCTTCTTCAACTAATTTCTCTGTTCTTTCTCTAACTCTGTCTATAAGTATCCTACCATATATATATATATATATTATATTATATATATATTTAATGTCTCTCACTTTAACACATGCATTACATTTTCTCAACCCAATAACTTCTCTCAAATATTACTTTTACTCATAACATAACATCATGATATAAAGCCACCGCAAAAATCCTTGATACTCTCCCATATTTATCTAGAAAAATTCAACATGACATAACTCTGATTGGCAAAAATGTCACTTTAAAGTGGTGTTTTCACCTATCAGAGTTAATATTTTTTACTTTTCTACATCACTCAAGTACTTTCCAGGCATCTTAGAATATGTCAGGTGAAAATAAAACCTTGATACTCTCCCATATTTAGCTAGAAAACTTCAACATGACATAACTCTGAAGGGCAAAACCGTCACTTTAAAGTGACATTTTCGCCTATCAGAGTTAACATTTTTTACATTTCTACATCACTCAAGTACTTTCCAGGCATCTTGGAATATGTCAGGTGAAAATATAACGCTAAGAAGACGTAGGGAAGAAGGTGAGAATTTATGCAGCAAGAGCATCAACACCATACATCCTCCTCTGACGAGAGCTCGGGTTAGCACTGGCAAGATTAGCGTATCAGTGAGTCTGGGAGTGTCCAAGTTGTTGCCAGATGTACATTAAAAGCCAGATTACCTCGGGAGATGGCTGGATTTAAGCCAACCTTAAATGTATTTTTCACAGGTCTCAGAGAGGTGATGGGATCAAGGTTTTTCACGGACGGTGTACATCCATATACTGCCAGCTCCTTTCAGTTGGGCTACAACAATAGTAAATTCCTTAAAAAAAAAAAAATAATTAAAAAAAAATATATTAAAAAAAATAAAGGATGGGAATGCACACAAGCTGGCTCCTGTGCTTTCCATACTATCCCTTCTTTAACCCCTTCAGTACAAAGATTTTCTTTGACTCTTGCTACTGGTAAGCTATACTGAATGGAACAAAAATGATCTCTATTAGTCTCTCCAGTATGATGGCAGTTTTTATTTTGTTCTGGGCACAGCCAGATGATTGTATGCAGCTAGAAACCTCTCACACTAAGGAGTTGATACTTTCACTTGAGTACAGAATATTACCTTGCTTTCTTAAACCTTAACCCCTAAGAACCAATAATTTTCTTTATGTACTGCTACGAAAGAGACTTCTTCTTCCCAGATTCTGAGAGTTTTCTCATACAAAAAAGGGGTTACAGGAATTTGTTGCTTATCTTTTCATTTCCAGAAGTGTATTCCTCTGGCTGAAGGGAATAAGTGCCATCAGTGATTCCTCTCTCACATCTCAATCTCACATTTAACATCCATGCATAAATTTGAATCTTGCACTATTCCTCGCATTACCTGGGTACCAACTCCAAAACAGGTGGTCTTGAGAGAAATCTTGAACCCAATCCTTCCTCTTCCCTTGAACTTAATATCTCAACTCATATACTACACTATGCACCACTTTTTACAATGCTCAAGTGCCAACTTCAAAACAGGTGCTAGTTATTTTTCTTGAGGTGTTTGTTTATATTCTTGAACCAAGTCCTCCCTCTGTTATTTAACTCCCTGTCTGAGCTCTCTGTAAGCAGCTGAGGATATGGTGGCATGCTGAGAGTATGTGGCAAAGAGTGGGTGTGAGGTCCGTGTGTTGTTGTTGTAAGTGGTGTTGGGGTACTTCGACGGGGACCTGAAGATTGTCTCGCGTCCCATCGTTGTGTTCATAGAATGGGCATTGACTGGCGATGTGGCAGGAGGGGATTTCTTAGTGGGGCTAGTTTTCTGTAACATCATCTGGAACATAAATTGAGAAAAGGAATAAAAGATACTAGCAACTCAAGAATCTTTACTCATCTGTCAGGTTAAGTGTACAGTCAGAAACAAAAGTCCACCTACTAATGTATTCCACTGACTACTGTGCTTCACACTTAGGGTATGTCTGTGACTCCTCTCCCTAAAGAATCACATCAAAGTGAACCATCTGTGAGTAGAGAAACATAAGAGTCCTCTCTCAGCTTAGGAATAATAGCCAACAGAGAAAAATGGGAAGAGGCGATATACTGTATTCAATAAACTTTTGTCCTTGACTGTACAAATAAGTGACAAGATTTTTATTTATATGGAATAAAAAACTGAAACTGCTGGACTTGTAACTTTGAAAAACGTGAATACTGTATATTAATAATGAAAATTAAGTGACACTCACAAATGAATGATACAGAGGACAAATGGAATGATCACTCTGAAAAAGGATGATTGTGGATGACAACAGCATAGCAATGCATTATTTGATTACAAATGATGCTGCATAGAGAATGAATGAGGCACCCGAGAATATATCAACATCGGAAGTATTGTACTGTACGACAAAAGAAACATAACTGATTCACTACAGCACATACAGTACAGTATATATAGCCAGTTTCACTAGGCAGACAAATGATACCTTTTTCCTAACGGCTGAAGAGTCACACTATCGTGACCATAAAATAGGATATAAAAACCCACACTGGCAGACGAAAAAAGATGTATTCCAAACAGTTTCGGCGACAGCTGTCGCCCTCTTCAGTGGATCTACAGACCAAGAGTGGTCTGTAGATCCACTGAAGAGGGCGACAGCTGTTGCCGAAACTGTTTGGAATACATCTTTTTTCGTCTGCCAGTGTGGGTTTTTATAACCTTTTTCCTACTCTGATGTTTGTCCCATCCTGTTTGAAGATCCTATCCACCTCATTTGTAAGACATGAGTAAGAAACTGAGTTAGGATGATGAGATTAAGGATGACTGATATAGTAAAATCTGTAGTTATACTTACCTTTAATAATAACACAGTTTACAACTGAAATACCAGTAAAACACAACAATGTGACAGAGAAGTGATGGAACTGCATTGCATACACAGCTAATACAATCCAAAAATCTACAAAAATAAATTCAGGAGTGTCAATATTATTCACACTGCATTCTTTTAGTGCCATATCAGTACACCAAACTTTAAACAATAAGCAAACTTCATTTAAATATAATTACACACACAAGCAAGAAATTTAGTGTGATGTGTTTGATCATCTGATGCTGTACTTGAATTAAACAAGTGTAATTTGCCACATGAAGTTAAACAAAGCAGTGCTGATAGGTGCAGTGTATGTGAGAGATTCAGTACTTGTGGCAGCACTTGGAAATTTCTAGGATGCTTTGTACTTCAGATTTTGGGTTGTTTCCTATAATAATTAAAACCTGTGAAAAACTTACTAGATGATGTGAGAATGACATTTACCTAGTTTGTAAATATGAATATCAATAACTTAAACTTCTTTTTTTTTTTTCCATTTTTTATCATTCTGTTGTTCTTGAGTAACACTGTGATTTGGTAAAATCTGCCAGGGCTTCCTAAATTTCATTTTGAACAGCCCTGAATTGCATTATATCACTAAAGTTTATATCTATTCTTCGTTGAGGTTTTAGCAATTTAAATTTAACTACAACATATTGCTATACAAGTGGACCTGGAGCAGTGGCATCTTCACCATGGGTCTACCCCCAGAGGCTGTCAAAGCAGAAGAGGAGGACAGCATGGGGGCCAAACCAATGCAACCCCCCCCTGGCCCCTCACAGGGCCTGAGAACCTGGGAGTGTCTTAGGTCTCCTGTGCAAGTACCACACCTCAACACACACACAACAACACTGTTTTCTCTACACTGACAAATGATTCCCAGGTTGTCATTTCTCGACAATTTCTTCTAGCCAGGGACACTGAGACCAATCCAGGACCCACCAACAAATTCATATGTCCAACATGCTCAAAAGCTATCACTTCGAGCCGACAAACAAAGGGTTCAGTTCAGTGCAATTCCTGCAAGAACTGGACCCATTACACCTGCACAACATTTGCATCTAGAAAACATTACACAAACACCTGGACCTGCTCTTTATGCTCCTTCCTCCCACCCACTAACCCCCCCCCCCACCAACCCTACTCCTACTTCTTCCACACCTCCTCAGCCTAACCCACCAATCTTTCCCATACCATCCAATCCCCCAACCCCTCCCATGCCACCCCAACCTAATCCAACCCAACCCTTACCTCCATCACAACTTTCTCCTATCCCTTCCTCTCCACCCACACCACCACCTCCCCTCTGTGCTGCAGCACCAAACACACATCACACACACAACATAAACATCCTTCAATTAAACATAGATGGCATAAAAAACAAAAAACAAGAACTCACACTATTCATCAAAACAAAACATACACACTGCCATCTTACAAGAAACAAAACTACACAGAACACAAAAAATACCTACATTTCATAATTTCACCACCATTAGACAAGATAGGGCCGACAGCGGTGGGGGTGGACTCATCACCCCGGTACACAAATCCATCAACTTTTCAGATACCAGTGCACACACAAGGTCACTTCTCCCCCCACATGACACCACAACAGAAATGCAATCAATTAAAATATGCACTGGTTACAAATCACATATAACAATTGCCAACACATACATTCCCCCCCAATTGTCCCCCACAGTACCACACAATTACTCTCCACAAATATACCACATTACTAACATACCCAACATCATACTGTGGTGTTTTCAGTGCCAAGGCATCAGCCTGGCATGTCAACAACCCTGACACAGACAGATGGCTGGTAATACAATCCCAAACAGATAATCTTTTCATACTCAATAATCTCAATCAACATACCCATATCCCATACCAAGCCCTCTTCCTACCATCATCCCCTGACATCACCTTTTGCTCCCTAAACTTCGCCCCCACAACATCCTGGAGAGTGGTCAAAACCCTTGGCTCTGACCACCTCCTAATCATCATCACTATCAAAACCAGACTCACCCTAGCTGACCACAGACACACATACACTAATTGTCAGAGAGCTTCACAACTTAACAGAACAACACTTTGAAACATTAAACAGTAACTCCATCACAAACATCAACACTGCTGTGCACACTTTCAATACAATTATACAAAATGCAGACAAAAGACACATCCCTTTAGGCAACAGAAAGAGAGACAACCCTAACTTCACACCAGAAGTTCAAGGACACTTCAGGCAATGGGTCACACTAATATATTCCCCAACACCCCATACACAAGACACCGTACAACAAATACACGAACTCAGCACTCAAATAAGCAATAAAATATCAGAACAGCAAACACTAAACTGGAATAATTATCTCCAAACACCTGTCCAGAAAACAAACACCAGCAAACTCTACAAAACACTAAACAGCATCACACTCTCCAACAGCAACACTACACAATCAATCACACACTGCCATCACAACAACAGTCATCATACCTTCAAACAAACAACAAGCAAACACTCTCATCAATCACTTTTCTCATGTCAGCCATCTAAACCCCCATCGTGATGACTGACATATCATCTGATGTAAGAGACAGTTCCTCACAGACCCAGACTTCGCAAAGTTCACTTACAACCAGACGAAGCACATCATTAGCAACCTTAAGCACTCATCTGCCTGTGGACCAGACAACATAAGCAACATACACCTTAAACACCTTGGACCGCAAGGCATACAAGCACTCACAAACTTATCAAACTACAGCTACTACAGTATCTGTTTATCCATCTATAGCCCGACGCCCTAATCTCGCAAAGGGTGGCCACAGATAAAATGCCTCCAAGTTGCTCTATCACCCACCATTTGACTGCCCTCCCTCCAACTCACTCCCCCCTCCCTCATATACCTCTCAACTCCATCCCTCCACCTCATCCTCAGTCTTCCCCTCCCTCCACTTCACCTACATACACCCTCTTAGTCATTCTTTCATTCTCAATTTTTTCTGCATGTCCAAACCACCTCAGTGTATTTCTCCTAATTTTCTCAACCACATTCACATCCACCCCACAACATTCCTTCACTTCTTCATTCGTCAACCTGTCTCTCCATGTCACTCCACATGCTCCTATCATGGAACTCATTTCCATTGCTCTCATTCTTGACTTGTTCCCCTCTAGCAAGGTCCATGCCTCGCTTCCATATGTCAGGGTAGAGATCACAAAACTAACATGCAGTGACTTCTTAATTTCCATACTCACCTCCCTATTTCTCATCACTGCTTTCAGTGAACCAACAACCTTCCTTCCCTGCTGTACCCCTTCGAGCACTTCATCCAGAGTTCCATCCTTACTCATCACACTACCCAAGTACTTGAATGCACTCACATTCTCCATATCCTCACCATCCAACCTCACTGTGCATTCTGTGACTTCATTCCTCTCAAACACCATAACTTTACTCTTGTTTACATTAACCTTCAGATTCCTCTTCCTACACACTCTCCCAAATTCATTCACCAAACCTTGCAACTCCCACTCATCTTCACTCAACAATACTGTATCATCAACAAACAGCAACACCGGAATCTTCCACATCTCACCCTCATTCATTAGAGCCACCCCCACATCCACTGCCCTGCCTTGCACCTCCTGTACAACTCCATCCATGAACATATGAAACAGCCATGGAGAAATCACACAACCCTGTTTCAGTCCCACATGTAGATCAAAGAACTCACTCAGCTCACCATCCACTCGCACCATAGCCCTAGCTCCTTTGTACATACTCTTCACAGCACTCACCAATTTCCCCTCCACTCCATATACTCTCAGTACCTTCCACATACCTTGTCTATCTATTCTGTCATAAGCTTTCTCCAAGTCCATGAAGGCAGCATACACTTTCTTTCCCATCTCCAGATACTTCTCCACTAAACATCTTAGAACAAATATCTGATCTACACACCCTTTTCCCTTCCTAAATCCCCCTTGTTCATCTCCAACTAGCTCCTCTGTTATATGTCTAACCCTGTCAATGAGTATTCTACCATATATTTTTCCAGTCACACTAAGAAGGCAAATACCCCTATGATTACCTCATATTTCTCTCTCCCCTTTTCCTTTGTATAAAGGAACAATTATACCTGATTTCCAGTCCTCTGGAACCCTTCCCTCTTCCCATGCCAATCTACACAACTTCCATATCCACTCCACAACAATCTCACCCCCATACTTCAGCATTTCACCACACACTTCATCAATTCCTGGGGCCTTTCCCATCTTGATTTTCTTAATTGTTTCCAAAGCTTCTGACCTACTGATCTCTACCTCCCTCCTCTCATCTCTTCTTCTCCCACCATTCCTCAGCCACTTATACTCACAGTGACTTCACTCTCTACATTCAACAAATCCTCAAAGTGTTCCTTTCAACTCCTCAATTTCTCTCTCTTCTCCACCAGCAATCTATTACTCCCATCTTTCACTCCCCTACTATTCTCCTTTCACACTGTCTTACTTCCTTTGCCTCCTTCCAAAACAATTTCTTACTCTCCCTCCATTTTACACTCAGATTCCTCCCAAACTCTTCATCCACTCTCCTCTTACTCTCCTTCACCAATCTCTTCACCTCTCTTCTGCTCACATATACCTCTCTCTTCTCTCTCTCATCTTCTCCCCTACCTCTACTCACTAGCCATACACTATAAGCCTTCTTCTTTTGTACCACAGCTCATTTCACCTCATCATTTCACCATGCTGTCCCTTGCACACCCCTGCATCTCCTCCTCACTCCACACACCACCTCACATGCTGCACCAATCTCTTCCGTGAATATCTTACATCTTCCACCCCTTCCATCTGCTCTAACTCACACCTTCCCAAGTTTTCTTCCACAATGCTCTTATACTCTGCCATTTTCTCACTATCTTGCAATCTCTTCACTCTTCTCACAGGAGCTGTTTCCTCCTGTCTTCCCCTTCGTCTCTTCACCCATTTTCTTTGCAGCTTTAACTTGGCCATCATTAAGTGATGGTCCAAGATTCCATTACCCCACTCTCTCCACATTCTTGCATCCAACACTTGTTATGTCATTCGCTCATCCACACACACATAACCTATCATTGCCTTTCGTTCGACAAGTTCACCGTCCATCCTCCTCCATGTATACCTGTGGATCATCTTATGCCAAAAGAAGGTGTTGGCTATTGCCAACCCCTTACCGGCACAGATGTCCACCAAAGCACTACCATTCCATCTACTTCAGCTGGCACACCCCACTGACCAACCACTCCATCCACTCGTTCATTCCCAATATTGCCATTCAAGTCTCCAATCAAAAACACTCTCTCACTCCTCTCACACTTGTCCATACATGCTTCTACACTTGCCCAAAATACATCTTTCACTCTTGCCACTCTGTCCTCTGTCGGCACATACGCACACACAATCGCCCAAGCTTGTATACCTACTTTCATCCTCACCCATACAATCCTTGCACCCATTACTCTCTTATATTCTCACACAACATAATACCCAACATCTGGAAGCATGGCCTTATCATCACTATCCCCAAACCCAATATAGACCCCTTGTTACCTTCCTCACACCGCACCATCACACTCCTCTGCACCCCCTTCAAAGTCACTGAACAACTGGTACTACAATTAGTTACACCTCACACACCCCTAGCCCCATCACAACATGGTTTTAGGCCACTACACTCCACAAACACTCTTCTTACAGACCTTACACAGAGAGTTTTTGATGGCATGAATTCAGCTAGGCCACCACAGAGAACACTCCTAGTCACACTAAACATTAGCAAAGCTTTTGATGCCATCCCATGAGACCTCACAAGCAAAATATTCAACACAAACATGCACAATAACACAAAAAGATGGCTGGCAAACTACTTAGCAGGCAGACCTGCACATGTAACATTTGCCGGTCAGCCTTCGAACATCAGAAACTTCACAAATGGCATCTCCCAAGGATCTGTTTTTGTCCCCTACACTCTTTAACCTATACATGCACGACATACCCACACCCCACACAACACTGATACACATAGCTCCCTATGCAGACGACATAACAGTTACATGTACACACCAAAACTCAAACACAGCCGCACACATCCTCCAACCTTACCTCAACACATTACACAAATGATTCACCACAAACAGACTCAAAATAGCCCCTGCCAAATCTACTGTGACCCTTCTCACAAACTGGACAGCAGAACTGTCACATTCCACACCTCACCGTAAATAACACTCCCCTACCACACACACACACACACACACACAAAATCATTGGTGTAACATATAATACATCAATGACATTTAAACAACACATCACAAAAATTAAACATAACACCAAGACTCAATGCCTTGAGGTCACCTGCCCATACAACATTTGGACACAACAAAGAAACCACCACCACAGGATACAAACAATAAGAGGTGCTACCCAAATGTTCAAGTAATTTGAACAGAGGAAGCCAACTGTTTGCAGTTTTGCCTTTTGCTGCTAGGAGGAGTCAGCAGCACCCCTTGTGTGTCAATGTGGCCCTGGCCGTGTCTGTGAGTGGACGTGTTGTTGAACTATGCTTACAATTGTAATGTGGTGTGTAGGTGGTTTGGCAGTTTTGCAATGGTGGACCTCACAGAACAAAGAACCTGAATCAAATTCTGCTTCAAGATCAACAAGACAGCTGCAGAAACTCACCAGTTGCTTCAGCAAGCCTTTGTTGACAATGTAATGTCCCAGAGCAGAACATTTTTTCTGGTACAAGCAGTTCAAGGAAAGACAAAAAAAAGTGCGTCAAGTTCACAGCAGTGTCAAGTCGATGTTGATCGTTTTCTTTGATATCCAAGGGACTGTTCACAAGGAATTTGGCCCACCCAGTCAATCTGTCAGCGGAAAGTTTTACTGTGAACTTTTGCTGCGTCTGAGGGAGAACATCCGCCGCAAACGTCCAAAATAGTGGAAGAACAAGGACTGGGTCCTGCATCATGATAATGCCCCTGCCCACACATCAGTTGTTGTCTGACAGTTCCTGGCTTCCACTAACATGGTAGTCCCCACCCACCCTATTCGCCTGACCTTTCCCCCTGCGACTTTTTCCTGTTTCCCAAGCTGAAGTTATGACTGAAAGGATGTTGATTTGACTCGATTGAGGAGATCCAGACAGAATCACAGGAGGTGCTCAAGACCATCACACCTGAACCCTTCCAGGGATGCATGGACTCGTGGAAAAAACACTGGGACCACTGTATACATGCCCAAGGGGACTACTTTGAAGGTGACAGTAAGAACAAGGAGGCAAGGTATTTTACCACAATATTCAAATTACTGGGTAGCACCTCGTATATACACAAGTTTGCTGTCGGCAACAAAATGGTTTATCTATCTACTGCCTGATGCCTCAATCCCATATGGGGTGGCCACAAACAAATAGCCTCCATGTCTCCCTGTCCAATGCCATTTCACTGCCCTGCTCCCACCTTACACCCCCCTCTTTCATGTAACTCTCCACTCCATCCCTCCACCTCATCCTCGGCCTCCCCATCCCTCTTCCCCCCTCCACCTCACTCACATACATTCTCCTTGTGTCTCTTGCTCTCCATCCTCTCCACATGGCCAAACCACCTCAGTGTATTTCTCCTAATACTTTGTATCACACCCACATCCACACCACAGTGCTCCTTCACATCCTTATTTGTCAGCCTGTCTCTCCATGCAACTCCACATGCTCCTCTCAAATAACTCATTTCCACTGCTCTCACTCTTGACTTATGTCCTTCCAACAAAGTCCAAGTTTCACTTACATACGTTAAGGTTGGTATCACAATAATGACATGGAGTGACTTTTTTTACTTCCATACTCACTTCCTTGTTCCTTATCACTGCCTTCAAAGGACCAGCAACTTTTCTTCCTTGTTGTACCCTTTCAAGCACATCACCCTCTAAACTTCCATCCTTTCTCATCACACTACCCAAGTACTTAAATCCACTCACATTTTCCATTTCCTCTTCATCCAACCTCACTGTACATTCAGTGACTTTATTTCTCTCAAAGACCATAACATTACTCTTTCCTACATTCACCTTTAGATTCCGTTTCTTACACACTTTCCCAAACTCATTCACCAAGCCTTTGCCGCTCCCCTTCGTCTTCACTTAAAAACACAGTATCATCTGCAAATAACAGTACAGAGAGTTTCCACACACTGTCCACTCTCATTAGGGCCATTCCAACATCCATTGCCCTACCTTGTACCTCTAACCCCATCCATATACAGATTGAACAACCATGGGGATATTACACATCGCATTTCAATCCAGCATTCAAATATAAATTCACTCAGTTCACCATCCACATACACTGCAGCCTGCAGCCTTAGCCCATTCATACATACTCTTCACGGCATTCAACAACTTTCCATTTACTCCATATCAGGGCTGGGGTCAATTCATTTTTGCCAATTCAGTTCAATTCCAGTTCAGAATAAAATTTGAAATAATCAATTCCAATTCATTTCAATTCATTCATTTAAAAAATCTTCAATTCCAATTCAGTTCAATTCACTATGGTCGATATTTCATTCAATTAAAATGTTTTCAATTCAAAATCAATTTTATTCTACCCACTACTATTAACCTAACGGAAAGAAATAAAAATGAGGTTTCAAATTACTTTTAACTTTTTTCTGTGATAGCAAACTGTATATTTTCCTATTTATTTGAGTATACTGTAACTTAACACGTTACCTGCGAACTGAGCCACTGGTGTACCATTTGATGTCTTCTTTCCTAGCGTGTTGATACACTGATGGTGCAATAATGAGTAATAATTTGTTTTCACTTTTTCATGTATTTCACCTTCACAAATATTGACTGGGCAGATTTTTTGTTGCTGCTCCTACAGTAGAAGACATGTTGAATAGGATAATGATATAAGATTAGAGAAATGCCTATTTAGTTGGAGAATACATATCAGACTTCGAGTAGTGACTATTACATTTCATTTAGATGTCAAACAACATTATTAATTACACAAAAACACTGAAAAACAACTCCGTGTTGCAGAACTAGGGCCATGAGATGCAAATACACTTTTCTTGAAAAAACAAACAAACAAAGAGTAAATTTACTAATGGTAAATATTTGTGATTTTTTACTGGAAGAAAAAATGGAGTTACCACTCTTACTTCTAACAGTTCTACATTTACTTTGTTAGTATCTATCTATCTATTGCCAGACGCCATAATCCTGTAAGGGGTGGTCATTTGACTTTATTTGTTTTACGGGGAGGGGAACTAACCCTCCACCGACCCACTTGCTGACACGTAGGGAGCACGTATGTTCTGGTTATATGGTTACCACCCAGACTTTGTTAGGAAACAACAAAAAAAGATAAGTGCTGGATGTTTCTGGTTATTAAACTTTTTTTAATAATTATAAATGATTAATTATAACCAATACCTGTAATTATCCCTGGCTGGATACTGATGATTACTATTACGGCATTCAACGTACCCAGCTATCATTATGCTTGGTTGCAAGAAACACTGTCTTCAGTGATGAAAAAAAAAACTTTAGAAGGCTGGTGAAGAGATTAGAAGGAGGAAAAATGAACAAGAAACAAGATAATAATAAAAAAGGTAGTGTTGGACCTTTGCTTGGACTTCCTTCAATTACCTAAATAGCTAAGTACCACCTGGAACTTCACGACAGAGAATGAGATGGTAACAAACCAAAGAAAATGGAAGTGCCAGGTAAGGGTGAGCAGAAACTGTGCTATCTGGGCCAAATTAGTACAGTACTTCAGTGATACACCGGTGGTGCATCATGCATCATGAGAAGAAAATGTCAGGATACCATGTGTTGGGCCACCAGTGACACACTACTTTTATGAAGGCATATCCCTCATTGGTACTCAGTAAAGCGACATAAATCCTCTCGCTGTGATGGCTCCTTGCAGACTGGTGGGAGAGAAAGTGAAACGCGGCCTGGGAGAGAACTCATATTGCCGAAACACGGGTAACGTGTTAATTATTGTACAATAGTGAATTTGCATACTACAGTATAAAATACAGTAATCCCTGTACTATCTGGACGCCCACTTTCCGGACACCCCACTTACCGGATATTGTGGGCCTGGACCTTCGGAACCCAAAAATGGCCAAAAAAAAGAAAAAAAAATACCCCCCAAAATCCGAATTTTTTTCCCACCCATAATTTGAAATTGCCGCACGGCACTGAACAGCTGTTTACACTACGGCCCCTTCACCCCTCCCTTCCTCCCCTCTCCCCTGTCAGGGTTGCCATTTGGTATTTTTCATTACCAAATGTGGGCCAATTTGGTAATGAAAAATTCGTTTGGTAATGAATCAGAATAATGCATTACCAAACAGATTTTTCACATGTATGAGGATACACAGGATGGAGATGGTGGATTGTTTGCTCTCTAATTAATCTGCTAGCCTACACAGCGTGAAAATAATCAACATGCTGTTAATTATAAGGAGAGTGATTACATGTACAGTATTTCCACTTGTATATATAATTAGTGAAGAATAAAATGCTAACTTTATGAATTTGGTAATGAAAAGTTAAATTTAGTAATGAAAATTGAGGAGTTTGGTAATGTGGCCATTGCGATCTGGCAACTCTGTTTCCCCTTCATCAACAGTTACTGCATACCTTCGATCGAGAGTAGATGCTTATCGCAACATGTGCTCATTTTTTGTGAATAAATAGTGAATAAACTGCAATACCTTGCCACTAGACCACACGGGAATTTACAGTGTTGTGCAGTGTTAAGAAATTTGAATTTACAGTGCAAAGGACTAACTGTGGAGTGCAAATTGGTGGTTGAAACTGGCGGTTGAAACTGGCGTGGTGCAGTTAAGAACAATGTGCAGTGTTAAACAGTCATAACTCACGGTACAAAGAATTAAGTGCAGCACAACACTGGATTACTGTACATGCTTCAAGAGCATTTTCACCACTGCCAAATCTTAGAGAAGGCAGCCACAGATGTGCTGTAAGTACCCTGGCTGAGGTACAGTCACTTCTAATTCCACATTCTTTGGTTCCTTTTCATTTATTTCATCCTTTATGTCCATTATTGGTGTGAATAGGGTCTTAAATAGGTTTAAATAGGTGCTATGGATGTCCAGTAGGGAGCTGTATAGGTGTTTTTCTGAGTCAGGCTAGGTTAGGGTCCATAAGTACAAGTTCAGGAGGTTGGGGTCCACTTTCCAGACGGAACCACTTTCCAGACATGCTTTTGGCTCTATTACATCGGATAGTGGAGGGATTACTGTATTATTTTATCAATTCATTCATTAATTCATATCAATTCCAATTTAATTCAATTAATTTTATTTTTATATTTTTCTAAATTCTATCTATCTATCTATCTATTGCCAGACGCCTCAATCCCGTTTGAGGTGGCCACAGACAAATCACCTCCACATCGCTCTGTCCCCCGCCATTTCACTGCCCCGCTCCCAACTCAACTCCCTCTCTCATATACCTCTCCACCCCATCCCTCCATCTCATCCTCGGCCTCCCCCTCCCTCTTCCCCCCTCCACCTCACTCACATACACTCTCTTTGTCAGTCTTTCACCCTTCATCCTCTCCACATGGCCAAACCACCTCAGTGTATTCCTCCTAACACTTCCTATCACATCCACATCGACATCACAACGCTCCTTTATATCCTCATTTTTCAGCCTGTCTCTCCATGCGACTCCACAGGCTCCTCTTAAATAACTCATTTCCACTGCTCTCACTCTTGACTTGTGTCCTTCCAGCAATGTCCAAGTTTCACTACCATACGTTGGAGTAGGTATCACAATACTGTCATGTAGTAACTTTTTCACTTCCATGCTCACTTCCCTGCTTCATATCACTGCTTTCAAGGAACCAGCAACCTTTCTTCCCTGCTGTACCCTTTCAGGCACTTCACCCTCCTTACTCATCACACTACCCAAGAACTTAAACGTACTCACATTTTCCAATTCCTCACCATCCAATCTCGCAGTACATTCACTGACTTCACCTCTCTAAAAGACCATCATTTTACTCTTCCCTACATTCACCTTTAGATTCCGTTTCTTACACACTCTCCCATACTCATGCACCATGCCTTGCAGCTCTCCTTTGTCTTCACTCAACAACACAGTATCATCTGCAAACAACAGTACGGGGTGTTTCCAAACACTACCCTCTCTCACCAGGGCCACTCCAACATCCACTACCCTACCTTGTACCTCTTTTATTACCCCATCCATGTACAGATTGAACAACCATGGAGACATGACACATCCCTGTTTCAACCCAACCTTCAAAGAGAAAAATTTACTCAGTTCACCATCCACACGCACTGAGGCCTTAGCAACATCATACATACTCTTGCCAGCATTCAACAACTTCCCATCTACTCCATATATTCTTAATACTTTCCACAATCCTTGTCTATCCACCCTGTCATATGCTTTCTCCAAATCCATGAAAGCCACATACAACTTCTTTCCCTTCTCTAGAAACTTTTCCACTAAAGATCTAAGAATAAATATCTGATCTACACAACCTCTTCCCTTCCTAAAGCCTCCCTGTTCTTCTCCAACTAATTCCTCTGTTCTTTCTCTAACTCTGTCAATAAGTATCCTACCATACACTTTTCCTATTATACTAAGAAGACAGATGCCCCTATGATTACCATACACTTCTTTTTCCCCTTTTCCTTTGTACAAGGGAATAATTATACATGACTTCCAATCCTACGGGACTCTACCTTCCTCCCAGGCCAATCTGCACATTTTCCACATCTATTCTACTACTATCTCTCCCCCATACTTCAGTATTTCACCACGCACTCCATCAATTCCTGGGACTTTTCCCAATTTAACTTTCTTCATTGCTTCCACAACTTCTATCCTACTGATTTCTTTCTGTCTTCTCACCTCCCTCCTTCTCCCAGCCATTCCCCAGCCACTTATACTAGCATTACTTCCACCTTCTATGTTCAACAATTCCTTAAAGTGTTCTCTCCATCTGCTCACTTTTTCTCCCTTCTCCAATAGTAATCTACCATTTTTATCTTTCACTCCCCTGCTAACTTCACTTCCACCCTGTCTTACTCTTTTCACCTCTTTCCAGAACATTTTCTTACAGTACCTCCACTTTACACTCAAATTCCTTCCTTCCTTCCAAATTCCTCATCCGCTCTCTTCTTACTCTCTCTTACTAATCTTTTCACCTCTCTCTTTCTTTCTACATATAACTCTCTCTTCCACCTCTCAACTTCTTCCACGCCCCTATTTCTCATCCATTCATTGTATGCTTTCTTCTTTTGTGCCACAGCCTGTCTCACCTCTTCATTCCACCACGTTGTTCCTTGCACGACCCTCCGTCTACTCTTCATCCCACACACCACATCACATGCTGCACATATTTCTTCTGTAAATATCCGGCACACATCTTCCACGTCCCCCATCTGCTCCAATTCATATCTGCCCAATCGTTCCTCCACTTCTCTCTTATACTCTGCCTTTTTCTCATCCTCTTGTAACCTTTCCACTCTCCTTACAATTAACATTTTTAAAATCCATTCCAATTCATAACTGACCCTAGCCCTGCTCATATATTCTTAATACTTTCCACATTTCTTGTCTATCCACCCTATCATATGCTTTCTCTAAATCCATGAAGGCCACACACAACTTCTATCCCTTCTCTTGAAACTTTTCCACTAAAGACCTAAGAATGAATATCTGATCTGCACAACCCTTCCTAAAACCTCCCTGATCTTCTCCAACTATTTCCTCTGTTATATCCCTAACTCTGTCAATAACAATATATATCCTGCCATATACTTTTCCTATTACACTAAGAAGACAAATGCCTCTATGATTACCACACACTTCTTTTTCCTCTTTTCCTTTGTACAGGGGATTACTTATACAAGCCTTCCAATCCTCCGGGACTCTACCTTTTTCCCAGGCCAATCTGCACATCTTCCATATCCATTCTACTACTGTATCTCCCCCTATGTCTCAGTATTTCACCACACATTCCACCAATTCCTGGGGCTTTCCCCACTTTGACTTTCTTTATTATTTCCACTACTTCCATCCTACTGATTTCCTCCTCTCTTCTCACCTCCCTCCTCCCTGCCATTCCCCAGCCACTTATACATGCATTACTTTCATTCTCTATCTTCAACGATTCCTTAAAGCGTTCTCTCCATCTGCTTACTTTTTCTCCCTTCTCCACAAGCAATCTATCATTTTTATCCTTCATGCCCCGACTTACTTCTTTATCACCCTATCTAACTCTCTGTACTTCTTTCCAGAACATATTCTTACATTCCCTCCACTTCACATGCAAATTCCTTCCGAATTCCTCATTCACTCTCTACTTATTCTCTCTTATTAATCTTTTCACCTCTCTCTTCCTCTCTACGTATATTCCCTCTTCCGTTTCTCAACTTCCTCCACGCCTCTGTTTCTCATCCACTCACTATATGCTTTCTTCTTTTATGCCATAGCCTGTCTCACGTCTTCATTCCACCATGCTGCTCCTTATACCCCCTTTCGTCTTCTTTTCACCCCACACACCACCTCATATGCTGCACAGATTTCTTCTGTGATATCTTGCACAGACCTTCCACGTCTCAAATCTGCTCCAGATCACATTTACCCAGTAGCTCCTTCATTTCTTTCTTATATTCTGTCTTTTTAACATCCTCTTGCAACCTTTCTACCCTCCTTGTATGAACTACTTCCTCCTGTCCTTCCCGTCTTCTATTCCTCCATTCCATTTGAACCCTGAACTTTCACCACCACCATGTGATGGTCAGAAAGTCCACTCCCCCATCCTCTATATGCTCTTGCATCCATTACACATCTTCTCATTCTATCATCCACACAAACACAACCAATCATTGCCTTCCATTCATTCAGTTCACCACCCACCCTTATCACTCGCCATGTATACCTGTAGATCATTTTGTATCGAAAGCGGGTATCGGCTATCACCAACCCCATCCCTGTACCAGTGTCTACTGGAGCACTATCATTCTCATCCACTTCTGCAGGCACACCCCACTCACCAACTACTCCACCCCCCTTCACATTTCCTACTTTTTCATTCATATTTCCAATCAAAAATACTCTCTCACTCCTTTCAAACTTTTCCATGCAAGCTTCCACATTTGTCCAGAACTCTTCTTTCGCTCTTCTTGCAAGATCTTGCGTTGGTGCATACACAGACACAGTCGTCCACATTTGTAGTCAAACTTTCAATCATACCCACACAATCCTTGAGCCGACAGATCCATACTCTCTTATATTCTCCTTCCACCTCTTGCACACAACAATACAAACTTCTTTTGCCCTCTCATTCTCACCTACTCCCACATATATACCCCATCCATACTCCCATTCTCTCACAGTCTCACCTAAGCATTTTGTCTCAGTTATTCCACATACATCCACTTTTGCATCCTCAAGCACCTGGACAATCTCCCCTTTCACCTCATCTTACATTCCATACACAAAATGGTCTAACAGTAATTATAGTACAGGTACTTCACAGTTATCTTTACACTTTTGACAAAAAATAGCACTCTGGCACTGTTTTGTCCAAATTACTAACCCAGTGAGGGATGGTGCAAGGTGAAAACAACATACTCACTTGACTGTTACAATTAGTGATAACCTTGGTGGGTGAGGCTTGGTGGTGACTAGTGGTAGTACCTGTGGTGGGGAAGGTGAGGGAGACGGATCGCGTGAACCCAGCCCCTCCCCGCTTCTCACCTGTGCCGACCCCCCCACCTCCACCCCCAATAGTCACAGTCACACCTCCAGACCGCGCCACCGGGCCGCCTGTTGGCATGATGGTGTGAGGTTCAGAGTTTTTGTGCCGCTGTCCTGCTGCCATGGTATTTGAGTCTGCAACACAAGGAGTACTGTACTTCGCGGTATACAAGACACTTCAGTGTGAGAGACGCACCCAAATTCTGGAAGGGCAGTTCTGAGAAAAAAAAAAAGTTTGTCTCAACCATGACTGTAGAAAGGTTGCTTGGTATAAGCAGTTTTAACTCAAATACACAATGACATTTCAGAATCTCTATTCACTACTGTTGATCAGTCATTGGTTTCTTTATTTTTATGTAAAAGAAAAGTACAAGAAAAAAACAAACAAACAGCCCCTTCCATACAAAAAGTTACTTTGTTCCACGATGCCATGTTGACAGTGTCTGTTATGAACTGTCCAATTTCTTTCATACAATACTTTGAGAATTAATGTTCATCTCCATTAAAGTATAATTAATATGCATCAGTATATACAAAAAGTTACTTTGTTTCACGATGCCATGTTGACAGTGTCTGTTATGAACTGTCCAATTTCTTTCATACAATACTTTGAGAATTAATGTTCATCTCCATTAAAGTATAATTAATATGCATCAGTATATAGAGACAAATGTTATTTTTCTTGAATGAATTGAAAACTCAATAAAATCTGCTCCTTCATTCATTTAACAGAATATAAAGACCATTATAAGTAGAAATACACTTTAAGTTCAAATCAGCTCTTTGTATTTATATTATAATTGCAAACAAGATTTTTAAAAACTCAAGTACAGTGAACATTTACAGCATTTTATCAACCCTAAATTCTTAAACGTACCCCATACTTACCAGATTCATACTCAACACCTCTGATGTTACAATATTTTCCCACATTCAGGCTAGACTTGGTGCAATATGAGATTACTGTAACTTGCCCTTGATGTCTCATTACCTACAGACAACACATTCACTTCCTCAACTGAAAAAATTTACTATAGCCAACAAACCAAATGAAAACTACAGCATAAGTCTTTTCTGCTCAGCTAACAGGTAAAATACAAAAATGCTCTTGAACATTACTTTGTCGCCATTACTAATTATGCACTTTCACAAACCTCAAATACCTCTACAAGAATATAAAAACATAGTACTTGTATATACACATGAAACAAAAAGCAAATTACAATGCTTTACAACTGATGTTCAATAGCGAGGCTGTTTGGGAACAGGGTATACAGCTGTCTCTACCCTCTTTCCTCAATATCACTCCCTCACTGTCAGCTATGTTTGCCTCACAATGTCAGCAATTAACAAACTGTTCAGGATGTACTAAAAACAGCCATTCACCTCAAAACATATCGAGTATAGTGAAAACATCCATTGTTATCCTTAGTAACACTGCTGCCTCCCAGCTGTTATCACACACACACACACACACACACACAAACACATACATGCCACATGCAACACTCACTCAGTGTATTATAGTGAGCTATCATTGCACGGTACATGACAGCTCTAAGAAAAGCGCAAGAAAAATGCAGCCTCATTCTCAAATATCAGAACATAATGATGGTCTTTGAGAGAGGTGAAGTTAGCGAATGTACAGCGAGGTTGGATGGTGAGGAATTGGAAAATGTGAGTACGTTTAAGTATTTGGGTAGTGTGATGAGTAAGGATGGAGGTTTGGAGGGTGAAGTGCTTGAAAGGGTACAGCAGGGAAGAAAGGTTGCTGGTTCCTTGAAAGCAGTGATAAGAAACAGGGAAGTGAGCATGGAAGTGAAAAAGTTACTACATGACAGTACAGTAATCCCGCATATTTCGCGGTAGTTACGTTCTTGTAACCCCCGCGAAAAGTCAATTCCGCGAATACTCTATTAACAATTGAAAACTTGCACTTGTGTCCACCATGCTGCCCATCACACAGTCCATGTCCATACTGATTGCTAGACAATTCGCCGTCAGACAATTCCCCATCAAAACATGGACGATTCCCCTTCAGAACAATTCGCACCCTGGACGATTCCCCGCCATTCTATAAATATACTAATCAATACTTTCATCAATATACTTATTATTAATTAATCAATACTTTAATAACTATATTTCAGGGGGATCCAGCAAAGTCTATGTTCAGTAGCGTAGGTTCTGGATATTATTCATTAGTTGCTCCTTTAGTCAATAATTAACTTGTTTCTTCCTCGCTGTAGTCGCCTTTGAATTATATTCTAGCGTCACCCATAGCTATCTTCATTAATGAAGGCGAATTGTTTTGTGTTTGTTGTGACTGCGAATTGTCCCGAAACCTCCATACTCATCCCGAAATACCTTCTTACAAGATTGAAAGCACATACTCCATTATGAAGGAAAAACGTAAACACCGTACTGTAATACACAATTATCTACACATTTATTAACAAAACAGTACAAAATAAAAAGATGCATTAACTGGTGATAGCAAACACTCGCACGGTTGTTTCTTAGCTTGTCCAGTAACACAATTTTCTCTGCTAAGGTCATAACTTGATCGTTTTGTCACTTTGGAGTTCTTACTAATTGTATTATTAGCCTTTGGTGAGGCTGGCTTACGTCCTGGGGCCATGTGGAAAGCAAGTGGGAGGCAAGAGGCTCATATCATAGTGTGGTTACATCCACAACATCCACTTAAGGCAGTCAGGCGTGGACTGAAGAATGCGAGGCAGAGAGCAGTGTTGCCATATCCAAACAACGAAATTATGATAGGGCAATGAAAAAATTATGCTAGATTGAGCATATTTGTTCCAAGTAAAAAATGAATTATGCTAACTTGAAGCTAAATGATAAAATTCTATACATATTCGTGCAACATATTAATTATATATTGTTTACTATGAAAATATTAAAATGAACCTACATACAGTAAGAGGATAAATATCGGTATCTACCCATACTGCTTTTTCCCACGAAACTTACGTTTTTCTGATGGATTTTGATGTGATTCGTTCGATTTTGAGCATCATTTCCGTCGGAAATAACCAGATTTTGAGATATGACCCCCCCCCCATCCCCTGAAATAATGAGGGATCTTTGGGGAATCGGGGGTTATAGGGAGGGGGGGAAACACAGAAAATGGTCATTTCCGACTGAAATGAAGCTGAAAATCGAATGAATCATACCAAAATCCATCGGAAAAACCTAGGTTTCATGGGTAAAGTACAAAGCTCAAACTTATCCTAACCTAACTGAACCAAACCGAACCTAACCTAAAACCTAACCTAACCTAATCCAACCTAACCTAACCTAACCTAATCCAACCCAACCAAGTCCAAACTGAAAGTAACCAACTATTCAAACATCTTCTTACCTTATTCATCTCTCTCTCTCTCTCTCTCTCTCTCTCTGATTTGTAGCTTTTATAAAATTATTCTAAAAATATTCCATTCCATTCTAAATTATGCTAGAATGATTCTAAAACTTCTAATATGCTAAAAAATATTCCAGACTCGAAAATTTGATCAAAATTATGCTAAAAGAATAAAATTATGCTAGATATGCTAACACTGGCAGAGGGGCCACGGGAAAGGGACAGAGGGTGGCGTGAGTTTACCGCGCTACAATTGGAAGCTGCGGGAATTTCAATTTTTTTTTTTTTCTGTATATTCAAGGATATTTTTGTTGAATTTATTAATGCTAAGAAAATCTGCGAGAGGGCAAAACCGTAGACAAAAAATCCGCAAAAAATGCGGGATTACTGTATTGTGATACCAACTCTAACGTACGGAAGTGAAGCTTGGACAATGTTGGAAGGACACAAGTCAAGAGTGAGAGCAGTGGAAATGAGTTATTTAAGAGGAGCCTGTGGAGTCACATGGAGAGACAGGCTGACGAATGAGGATATAAAGGAGCGTTGTGGTGTTGATGTGGATGTGATAGGAAGCGTTATGAGGAATACACTGAGGTGGTTTGGCCATGTGGAGAGGATGGAGGGTGAAAGACTGACGAAGAGAGTGTATATGAGTGAGGTGGAGGGGGAAAGAGGGAGGGGGAGGCTGAGGATGAGATGGAGGGATGGGGTGGAGAGGTATATGAGAGAGGGGGGTGTGAGTTGGGAGCAGGGCAGTGAAATGGGGGGGACAGGGTGACTTGGAGGCGATTTGTTTGTGGCCACCCCAAACGGGATTGAGGCGTCTGGCAATAGATAGATAGATAGATAGAATTTTCCACTGGAAATGCCTAGGTGCATACCAGATAGAGAGCTAAATAATTAAAGTTAATGATGGATAGGTACCAAGACAGACTGACATTCATTCTACCACTGGATAGGTACTAAGACAGACTAACATTCATTCTACCACTGGATAGATACTAGGACAGACTGACATTCATTCTACCACCCGAATCCCCTACACACACAATCCTTCTCATTAAATGTTCTGTCAAAATCCTACATCATTCCCTCAAACATTTTCAGCCAGTTTCAGTCGAAAGGTTAGGTGAGTGAGGGAGAGCCTTCCTCTTTTTTATCCTGTTTTATTCAAACAGTTTAGTCAAAGAAGCTGCCAAGCATGGGCTAACCAACAAACTGCAATTATTCTCTTATTATTGCCAATGCAAATGTTTTTATTGCGAAACTTTTCAGACTTGGGGCATTTGATTCAATCAACATGAACCCCTTCAGTACAAGATGTTTCCTGAAGCGAATCAAACTGTCTGGCAAGCAAGATTAACCCCTACGTGCTGGCATTGTTCTGAAGCAGGCACGCTTTCACTATAGGCATTTTTCCTAAAACAGCCTGTTTTCAAACCTTCATATCTGGAAAAGTATTGCAGTTAGGGAAACAAATTAATGACCCTATTACTCATCAACTCTTCGTCTTGCGAATGAAAGCATTCCTAGGTCTGCAGGGGGTCGCATCGATGAGTAAGGACGTGGTGAAGATGAGTAACTTTCGACGCTTGAGGCAGGATGTATTTGTCTGTGTGCGCGTGGCCCTGACTTTGGCTTTGCTCTCAATGTGATAACTTCTCCATTAACAGATAAACCTAACATAGTTGCATCCAAGGCCTGCCTATGACACTATCACTGAGCCCTTTCCTAGTATCCTTGGATAAAGACATGGCAGGGGTGGATGATGCAAGGGGCTGCGGGTGGCAGGGACGGAATTGGATGAGGAGGAACCTGAAGACATCGTTCTACATCTGGAAAAGGTGCTCGACAGAACAACTCACACTCATGTGCGGTGATGGTGATAAGATCAAATGCAAGCTGGTTCAAATGATGTCAGGAATACATTAATGGCTCCTCCCATCACCCAAATGGTCCCCAGCCACCCATTTTTCCCGCCACGTAGGGGTTAAATTTCCCTACAAAATCATTACGGTACTGGGATGAAGGGATAATGATACGAGGTTTATCACTGAGCCCCTACCTGGACTTTTCCCACTCCTCCCTCCTTAACTACACCCACACCACACACATACCCAAACACACATGTACTGGGCTGCATTCATGTATTCAACACTGCCGATCATGATTGCTCTACTTGGGCAGTAGTGAAGCTGTGATGAACGGAACAGCTCACTCTCATTGCTTCGTATGCTGTGAAATGGCGAGTGCTGCTAGCCTGCTATGAATGCCTGTCAAGCAGTGTTACTGTCAAATATTGTATTAACCCTTTGAGATTCCGATGACAATTTCCATCGTCATTTCAAATCCAACCTCTGAGAATCTGATGACGCTTTTAATCGTCATTTTCAGAAACTTTTGTAAAACATTCACCATAATTCATGTTTACACATCATAACAAAGAGGCTCAAGCACAATGTCAGAGATTATTTGCGCTATGCGTGGTGGTACTGCACAGCTGGTCTGACTCATGGCTTTGCTTCTTTATAACTTTGTTCTTGGTGAATATTTTTCTACAGCAAGGCATAAAATTTTTGGTTTTTGCCTAACTTCAACTCGTCACTTTGACTTTCTACTGTATTTTCTTTGTTTTCCTACTACGATAAAGTACAACTCTTCAGCTTCAAAATACCACCACAACCAGCATCCTACCATAAAATGTGTATTTACACTGACCAATAAAAGAAAAACATCGTGAAGCGAATATGCGGCCGAGGCTAAAATAAAATTGTGCATCTCTTTCCTTTTGCTTTACTGTACAATGAAATGCAAAAATTACCATAATCAATATATCACTGTAAAAGTAACTGATTGTATTTTTCCATGGTTTAAACCAAATTTACATATCTTTACTCGTTATTCTTTGCCAAATATTTTTCTACGGCAAGGTATGAAATTTTTGCTTTTCGCCTAAATTCAACTCGTCATTTTGACATTTTATTTTCTTTGTTCTCCTTCTTTTAACATACAACGATAAAGTACAACTATTCAGCTTTAAAATGACACTAAAACCAACATTCTATCATGAAAAGTGTATATACACAGAGCGATCACAATAAAATATCAGGCCGCGAAGATGTGGGTCAGCGTGAGTGGCTGACCCTAGCACAGACGTAATCTGTCTGGCCCAGAAACCTGATAGGGTTAATAATGTTACTTAGTATATTTAATCCTATTTTCATAACAGTAAGGTAATTGGCTTAGATCTGAGTGGCTTAGACACTGCTAAAGTATTCTAGTAATGGCTAAAAAATACAGGGTAACTGTAATTTCAGGGAGTATTGTTTAATGTTGCAACTGTTTTTCCTGTATTTCACTACCAGTAATATAAAAGATTGTTGCCTTCTATGATCCTCTTGTCTCGAATGAAACAAAATATCACTAAGAGAAGCCAGCCTAACAAGGGTTGAATTTCCACATGAGACAGACGTCTGTTATAATGACTCAGCATTCTTGCTAGCCAACATCTCTTCAATCTCTCCAACATGACTGCCTTCCTAGTTAATGAGTGGATGGCAAGTGAAGCGATCATGACTGCCTTTCAGAGGGTTAGCAGGCAGTTCATCAGTGATCATGTTAGCTTGCTCGAGTGAATGCTAGGTGCTAAACTGCTAAACTCCTAGACCATCACATGGCCAGTTGTACTGGGATCAAATTCCAAGTGTTTTGTGTTCTCGAACTTGGATGTTTCTAAAACCTGCTGAGGATACAGTATACACAACTGCATGTAATTTTATTACAATATATCAACAGTCTTTGTAATCTAGTATATACCTGTGATTACCAAGCAATGAGATGATCATCTGTATTAGAGTTTCTTCTAATTGGAGCTAAGTTAACCTGTCTAGTCTGGCCTCCAGGATGCATGGGGATATTTCAAAGTACATATGAGACAACAAAATGTGTCTTATACGCCGCAAAATACGGTAATTAATATTTTGACTTTAGGTAATACAATACTGAACGAACATGCAACTAACACTTAACATTTCTGTGCTTGTTAGTATCATATCAGTGAAATGCTGTACTTTTTCAAAGAAACATCCCTATTTTCACCAACAATTTAAATCAATACTAATATGCCACAATGACAGTTTTCCCAACCAATATCATACATATATTTTTTTAAAGGAATTTCTCCTTGCTTGCATGGGTCAGTTTCCCTCACCTGATGGCTGTTTTCCAAGATGCTTGGTTTCCTGTGGCATTCAGTCAAGTTCTCTTGCCTTGAGGATCCTTCTTGGGACCTCATCCCATGTTTACCTTAATCTGCCATCAAGGGCTGTTGTTTCCATGTTCAGGTCTTTCCAGTGCTTCACCCCGTTATTTTCACATACAACCCTCTACATACAAAAAGCGTAACCTCATCAAAACCTCAATGCATGTCCTCTTCAATCTATGCACATATGCGCCAAATTCACTGTGACATACACATCCACCTCATCATTCTTGTTTCATTACACTTACTTCTGTAAACATTTTCCACCTTCACTGCCCATGTTTCACTATCAAACAGCATTACACTACATACACTTGAAGCATTATCTATTTCATGTGTGAAGAGAGTTCCTTCATTCTCAGTTGGTTGAGCTAGTTTCTGCACCCTCACCAACACTGATCATATCCCCCATGTAGCAAACCTCATTCTATAAACTGTCATTCACTGCAATCTACCATGTCATCCAAGACACTATCTATATGTTTATATCCATAACACAATTTTGGTAATTATCTCTGTACTCTGATATTCACTGGGGTCTATACAGACATCCCTGATACATAGTAAGCATTGAGTTTTATACCAATACCCATCATACAATTCATCCATCCATCCATCCATCATCCAATCCTCCATTGCCTCATGAGAAGTGTAGGAGCCTGGGGCTAGGCAGTTGGTCCCGACATTTAAGATTAAAGCAACTAAATCCCCACAGTGCACTGACATCATCTAAGCATTTATTCTTGCTACCAGTCAAGCCCCAGGAACCTATGCTTCTGATGGGGCAGGCATCAAAGGACTAGATGGATGGATGATGACTGCAAAACAATTTTGTTCAGCTGAGATCTTCCTAGTGAAATTGTTAATGCAAGTAACTACTAACATTTCCACATGAGCTATCTCCCATAAGCTTAACAAAACATCTGGCAGCATGGTAGTTAAAAAAAAAAAAAAAAAAAAAAAAAAAAAAAAAAAAATCTAACTAAATGTGTTAAAAATTGCCTCTGGTTACTGTCATTTTTCTGACTCTAAGGAGAGTGCTCTATAACATTTTGCTTTTCATTATCAGGAGAAGTCAGTACTTGGGGGGCTGGTACTTGGAAAGGTACAGTATTCTGTAGGATACCATGCAATTACGATCAATTATGTATATAAAACTTCTTCCCATACCTGTAGATGCAGGTCTAGAAATTATCACTATGCAAAGGTTATGTATGCTGACATGAAATACTACCGTACTTTATTATGGTGTCAGATTTCAGTGCAGCAATATGAAGAACTGTCTTGTATAAAATCTTATCTCAGAACTATGACTATCTATGTTTTGGGTAAAATGTATATTTGTTCATATCACTGCAAAATACACAAAGTTTATAAAAAAGGGAACTAATTTAAATCTGCTAACTGAATCTGTGTTTACTACAGACTGACTAGCATGGTTTAATACGTGGATGCTCTTCTTACCCCGCTTCTCCTGCTGCTGCTGTTGCTGCTGCGTGGCTACTGGGGACAAGGATTTTCGCCGACCATTGCTTGCCGGACTGGAGCTGCTGGACGATTTGGCGGAGGACTTGTCACTGTCCTTGGATGACTGACGCATGCAGAATTCCTCTGCTCTTGGGACTGTCTGTCTGTCTAGCTTTCTTGCCACAACTTTTACTTTGATTGGCTGACCGGTCTGTAGTATTTGGGATGTCCCCCCCCCTGCACCTCTGGCAGGGCTAACATTATGTGAATTAGACAGAATATTTTGGTTACTGTGTTTGGATTGAGAGTTACTATGTTCTCTTGGATGGCTTGCTGGAAGGGTGGTCCCTTTTGTATTGATATTAGAAGTGCCAGCTGATGTTTTTAAACGAGTTTTGCGAGAGGCTATGAGCTCATACAGCTTATTGCGGTAGATGTCAACACTAAGTTGCACATCATCACGCAGACATGGCACCACCGCATGTTCCAAGCATGGTTCATTGGCTGAGTTGTGAAACCTGAGGGGAGAGAGAGAGAGAGAAAAAAAAACAATGTCAACAAAAGGAAGGGATGATTTGTGAATTTCCATTGTGTATACTGAATGGAATTACTGCAAATGATTTGGACCACTGGTGAATCTCTGACTCATGTTTTAAGGGGAAATTTTTCAGATTAACTCCTAATGACCGCATATCTCCCAGCCCCCCTATCCCCAGAACATTAAAAAGGGTCAGATTTTTTAACTTTCACCAAGGCACAATTTTTCCTTACAGGTTTTTTGTAAGGAAGAAGGAACCAAAGACCATGAGCCCGCAAAACTGTTCCCTCCAAGAGAAAAACAATATACAAGAAAGAGCCAAATTCAAGATCCGATCATTTCGAGATGCCTGGACACACTGCGTTTGAAAGACTGGAGACCATAGGAAGTAGGAAATACAGACAGAGGGAGAAAGTTCCAGAGTTGACCTGTTGCATAAATGAAGGACTGGGAGTAACGGTTAACTCTTGCATTAGAGAGTTGGACAGAAAAGGAATGAGAGTTTGCTGCTAGACAGGTGCTATGCGCCCGTCGTAGAGGTGGAGGAATGCATGCAGACAGTTCAGAGAAGCAGTGACCACTGATGCAGCAACAGAATAGAGATAAAGATGGAAGAGTGCAGCGAAGAGAAAGAGGTTGAAGGGAGTCAGTAAGAGGAGGGGAGTTAATGAGACGAAAAGCCTTTGACTCCACCCTGTTGAGAAGAGCTGTATGTGGGCAGCCTCCCCACACGTGAGAGTTGTACTCCACACAGGGGCGGATAAAATCCCTGTATAGAGTCAACAATTGCGCAGGGGTACAGAAGGAACAGAGTCGGCTTAGCACACCTAATCTCTTGGAAGCAGATTTTACAAGAGCTGTAATATGATCTTTCCAAGATAAGTCCCGAGTTAATGAAACCCCATGCATGTTCAAGGATGATGCAGGATTAAGCTGAATATTATTAAACATTAGTGGGTATACTTGTGGAAGATTTTGTCGGGCTGATAGGTGTAAGAACCGAGTCTTTGATGCATTAAAAACAACCAGATTATTTTTACCCCAGTCAGAGATATGAGCTAAGTCAGACATTAGGTGTACCATAGCCTCATCCCTTGTTTGCTGAAGTAACTGCTGAGATGGACGTTGAGGGAACCGAATGGAAAGGTGAAGGGTGGAGTCATCAGTGTATGAGTGGATAGGGTTAGATGTATAGCACAGAAGGTCACTGATGAATAAAAGAGAGTCGGTGATAGGACAGAGCCCTGAGGAACACCACTGTTAACAGATCTAGGAGACGAACGATGGCCGTCTACAACAGCAGCTACAGAACAACCAGAAAGGAGCTATCGATGAAGCACAGATAGAAGGATAGAAACCGTAAGAGGGCAGTTTGGAAATTAAAGATTTATGCCAGACTCAATCGAGAGCCTTTGAGATGTCAAGTGCAATGGCAAAGCTTTCGCCAAAGTCCCGAAAGGAGGATGACCAGGAGTCTGAAAGGTAGGTGAGAAGATCACCAGTGGAGCGTCCCTGACAGAACCCATACTGACGATCAGAAAGAAGGTTGTGATAGGAAAGATGCTTTAAAATTTTTCTATTAAGAACTGACTCGAAAACTTTTGAGATACAAGATGTTAAAGCAATTGGACGATAGTTAGAGGGTTGGGAATGGTCACCCTTCTTTGGGACAGGCTGAATGAGAGCAAACTTCCAGCAAGAAGGAAAGGTACAAGTTGATGGACAAAGGCGAAATAGTTTACCTAGGCAGGGCGTAAGCACAGAAGCACAGTTCTTGAGAACAACAGGAGGGACTCCATCAGGCCCATATGCCTTATTAGTGATGGCAGAAAATAAATCAGCTGAAGAAATTTTAATATCAGCCATGAGGAAGTCAGAAGGGGGAAGTGATGGAGGAACAGCACCAGAATCGTTTAAAGTAGAATTGGAGGAGAAAGTCTGGGTGAAGAGATCTGCTTTATCAGTAGAAGAAATAGCTACAGAGCCATCAGAGTAGAAAAGAGGAGGGAAGGATGATGAGGTAAAGTTGTTAGAAAGGTTTTTGGCAGTGTGCCAGAAGGAGTGGGAAGAATTTGAGTTGGAGAGTTGAGAGCATTTAGTACAGATGAAATTATTTTTAGCAGAGCAAAGAACAGACTTAGCATGATTCTGGGCAGAAAAGTATAAAAGATGTGATTCAGGGGTGGGTTGGCTCTGGTACCTTTTATAGGCCCTCTCCTTGTTGCGGACAGCATTAGAACATGCGTGATTAAACCAAGGTTTTCTTGCATTAGTCAAAAGATATGAAAAAGGAATGTATAATTCCATGCCCGAGAAAATAACCTCCGTAATGCGCAAGGCACACTCAGATGGCTCCCCACCATGGAAGCAATAATTATTCCAGGGAAAATCAAAGTAGTACTGCCTGAGGGCCTCCAAATCCACAGCTCCAAAGTGCCACAGATGACGTTTCTTTGGAGGGTCCACAGGCCATACCAGAGCGATAAGACAGGTTAAGGTGATAAGGTTGTGATCGGAGGAGCCCAATGGAGAGAAAAGATTAACAGTGTAAGCAGAAAGACTGGTTGTAGGGAAGAGGTCAAGTATGCTGGAGCTCTCTCCAAGGCAGTCAGTGATATGGGTAGGGTGTTGTACAAGCTGCTCTAGGTCATTAAGGATAGAAAAGGTGTAGGCTTGTTCACCAGATGGATCAGTGAAAGGAGAGGAGAGCCAAAGGTGGTGGTGAACATTGAAATCTCCTAGAATGGAGATTTCAGAGAAAGGAGAAATGGAGGGATTGCATTCCACTGTAGAAGTAAGATAGTCAAAGAATTTTTGATAGTCAGTAGAATTAGGAAATAAGTAAACAGCGCAGATATATTTGGTCAGAGAATGACAGGAAAGCCAAAGCCAAAGTGTAGAGAATTCAGAAGAATCGAGTTCAGGAACACGAGAGCAAGATAAGTTGTTGCGTATATATATACACAACAGCCACCTTTGGCTTTGAATTGAGTATAGTGAAAGTAGGAGGATACAGAAAAGGGTCTGCTGTCAGTTGCCTCAGACAGCTGAGTCTCAGTCAGAAAAAAAAGGTGAGGTTTAGAGAAAGAAAGGTGGTGCTCAACAGAGCGAAAGTTAGAGGAAAGACCGTGAATGTTGCAGAAATGAAGAAGAAGAGAGTCAGACAGTGGTTCCAGGCAGCTCGAGGCGTCACCGGGAGAGGGGCGGAAGGTGGGGGCATTTATGGTCTCCCCCCCCTGGGAACTACGAGCCCACGTGTTTTGCTGCTATGATTATTTTTAATTTTGGAAAAGGAAGTGTGGTATATACTGTGCATGTAGTTTGGTGCTGATAGCTAGAGAAACTTGTATTGGAGAGCATGCTGGCCTACTCTCTGTGTTACTGAGACACTGAAAAAGTTCAGCAAAGGGGGATGGTCAGGACCTAGTCTCAAGAGCTGATGAAACTGGAGCTCCAGCTCTCCCTGTCACCAGCTTTCCATCCACCTTGGGAGTACTGCCCTGCTTGACTGGTGCTACAGTCTACTCCTGTAGAGTATACACACCTGAAAATGTATGTTTCACTCTCATATGCCTTGTGGTTACCACAATAACGACCGTCAGAGAACATCAAAAATAAAAACTGTTACCACTCGTGCATAGAAAGAGAAAAAAAAAAATTGCATCAAAGTAAATTTTGGTCATACTGATTTGGAGTGCTTGATTTTACACACCAGAAAATGTATATTTCACTCTCGTATATCTAATGGTTACTGCACAATTGACTGTTAAAAAAAGAAAAAAAAAGTAACTCCTCACTATGAGCGAGAATGGAACGTCCCTGAGAAATAAAGGGGAATAAGGAGGTGGAGGGAGTGTCAGGGGGCATCAGGAGGGGGGGAAAGGGAGGGAATATGTTTGCCACACACACTCAATATGGTCTAGAGGGGGTATGGGGGTAGCTTGGGTGGGAGGGGACACAGAATGCAGGGTCAAATTGGGCAAAGGGAAGTGGAGAGATGGCCTGGGGAGGAAGGGGTCCCCACACTGGGGGAGGGGGCCAGATCATGCCTCCCACCACCTGATCTCTTAGTTCCCATTGGCCAGGTCCCATATACATCATAAACGAGGCGGTACTACCTACCGCCAGTTTTTGGTAACCTCTGTACCATCGACAGCCATAGAAGACGACTTTATGTGACATTCCATAAGTCATTCGGTGGGCACAGGTCTTCAGAGGTTAAAAAGGTAAACTTTTTAAAAGCACGGTTTGCAGTATGTTACTCAATCCAGCACATCACTGTTATCTAAACGCAAATTTTAGCTCATGGAATGTTACTAATTACAATGGAATGAAGTAACTGTTACTGCCTCAAGCTTGGACCACTAGAGTCCTGATGAAGCATTTTTACCATATCTGACAGTAATGGCCACTCACTCTCAAACAGACATGAAGACACTTTATCCCTGTTTGTTAGCACTTGTAGAATCGTTCACAGAGTTATTGTGCACTATACTTTCTTCACGAAAATTATAGAAGTCCTATTGTTTGAATATACTGCAGAATATTGGTAACTCAGAAAAAGTGAGAAAATTATCTAAAAATTGAAAGGCAAAACAGGCAAAAACATGATATTTTCAAGTGGTAGTACCTAGCAACATATGGGTGCTTGAGTGCTTGTTCTGCGGTCAGCCTGCGGTCGGGGCTGAACACCAACAGTTTTTCTATTAGGTCAATGGCATCACTGGGAGCACCAGCCAATAACTCTCGGAGAGGTCGAGGGCTCCGACCGCTGTTCCCATTACCCAAAGGTTTACTCAATAGGCCTGCTGCATACTGGGATGATACTTGTTGGAGGTCTGAGAAAGAAATATATTTAAATTACGTAAATCTGTAAATACAGTACTATAAAGTAAAACAGCATGGACTGGCATGCGAGGTAATGGATATTTAGACATGGAACTCAATAATGATGTCAGTGCAAAACATTTTTATGTACAAACTAAAGGAAGTCCTGTGCCATTAACACTAAGGAATAAACTGATGGAGAGATGGAGTGGAGAGGTATATGAGAGAGGAGGGTATGAGGCTATGAGCTGGGAGGAAGGCAGTGAAATGGCAAGGGACAGGATGACATGAAGGCAACTTGTTTGTGGCCACCCCTTACAAGATAAAGGCATCTGGCTATAGACAGATAGACACTGGTATAAATTATAAAGAGAAACAAATCAAAGACTGCTGAAAAAAAAATCTAAATATAGCAATCCCTCAATTATCTGGACGCTCCGTATATGGTCATGCTCCATATGCGAACATTAGGCCTTGGCTCTAATAGGTCCGTTTCTGGATTTATTTGTCTGTAACTGGACATAAAAGTTCTGGCTTCAGCGGCTGGCCAGCCTACAAAGTATTTAAAAAAAAAAAAAAAAAAAAAAAAAAAAAAAAAAAAAAAAAAAAGACGGTTGGGTGGCTCACTGGCCTCTCTGTCCACTGTAACCCACAAGCACAGCACACAAGGCTTTCTGGTTCCCTACTGAATGGTCAGAATCCCCCCGACCACCAAGATCACCGGAAACATACTGGCAGCACGCGAGGAAAACAGATGTAACCCTTAAGCTGAGCAAGAATGGTTGTCTGGTTCCCTACCAAATAGTCAAAATCCCCCAGCCACCCTGATCACCGGTGACATTCCGGCAGTGCATGAGGAAGACGGAACTTAACCCACATGCTGAGTGAGAATGGCTGTCCGGTTCCCTGCCGAATGGTTGAAATCCCCCAGCCGCCTAGATTAGTTGGAAACTCCTGGACATGTACAGCCATCCACCCCCTTACCAAACAGTCAAAGTGGCATCACTGTCTGGATTACTCCGCCTCTCCTCAGGCCCATGATGTACGGGGACCCAAAGTTTCTGCCTTGTTGCAACATTTGCCTGGCCAAGCGAAAAGGACCCTTGTGCTCATAGGTCAGTGTGCCGCTCTTTGCTTGCATGCTCATAGCCAAGCATTTGTGCTCATAGGTCAGTGTGCCGCTCTTTGCTTGCATGCTCATAGCTAAGCATGAGTAGAGATATGGCAATGCCATACACTCTCAAGTGCTACCGCACCTCAGTTCCTGTCCTCATCTCTCCACGTGTGAACAAGCCTGGCAGAGGTTAAACGACAGTTGGTTTCATTGCTGCATTTTTGGTGGTGCCCTACCTTCTGCAGGCCTTTATTCTTCTCTGTGGTGTTATTGTGTGAGTGATGATGGCTGCACCATCACCCGAGAAACGCAAGAGGAGAGTTCTGACTCTGAAGAAGAAGCGTGAGATATTGGGCAAGGTTGATGTGGGCTGGCGAACTTCACGCATTCTGCGTGAATATGACTTGGCCCATTCAACCTTGTTTGATATCAAGAAATCATGGGACAAGCTGATTTAGTACAAACAGGACTACAGCAATACCACTTGCAAGGTGACTGGAAGGTGATGTCCCAGCCCCACCATGCCAGCATTGACCAATCGACTTTGGTTTGGTTCCACCAGCCATGGGGTACCGGTGTCATATAGAAATCTGACCTCATGGAAATCTGACCCCCGGGTCACATTTCTGTTATAGAGAACTGACCCACCCTATAGAAAATAGACCCCTTATGTGAATTTGGGTTAGGTTAGGTTAGGTTAGGTTGTTAGGTTAGGGTGTGGATCACTTTTCCATAAGGGGGTCAGAATTCTATAACAGAAAAGTGACCCGTGGGTCACTTTTCCATGGGGGTCAATATTCTATGTGACAGGCGTGCTTGTATGTGGAACCGAGTTGAAGGCTGCAGCCAAAAAGTTTGCACGCTTGCACAGCTTGTACAACTTCACAGCATCCGAGGGTTGGCTCTTCCGGTTCAAACTTCAACATGGACTTACTGGCCGTAAGGCACATGGCAAGGCTTTGGACATGGCAATGGAGGACGTTGAGCTGTTTTGCCAGAAAGTGCAGCACCTGATCGAGGAGGGCCTTGATCTCAGTCAGGTGTACATTGGTGACAAAATGGGCCTGTTCTTCTGCTCCTTGCCCACCAACACCCTGGCGGAAGAGAAGAAGACTGCGCTTGGTCGGAAGTTGTCCAAACGTGTCTCGGTGTTGTGCTGTGCCAATGCTAACAGGATGCACTGCCTCAAACCCATTACTGCTGAACATGCAAAACACCCACGTTGTCTCCAATGACTGATGGATAACCTGCCTGTTGTGTGGTACCATCCTGTGAAGGCCTGGTTTACAGCAAAGATCTTCAGAGATTGGTTCCATAGACAGACACTTTGTCAGGGAGGTTATCTGTTATCAGACAGAGGAACTTGGTTCTGTATCCCTCAGGACCAGGTGAAGGCTCTCCTGATCTTTGACAATGCTCCTCCACATCCACTGGAGGATTTGGTTGCTGATGATGGCCCTATAAGGTGCATGTTTCTGCCACCTAATACGACTGCTCTCATTCAACCAATGGACCAAGATGTTATCATGGCAGCCAAAAGACTGTACCATCAGAGGTTCCTCGACGAGGTGATGGTGGTGCTTGAGGACAATGAAGGTGTCAACACGTGGGAAGCGGATCTTGGAGAATCTGTGACATTACATCAAGTTTGCAGTTTTCAACTGGGCCAGTGCTTGGAAGGAAGTCTCCATCAAAACCTTGGGATGTGGTTGGTCTCGTCTCCTTCAGGGATGCGAGGACATGCACGACTTAGAAGGATTTGACGTGGAATATTTCCATCTTTGGCTACAAAAGGCAGGTGAGGATGTGGATGTCAACAAAGTGAGGGATTGGTTGGACGACGACGATGGTGATCCAGGTTATCAGACACTGTCTGATGAGGAGATCATCGCTGCTGTCTCTGCGGGGCAGACAGGAAAGCAACGAAGACGAGGACCCTGACTCTGGCCACCCCCCAACTCCACCATTCCCTCATCTTGGTGCAATGCATGTCAGCATTGAGCAGGTGCTCAAATATGCCAAGCACCCTCATAAACAGAGAGTTGGCTCCACTCAAGCTGGCAATGGATCTGTGGGCAGTCAGGGACGCTGTCATTCTCCGACAGAATTGCTGCACCTATCATCAGACGAAGATCTACTCCTTCTCCAAGCCTGCCACCCCCAAGAGTGCCAGCCCTTTTTCCCACCATCACCAGCACCACCCTCTCGACCCTAGTCTTCACTCTCAGACCCACTACTGAGCACATTGACAGCCGTTGAGTCGCCGTTAGACATAAGCTTGCAGCTGTCTTCAGAGAGCCCTGAGGTGGGTAGGGCTTCATCACCTCACTGCACGTCCCCACTCATCCACCGGCTTCAGCAGCAGCACCACCACCACCACCACCGCCACCACCACCGGCAGTGAGGGAGGATGGGGGAGAGGAGGAGGAAGAAGAGGAGGAGTTCTTTGACCTTTGTTAGGTGGCTGTGTTACCCACTACATCACATGGGATACGTGTAGACCTGCTACAGCCTGGCGGGTTATGACACCTGTATGCTGTTCACTGGGTGGTAAGTGTAGTGCTTTTAAAAATAATTTTTATTGTTTACTCATTGATTTCTTAGCGTTTATGATTATCGTCAGAGCTGGGCACCGCAATCTAAAATTCAACTCTGTAATCGCAATGCTGCAACCTCTGACCCTTACCTACTGCTACCGTAATTCTGCAATAAACTTGAAACGTGCAATTCCGCTACCTCAATAACGCAACTGCAATCTAGTTTACTGCAACCACAATCCAGTTTCACAATTTTCAATACAAAGTGCACAAACAGGGGGTAAATCAATTGGTAATGTAGTGAGTTATTGTATTTATAATCTATTTATGTGGGGACACTCACCATCCACTCACGATGTAGTGCTGTTCTCAGGTGTCTGCCCTTTCCTCTCCTCCATCCTTCTTTCCTTCCATCCTCTTCTGTCTTTCCTTCAGTCTTTCCTCATCCTTCTGCCTACAGATGACTTTACACTCCCTCTTGTCTTTCATTCCTTCATTCTTTCCTCTTCCTTCTGCCTGTGGATGACTCTGCAATGCGTGACAAGCAAAATGGTTTCCTGCACACCAAGAAACCATTTACTATGCTGGGTGGTAACCATATAACCAAACTTTTGGCGCCTGGTGGTTGAGTGGGTAATTACTGCGCTCCAATCGGATTGAGCTGGTGAAGGTTTGTATCCAAGGGGTGGTTGGGGTATACTGCTCACGTAATGCCACTCAGGGATGAGTGAGGCTGGTCACTCTCATCTTAAACGTCAGGACCAACTGCCTAGCCCTGAGCTCCTACGCTCCTCATGGGGCAACGTAGGATTGGATGACGGATGGATGGATGAATCTATTTATGATATTAATTTCCCACAGTGACATTCAGTCACTGTGACCCTCACTACTCACCAGTGACTCCGTTCCTAACTTTATAAAAATAATACAGCGGGGCCTCATATCTGGCAAATACAGCAGTCTAAAAAAATCACGCCACATGCACTGCCATATCTGGGGCACACTTTAAATGGGGAAAAATTAACAGCAGTCATTTGTCACCCAAAAGTTACCCTATTTTACAGTACATATTTTTGTACTTTTTATCCCGAGGAAGTCAAATATAACTATGCTAAACATCAGCATAAATGTGTAAAGGAAATAAAAACTCACCAATATCAAGTTCAAGAGTGTTTTATTGGACCAAAAATTTGGGTTATTGGTTGACGAATAACTACTTGGTGGCAGCCTGGGTCGTTGCCTCACCATTTCTCCAAAGTTTGCCATCATACTATTGTAACAAGTTCAGCTGAACACAGCCAAACACAAGAACCTGGCACAAAAACTAGTCAGGCAAGGTGGTAGCTGTGGTCTGTGCGGTGGTGGTGTAAACAATGGCATCATCACAAGATGGCCACCAAGTGCCGAGCTGGATGCGCACAGAATTTTGCCTGGCGAGCACCCACCACATATAAGGCTACGTCACCAGATGCAGGGCTTTGGAAAGTTTCTAACCTGTCACCAGATGTGAAACCACCAGATGCAAGGCCCCACTGTGGTACAAGGAAAAGAAATAGCCTTTGTGTCACTCGGGAAAATCAATCTGACCAGCAGCAGAATGCAGTCCATAGAACTTAAATTGATAATTCATAAATATGTGCTTACTCTTGCTGATAATAACTCAGTAAGGCCATAAAAAAAAAGTATTTTCCATGATCACCATTACATTAGCCCTTCAGATCATCATCAGTCAAACTGTAGAACAACTGTGCATGATTAGCTATGCGTGCCACAGAATATACTACGATGATGGTTTACAGTATACCGTATTGTATCGTATCAAATCATTTCTCCTGGCACTACCTATCCCTACTGCTAACTGACGCAGCAATGTCTTGCCTGCCACCACCGCTGGCAGGTAATCCTGTTCAAGCTTGATATTTGTGAGTCATGCTGTAGCCTGTACTAACCGACACCGACCGCCACGTGGGAGACTGTGGACAGGATTGCGATTGCGGAAGTACTTCCACGAGGCAATACCGCAAGTTTTAGACGATTTAGCTGCAATCACAATTCAGCAACTGAAATCGTGCAGACCGCTATTGCGGAAATTGCGGATGGCGGTGCCCATCTCTGATTATATTGCATATTGCAAAGTGTGTTTTGATGTCTAAAAACAGCCTAAAGACTGCAGAACACTGCCAAAATTAGGAGCAGCACTGTGCATATAGTTTTTTTTTTTATATTCCTAGTCTTTAGGATTATACTGTATATTGCAATATGTGCTTTGATGTCAAAAAAACAGCTGGGTGTGCTAAGCCGACTCCGCTCTTTCTTTACCCCTGCACAATTGTTGACTCTATACAGGGGTTTTATCCGCCCCTGTGTGGAGTACAACTCTCACGTGTGGGGAGCTTCCCCACATACAGCTCTTCTCAATAGGGTGGAGTCAAAGGCTCTTCGTCTCATTAACTCTCCTCCTCTTACTGACTCCCTTCAACCTCTGTCTCTTTGCCGCACTGTTGCATCTTTATCTCTTTTCTATCGCTACTTTAATGGTCACTGCTCCTCTGAACTGTCTGCTTGCATTCCTCCACCTCTACGACGGGCGTGTAGCACCCGTCTGGCAGCAAACTCTCATCCCTTTTCTGTCCAACTCTCTAATGCAAGAGTTAACTGTTACTCCCAGTCTTTCATTTATGCAACAGGTCAACTCTGGAACTGTCTCCCTCTGTCTGTATTTCCTGCTGCCTATGATCTCCAGTCTTTCAAACGCAGTGTGTCCAGGCATCTCAAAATGATCGGACCTTGAATTTGGCTCTCTATTGTATTTTGTTTTTCTCTTGGAGGGAACTGTTACTGCGGGCTCATGGCCTTTGGTTCCTTCTTCCTCATATTTAAAAAAAAAAAAAAAAAAAAAAAAAAAAAAAAAGCTGCCAAAATTAAAAGGGGTACTGTGCATATTGGCCTTCTTTGTTGTTGTTGTTGTTTATTGTTTTCTTAGTTTAGAATTATATTGCATATTTTAATGTGTATTTTGATGTCTAAAAAGAGCCAAAGGACTGCAGTATACTGCCAAAATTAGGAGGGGTACTGTACATATTGGCAGGGTTGTGCATATTAGTAGTGTTTTTGTTTTGTATTTTTGTTGTTTATGCATTATTTTCTTAGAGTTTAGGATTATATTGTATATTCCAATGTGTGTTATGATGTCTAAACAGAGCCGGAAAAACACTGAACACTGCCAAAATTAGGCGGAGTACTGTGCATATCGATATTATTATTTTTTTTTATGCACTGTTTTCTTTAGGATTATATTGCACTGCAATGTGTGTTCTGGTGTCTACAAACAGCCGAAACACTACAGAACTGCCAAAATTAGAAGGGGTACTTTGCATGTAGGTTGGGTATGCTGTAGGTAGGGTATGGGTACAGTAGAGGATATTGCTCCACATCCAGACATCGCCCATATCCAGTGGCGCCTCTGGCTCTATTATGCTGGATAATCAAGAGATTACTGTATACATCGAGTAAAATTTCTTCACTGCCCCTTTTCAATCTGATTACTTACCATCTCTGGAGGGTGGAGAGATGACTGCCATTATTCTCTCAATCTGGTCAATTGTGGAGGATCCTGGAAACATCGGTTTACCCAACAACATCTCACCCAGGATACATCCAAGGCTCCACATGTCCACCCCAAGTGTGTATCTGGATGAGTAACACCAAATTATCCTCACTCATTATATGGGGCAAAATGAGGTTGGATGATGAATGAATGAATATATGATCTGAAAGAGTCAAATGTACTGAGTTGCATCACAGAAAGGAGGGTGAAGTGGTTGATAAAATTATCTATAGTACCAGGATTATCAATAAAACAATACAGTAACATAGGTAAGTATTATACATAATCATTATGAATATTTTACAGCACTTTAAATGCATGCATGTTAGCTATGTTTCACCTTATGGCAGATATTCAAACAGCAAAACCTCTCTGGAAGAGAATGGAACAATATAATGGTAAAAAAGATGGAAAAGTAGTGTCCAAGTGCGTGAGTGGTGTGTGAGGTTAGGGTAGCCTGGAGGAACTTCTGTCAAGGCCATTCCCTGTCCAGGGGTCCCCTGGAGGAAACAGGGAGTCTGAGATGGTTATGAGGAGGAGGAGGAGGAGGAGGAGGAGTACAATCTCTTACTACCTCCATACTTACACTCTTATCTACTTCCTTGCACCTTGCCATCATATTTTTTCCTCCAACAGCCTTTCATTCTTCATCCATCTACATGCATTCTTGTAACCAACTAATGCAACTGTCTTCCCTTAATCTCTCCATATGCCACCTTAGCCTAGCCTTACCCAAGATCTTGCACATATCAGCATATAATCTAGTCCTCTTCGGTGACATATTACAGATGCATTTAATAATTTCCATTTCACTTTGCTCATTCTCCCTCCTGACTGCCCACATCCTACTATCATACAACACTGCACACAGCTTATCCTTGTGTAGCCCTACTCATGTCTCTGAGATACTGGAATTCATTAACACACTCAAGGGATATATATAGTATGGCTGTACTGTTTTGTATTTCAATCTATCACTCCTAACTGGGGATGCTCAGTGGCAAAGACATGTTTTAGGGAAGAGAAAAAGCTTGTAATCTGTTTGTCTGTACAGTGTGACTACGGAGGATTCTGTGTAATTATCACTGAACTGCTGAGTACATTTAGCTCTGGAAGGAGTATCTGCAGCTTGGGCATTTACAGGGATTTTGAGAACCAGATCCCCTTGAATTTTCAGGGCATACTGTACCTTCTTTCCCCTCCTAACCTTTTAGAGTTGAGTAGGATTTCAGGAGCTCTGTACCACCTTGTTGCTACATAGTTTGTTAGCGTGGGGTCACCCTGTGGCTCCACTTGTGCAGACGGTTCAACAGATCGTGCCAGGCCAAAGTCTGCCACCTTCACCCGACAGTCACTATCCACCAGCAAGTTGGAAGGCTGGGAGGAGGATGAACATGGGTGAATTTAGGTTGTTTGGAACTGGGTGGCATGATAAGAATAAAGAGAAGCTGAACTGCTGCTGAATACAGCCAGACTATCTGCACAGAAGATAAGGATGGTATATGAGTAACAGATAAGCAAGGGTAAGTAAATGCTGTAAAACAGTACAATGCAGAACAGAAGTTATCATAAATGATGAAGAGGTTTGTTATATTCACATATGATGATGGGGTATGCTATTCTGGTTAGGAGGGAAATTCAAATTCACTTAGTCTCATGAGTTCAATACAGTAACAACCTAATACAGTATTATTTACTGAGGCTGGTCATACCAATGCTATACTGGTTATGACCAGGTAAAATTCAGGGTTGGAAGAAATTCTTACAAAGTGATTTTAAACTATCTCCAGTAACCCCTTCACTGTAATCAGTTTTCCCTCTTTCTCTGAATGATGAAAACAGTTGTACAGTACTGTATTCAACTCAGAAGAGTCTCCCAGAGTACAGGAGTTAAAAAGTGATTAACCTGTGGATTGCGAGCCACAGATTAGGCCGTGCTGGCCGTGCAGCACCACTAACTACTCCACCCCTATGCAAAGTTATACATGGCGTTACACAGAGACAAAGAGAGAGATTTTTTTCTTTTCACCAGATGATGCCCTGGATGTTTTTCTTCAAGTTTATAATAATCCATTCATCCATCCATCATCCAATCCTACATTGCCCCAAGAGGAGAGTAGGAGCCCAGTGCTAGGCAGCTGGTCTCGACATTTAAGATGAGAGTGACCAGCCTGACTCATCCCTGAGTAGCATTACATGAGCAAACAACCCCAACCACCCCTTGGATATAAACCTTCACCGGCTCAATCCAACTGGAGCACAATAATTACCCACTAAACCACCAGGTGCCAAAATTTGGTTATATGGTTACCACCCAGCGTAGTAAATGGTTTCCTGGCGTACAGGAAACCATTTGGCATGTCACTCAGTGTAGAGTCACCCACCAAAAACAAAATTTGTTTTTGTTTTTTCATTTTTTCACTACTTCCCTATGTAAACTTACGCGTGGCCCTACACAAAGATGGAGGGAGATTTTTTTTTTCACCAGATGATGCCCTGGATGTTTATTCTTCAAGTTTATAATAAACAAAAACTAAAAAAAATAAACTTTTGTTCATAATTTTTTGCACACCACGGGGTGGGATAAAAAAAGGTAATTGTGCAATCCATGGGTTAAGGTAGCTAATTATCAAACTTAAATCAATCTGCAGCCCCCCTGAGTGCTCAATGATGTATTTCATTCATATTCATTCATTGCCAGACGCCATGTATCCCACACGGGGTGGCCAAGGGCTTAGAGTTAATTGTTTTACAGGGAGGGGCACTAATCCTCCACCAACCCCACTTGACACGTCAAGTACTGAAGCAAATGCAAGAGGAGATTTTTTTTTTTTTTATAAATTAGTAACCTTCACCTAAATGGCTCACTTGGTAAGCTGCTGTACTCACGCAGTTTCAAGCGCTGGTTCAATGATGTATGCCAGAGAAATTAAAATTTTGACTGGACAAATGGAATAATTACCAGAATAAGAAATAGACACCTACTTTATAAGGGCAAATGAATAAATGCAAAGTAAACCCAGCGTTCTGGGCAATGAGTTAATTATACTGTAATGCAGAACACTATTTTTTATGTGCTATCAATGGATGAATACACAGTGAGAAAAAGGATGTAGCTACCTTGAGATCCCGATGGATAACAGAGCCAGAGTGGAGGTACCGGGCAGCACGGAACAGTTGGTACATGATGTAACGACGGTGAATGTCCTCCAGCACATTGCCTTTCTTGATCACATTGTGCAAGTCCGTCTCTGGTGAGTAAAAGTATACAGTAATACCCTGGTGTATGATATCCCTACATGCGATAACTCGGCTTAACGATGGGGGTAAAAATAACACCATACACCGCCTAACGATGGCCAAACCTTGGTTTATGATGGGTTTTGATTTTTTTTACCAGTTTTTATGAAATTTTAGACTAAAATTGTGTGTTTAGGCTGATTTATAAACAGTTTTTAGACTAAGATTAATGTGTTTTAGCCATAGGTGGGGTGAACATTTTACTAAGTTTGATTTTTTCCAGACATATTTGATGATTTTCAAATTTTATTTGTTGGTTTCAGTGAGTTATTTACAGGTGTTAGGCTCAGGTTAGAGTCTTTTACATCTGTTAGACCATTTAGATTGGCTTTAAACTTGTCTTTGGGCTCATTTGGGTGGGTTTTGGACTTGGTTGGGGGGAGGGAGATCATGGCTGAAAAAAGCATCCCATTACTTTACATATTAAAACTACCCTGAGATACGATACCCTGCATAACGATGGGTTTTTACCTAACAGTACCACACAATTACTCTCCACAAATACACATCACTAACATACCCAACATTATTCTGGGTGGTGATTTCAACGTCAAGGTGTCAGCCTGGCATGTCAACAACCAACCCTGACACAGACAGAGGGCTGGTAATACAATCCCAAACAGATAATCTTTTCATACTCAATAATCTCAATCAACATACCCATATCCTACATCAAGCCCTCTTCCTCCCATCATCCCCAGACATCACCTTTTGCTCCCCAAACCTCGCCCCTACAACATCCTGGAGAGTGGTCAAAACCCTTGGCCCTGACCACCTCACAATCATCATCACTACCAAATCAGTATCACCACAGTTGGCCACAGACACATATACATTAATGATTTGAGAGCCAACTGGAAGGCCTTCACAAATGAAACAGAACAACACTCTGAAACATTAAACAGTACACTCATCACAAACATCAACACCTGCTGTCCACACTTTCAATACAATTATTCAAAATGAAGACAAAAGACACATCCCCAGAGGCAACAGAAAGAGACACAACCCAAACTTCACACCAGAAATTCAGGGCCTCATCAGACAACGGATCACACTACGACACTCCACAACACCCCATACACAAGACACTGTACAACAAATGCAAGAAATCAACACTCAAATAAACAATAAAATATCTGAACAGCAAACACTAAACTGGAATAATTATCTCCAAACACTTGATCACAAAACAAACACCAGCAAAATCCAGAAAACACTACACAGCATCACACTCTCCAACAGAAACACTACACAATCATGTGTTGCCATCACAACAATAGACACCATACCTTCAAACAAACAACAAGCAAACACTCTCATCAATCACTTTTCATATGGCAGCCATCTAAACCCCCATCACGACGACCGACGTGTCATCCGACGCAAGAGACAGTTCCTTACAGACCCAAACTTCGCACGTTTCACTTACAACCAGACGAAGCACACCATTAGCAACCTTAAGCACTCATCTGCCTGTGGACCAGACAACATAAGCAATATACACCAAAAACACCTTGGACCACAAGGCATACAAGCACTTACCAACATATCAAACTACAGCTACTCAAACACGATACCCAACATCCGGAAGCATGGCCTTATCATCACTATCCCCAAACCCAATAAAGACCCAGCATTGCCTTCCTCACACCGTCCCATCACACTCCTCTGCACCCCCTCCACAGTCACTGAACAACTGGTATTAAAACTAGTTACACCTCACACCCCCCTAGCCCCATCACAACAAGGTTTTAGGCCACTAAACTCCACAAACACTCTTCTTACAGACCTTACACAGAGAATTTTTGATGGCATGAATTCAGCTAGGCCACCACACAGAACACTCCTAGTCATACTAGACATTAGCAAAGCACTTGATGCCATCCCCTGCCACAACCTCACAAGCAAAATATTCAACACAAACATGCAAAATAACACAAAATGATGGCTGGCAAACTATTTAGTGGGAAGATGAGCACATGTAACCTTTGCCAGTCAGTCATCGAACATCAGAAACTTCACAAATGGTGTCCCCCAAGGATCTGTTTTGTCCCCTACTCTCTTTAACCTATACATGTATGACATAACCACATCCCACACACCACAAATGCACATAGCTTCCTATGTGGATGACATAACACTTACATGTACAAACCAAAACACAAACACAGCCACACACATCCTCCAACCTTACCTCAACACACTACACAAATGGTTCACCACAAACAAACTCAAAATAGCCCCAGCCAAAGCTTCAGTGACCCTTCTCACAAACTGGACAGAAGAACACTGTCACATTCCACACCTCACCATAAACAACACTCCCCTACCACACATACACTATCTATCTATCTATCTATTGCCAGAAGCCTCAATCCCATTTGGGGTGGCCACAAACAAATCGCCTCCATGTCGCCCTGTCCCCAGCCATTTCACTGCCCCGCTCCCAACTCACCCCCCCCCCTCTCATATACCTCTCCACCCCATCCCTCCATCTCATCCTCGGCCTCCCCCTCCCTCTTCCCCCCTCCACCTCACTCACATACACTCTCTTCATCAGTCTTTCACCCTCCATCACACACATACACACACACCCAAAATCCTTGGTGTAACATACAATACATCAATGTCATTTAAAGAACATATCACAAACATTAAAGATCAATTAACACCAAGACTCAACACCTTCAGGGCACTTGCCCATACAATATTTGAACACAACAAAGAAACCACCACCACAATATACAAACAATATATACGTTCAGTGATGAATTATGCAAGCCCTGCTTGGGCCTCTTACCTCACTGAAACAAACTACAACACTCTACAGACTGTACAGAACAAGGCTCTAAAAATAATTACAAGCTGCACAGCTACTACACCCACAGTCCATCTACGTCAAGAAACCAAAGTCCTCAAAGTCAAGGATCATCTAGACATGAGAGACACCCAAATTCTCGCTGTAGCCTCCACAAACCCACACCATCCACTACACTACAAGGCAGCACATCCACACACACCAAGGAACATCAAAACAACACCCAGCACATGATATCATACACAAATACTTCCCCCTTGCCTGCCTCATACCAGCTTCCAGAAACATATCCATACTCAAATCACTTGCCACTCCATTCAGTCACTCTAAGACAACACAGCTGCATACACAGCCTCCTGATATCCACCCTTCTGAATTCTGTCTCCCTTGTGAGGACAAGGTCCACCTGCCCAGGCTGAGATGTGGTGCATCATCCAGCCCTCTTGAGTTATCAGAAGAGGCTGGATGACTCTGTCGCTGATGTCTGTCCAGGATGCAACATAGCACCCCATACTAGTAAGCACATTATGGAAGATTGCATTGCACACAATCACCTGCACTCACAACACAACATACACTCCTTGAGAGCTCTGTGGGAATGCCTGGTCTCAGCCGTGGCCTTCCTTAGGGACTCAGGGCTGTTTGGCCAGACTGCCTGGGGAACTACTACTACTACCTAACCAACTGCATCGTTAAACTGGGGTATAACTGTAGTAGCTTACAAAACGGCACTTTGTTAGAAAATTCCAGGTTGATGGGACTGACAGAAGAAACTAGTTTTAAAGTTAGTTTTCCCTGCCTTAATAGTTACAAGAATGGAGAAGAGTACATAGGTATGAAGGATAATCAACAGACTTCACCTAGGCCATTCAACTCACATTTGGCTTTAATTTAGAAAGGGAGGTACTATACTTGCTTAGATGCACACATCACAAGACCCTTTCAACCTATGGATGTCTTTTTAAAATTTCAGTTTGGCTAAATAAGATTATCATACCTAGCTAGGGTAAGATATCATCAGGCTCTGATCTCTGCAACCCATTTACTTCTGGGACATCTTTACTGCTTTAACCTGGCTATGAGTCACTTCAGGTAAGACATTTCTAGGCAGTAGGGGTTAAATGTTGATGAAGTAAGTCTCAGTTACTACTGTAAAGGAAACTGCCTGAAAGGAGCATTGGGAAAGGGCTGTCCCAACCTAAATTCAAGCATTGCCTATACAGTGATTCAAATGATATGTTACCCACCATGAAGAAGTCTCAAAATCAATGACTGTATGTTAGTATTTTTCGTGCCTGCTACATTTAGTATTAATGGACTGAGACCTTAACTCACAACAGACACCTGTAGCATGGCATCTCTTGCCCGATGCCAGTGGTACTTGATCTCAAAAGATGTAACATGCCATTTTTCCAGGCAGACCTGGTTTTCATTACTGACCATTACTTTGCAGTGTGGTTTTATGCACAGGTGCACTAAGTGCCTCAAGGTAAATATGCTAATCCTCTAGTCGTTATTAAGTTTGTACAGCATATGCTGTCATTTGTGTCTATCTATCAACCTTTGGCCAGATGCTTTTATTCAATACCGGATAGCCACAAACAAAACACCCCCATGTTGCCCTGTCCCTGCCATTACACTGTCCTCCCCCAACTAACACACTCCTCTCCCATTTACTACTCCGCTCCATCTCATCCCCAGTCTCCCCCTCCCGCTTCCCCCAACCATATCACTCACATACACTCTCCTCACTAATCTCTCATCCTCCATCCTCTCCACATGGGCAAACCACCTCAATGAATTTCTCCTAATGCTTCTATCACATCCACATCCACACCACAATGCTCCTTCACTTCCTCATTTGTCAGCCTGTCCTCTGTGTAACTCCACATGTTTCTCTCAAATAACTCATTTTCACTGCTCTCACTCTTGACTTGTCTCCCAACAAGATCAAAGTTTCACTTCCATACATTAGAGTTGGTATCACAATACTATCATGTGGTGACTTTTTTACTTCCATGCTCATTTCCCTATTTCTTATCACTACTTTCAATGAACTAGCAACTTTTCTTCCCTGCTGAACCCTTACAAGCAGTTCATCCTCTAATCTTCTATCCTTGCTTACCACACTACCCAGGAACTTAAATGCACTCGCATTTTCCATTTCGTCACCATCCAGCCTCACTGTGCATTCTGTGACTTCATTTCTCTCAAAGACCACAACTTTGCTCCTCCATATATGCACCTTTACAGCAACTGCAAATTGAGACCTCCCCCCACAAGGTATCAAAAAACACAGAAATCATAGTATATCACAATGTTTGTTCATGAAATACCATTCATTAACCCACCCCATCCCGACCGATTTTCCACCACCGACTCCCCCCAATCCTGACCAATTTTGGAAAAAAAAATTTTGGGTCAAACCTCCGCTTTTGCTGAGAAACCTCAAAAATTCATAGAGAAATCGCTCACCTAGGTTTAAAATACTTGATACAGGTAGCAGTACCCCTTACCTTATTGGGTTTTCTATCAGGCTGACTCCAAAGAAAACAAGTTCTATGGGAGGGTAACTATTCCACACCACTCATAAATGGTATTTATTTATTTATTTGGTACGAATTCATATGCAGTATGAGAGTATATTGGTTTTCACACAATAATATAGGCAATATAAGCATTGTTTCACTCACCAGACACATCAACATACCTGATCTTTTATGGTGACATTACCTGATCATCATTTCTGACTGTTTCTTCCACTAATGCTACGTAAACTTTGTCCTCCAAATTGTCATCGATTGGGGAATCACTCCTGCCCTGAATTTCGTACCGTGGCACGACATGCCTTTACTGGCCAGGTCACTGGTAACAGGTGAATTGCCGAGACAATGGTGTGTGTGTGTGTGTGGGGGGGGGAAGTCATGCGGGGTAAGGCACTGTCCCTGCCTGGCATTTTGTAGAGGAAGGTGTCCCGTTTATACGTACCAAAAATCATGTGCAAAAATTGAAAATTGTGCAAATTAGGGACCTTGCAATTGATGCGCATTTATATACATCAACGGGACTGACAGTGACAAAACGTGTGGACGTATATATACATCAACGGGACGCAGCGGGTTAATATGAAATCACGTTTTCCTTGTTTTTCAGAACCAGTTGGATGCGTTTTGGCATGGAATCACTTAGATCTCTAAAGTAATCTAAGGACATTTCTTTGCACCAAACATTTGTCAGTTCAGTCTTGAGGTTGTCCAGATTGGGTGTCTTTTTCTCTGCCAGGATTTTCTTCAAGTTTGCCTAGCAGCTTTCTATCAGATTTAGATCCGGACTGATGCCAGGCCAGTCAAGGACCTCAATCCAATTATCCTGAAGCCATTTTGTCACCTTTCTTGACCTGTGATATGGAGCTGAATAATGCATGAAAAAGTCACACCCATGATTGGCAAAAAAGTATAACAAATGATCTTTCAGAACTTGAATGTACCAGCCACCATTCATCATCAAGTTCTTAGGAAGAAAGTAGAGGCCTCCCCTTCCCATTTCACCTGAGAAACACCTCCATACCATTATTGATTGTGGGTGCTTAACAGTCAGCACCGTGTGAGCAGGGTCATATCGACTACAGGAGGCAGGGCGACGAACCATGCCAGAATGCACCTGGAACACTTGAAATGTGCTTTCATCGGAAAACATAACTTTTCTCCACTCATCCAATGTCCAGTGTGCATACTTCTTGGCAAACTGAATGCGCTGCTTCTTCATGCGGTCAAAGAGAAGCGGTTTCTTGGCTGTGGCGCGGCTTGGCAAACCCAGCTCCTTCTGCAAGTGGTGTTGGATAGTTCGAATTGACAAGTCTTGTAACAGCTGGGGATGCATTCTCTTCAATTCTGCTGATGTCAGTCGAGGATTCTTGAGTACTTCCCTCTTCAGAAGCGTATCTATACCTCTGGAAGTCGTCCTCTTCTTTCCACCACCATGCTTGTGCTCTGGTACAACATCAGGTGGAAGGCCGCGCGTTGCAGCAAGAATCTTCACGACGGTCAACTTTGCATGTCCAGTACGTTCACAAATTGTGTTGATAGGGACATTATCCTGCCTCCATGCAATGATACAGACCCTCTCATCCCTTTAGCAGTACTTTCGAGGCATGACAACTCGACTCTAGGAAAATAACAGGGCAAACAGTACTGCATACAAAAAAAGAGGGAGGTGCAAGCACGGCGCGACAGGAACATATACTCCCACTCTCACTCCTGGGCAAGCACTGACATGCTGAGTGTTTTACCACCTCCCGCCAACACCAGAGGAGTTGCCAGTTACTTCTTACCCATGAAATTCACTTGGTAGAGGTGGAAACACAACGCAGACAGACAACTCCCCCATAGCAATGCTGTGTGTAGGTCCTAAGTCAATTTGCGGTGGGTGTAGATCCCGCTTTTTTCACACACTCTCAAACTCATTCACCAAGCTTTGCAGTTCCCCTTCGTCTTCACTAAACAATACAGTATCATCGGCAAACAACAGAACAGGAAGCTTCCAAATGCTGCCCTCTCTCATTTGGGCTACTACAACATCCACTGCCCTACCTTGCATCTCTTTTATAATTCCATCCACACACAGACTGAAAAACTATGGAGACATGGCACATCCCTGTTTCAATCCAACATTCAGACAGAAAAATTTACTCAGTTCACCATCCACAAGCACTGTAGTCCCAGTGCCCTCAAACACACTCTTCATTGCATTCAACAGCTTCCTATTTACTTCATAATTATATTTTTAATATTTATTTGCAATAGATGTAATCCATCACTAAGGTAATGGAAATTTTGAATCACCTTTCATATACCATGCATGACGTACTGTACTGTACTCACCCATAAACTGAAAGATAAGGTAGATGTCTTTATTGTTGTCAGCTCTGAGGACATTGAGAAGCCGGATCACATTGGGGTGTGAAGAGAACTCTAGCAGGAAGACAATCTCACGGAAAGTGCGCTGGGCATCTGTCTCATTCCGGAAGGCATCAAAAATCTTCTTGACTGCCACAACTTCTCCTGTTCTGCGGTCGATTGCCTTCCACACAATACCATATGCCTGTGGGAGGGAGCTCCAATTAGAGTTTGTCTACTTTAAACTGGAAGAGCTTTTTGTCCTCTTATAGCCTAGCTTATTTCCCAAAACGTCTATCTATCTATCTATTGCCAGATGCCATAATCCCGTAAGGGGTGGCCATTTGACTTTGAGTTATTTGTTTTACGGGGAGGGGCACTAACCCTCCACCAACCCACTTGCTGACACGTAGGGAGCACGTACGAGTTGGTTATATGGTTAATGGCATATAAAGCCAATAGTACAGCTCTACATCCTTTCCATTGCACTTCCTGGTGACCAGCATCTACTTCTAATATTAATCTCTTGCTATAGCTCAGCATTCATAACAGATAATTAGCAATTTCAGACCGAGTTAAAATGGAGAGTAGAGTGGGGTGGATGCTGGAGGGTGGAGACAGGTTGGAGTGATGATGGAGGAATAATGTAAAGTGCAGGAAAAAGTGGTGAAACAATACTAAGAAGAGAGGCAGAGGGAGTGGAGAGAATGCAGATGAAAGCTGAAGCTGAAGAGACACTGGAAGGATGAAGTTATGTGAAATTGAACAAAAGGTTGAGAAATAATGGAGAAGTGGACAGGAAGTCATGGAAAAGATAGGAGGAGGAGGAAAGAGGGAATGGTGAATGGAAAATGATAAAAACTAAAGAGGGGGGTGGAGTGATGTACAGTGGAGAAGGTGGTGAAATGAAGAAGGGGACAGTGAATACTGGAGGGGAGAAGAGAGGCAGTATTAGTGGTAGAATGGAGGTGGGAAAGAAAGGCAAAGAGAAGCTGAACTGAAAGCTGTGGAAAAATGATAGAAGAAAAACTGAAGAGAGGAGTAAAGGAGATTGGGAGAATATAGGGAGAAGGGGGTTTGTAGAGAGAAGATGTAAGGAGTGAAGATTGAGAGATCATGGAAAAGTGAAGGAGTGGAGGGAGGGAATTAAATACGAAAGGAAGAGAAAACAAGAAGGACAGGGCTAGAGAGAGGCAGAAATGTAACAGGAGGTAGGGAGATACTGTACTGAAGAAGGGATTGAAAGAAGAAAGTGGAAGAAGGGATTGAAAGAAGAAAGTGGAAGAGGAGATGGATAAATATTAGAGGAGGAGGAGGAGGAGCAGAGACATCAAGGGAAACCATTATCAAATGCACTAAGTAAGCTAGTATGTCTTAATCTCTGAAAATGGCTCATGCTTCAGTATGAGTCAGATTTAGTCTTCATCAGCCACTCTATGCGATGCTGTTTTATATTTGAATCTTTTTCACTATCAGATGATTATACTGTGTGTTCTTACCTCATTGTATCTTTACAGGAATGAGTCAAGCTCGTACTGTCCCGTGTATTAAACCATTGTTATCATATATATCCTTAAATTTATGAATAGTTATTGCACACGCTATTTCATTCACTAGTGTACTCCACTGATCAACTGCCCTATTTGGGAAACCGAATTTCCTTACGTCATTGTCACCTCTCTATTTATGCAGTTTTTTGAGGTGTCCTCTTGCTGATGCTTCCCCATAGGATCTACTGTATACTTATTGATGTCTATTTTCTCCTTCCCTGAGATGCATTTATATTGCATAATCATGTCTCCTCTTTTCCTTCTCTCTTGTAATGTTGGTAGGTTCAGTTTTTCTAGTCTTTCTTCATAGCTTAGATCCTTTAAGCCTGGTACCCATCTTGTAGTGGCCCTTTGTACTTTTTCAGTCTTATCTATGTGTTGTTTGAGATAAGGATTTCAGATTATCTATCTATCTATCTAATACTGGACGCCTTAATCTCATAAGGGATGGCCACAATCAAATCACCTCCGTGTCCCCGTCCTCTGCCATTTCACTGCCCTGCTCCCAGCTCACCCCTGACTCTCTCATGTACCTCCCCAGTCCATCCCTCCACCTCATCCTTGGCCTCCTCTTCCCTCTCACCCCCTCCACCTCTCTCACATACACTGTCCTCATTAGTCTCTCGTTCTCAATCCTCTCCACATGGCCAAACCACCTCAAAGTATTTCTCCTAATGTTTCCTATCACTCGCTCAATGTAGTGCTGCTCTCGGGGGTCTACCCTGTCCTCTCCTCCACCCTTCTTTTCTTCCATCTTCTTCTATCTTTCTTTCCTTCATTCTTTCCTCGTCCTTCTGCCTATGGGTGGCTTTACACTCCCTCTTCTGTCTTTCATTCCTTCAATCTTTCCTCTTTCTTCTGCCTATGGGTGACTCTAGACTGAGTGACAAGCCAAATGGTTTCCTGTACACCAGGAAACTATTTACTATGCTGGGTGGTAACCATATAACCAAATTTTGGCGCCTGGTGGCTTAGTGGGTAATTATTGTGCTCCAATCGGATCGAGCCAGTGAAGGTTTATATCCAAGGGATGGTTGGGGTTTATTACTCATGTAATGTCACTCAGGGATGAGTGAGGTTGGTCACTCTCATCTTAAATGTCAGGACCAACTGCCTAGCCCCGGGCTCCCACGCTCCTCATGGGGCAACGTGGGATTGGATGATGGATGATGGTTTCCTCTCAAATCCACATCCACACCACAATGCTCCTTCACTTCCTCATTTGTCAGTCTGTCTCTCCATGTGACTGCACACGCTCCTCTCAAATAACTCATTTCTATAGCTCTCATTCTTGACTTGTGTCCCTCCAACAAGGTCCAACCTTCATATCCTAGGTAAGGTTTAACTTCTTTGCTATATATTGTGTTACAATATCTGCTGACTCTGTCCTGTGTCTGACTGTGGTAATATACGTGTAAATGTTATTGCCTGAAGTTTTTGTGTCCTGACTCTCTTTATTGCACTAAGCTCCGGTCTCGAAAGAGGACCCCGCTCCACGTTAGGCGTTCTAGGAAGGAGAAGTCGAACCTATTTACACCTAGCATTACACTCTCTCTCTCTGTCTGTCAGCGGTATTGTTTACAGCCTAATTAATGGTTTCCGGGACTTGAATGCCAGCCTGTCTAGTACTCTCAGGCAACACAACATTCTAAACAAGTTGGCATCATGTATATATCAGATAATAGTGAATAGTAAAGAGTTCATATTCCATCTTAGTCTGTGGAACAGCCACGTTGTCAGGTGATCCGATCCCCACACTCCTACATTAAGGTGTATTTCTATCCTTCCTACTGAATTCTACAGCCATACTTCTCCACTTACCACTGAATGATGCCTCCGTCACACTGCATCATGCACAGAATACAGAATGAATGGATATTCAATTCTCTTCATACAGTGATCAATGGATCCCAGCACCAACTTCTTGTGCACAGCAAGCGATATTGCCCATATGTTTGGAACTTATTCATATGTTTTCCGGACCTCCAAGCGTTGCACAGCACCGAGCCTTGCAAAATAATAAAGATTCCAAGAGGGGGATGTAGATTGTAGCGGCAGGTTCAGTGTTGTTCCTGCTGCCGAGCTTCGGGGGGGAAGGGGTGAATGATAATTATTCATTAACGACGTTAATAAATAGTAAATATTATGCCTAAGACTTGTTACAGGAAGGAGGAGGGGGGCAACCATGACATTTTCTGGTCTTACTATTGTGAGTGGGCAAGGTGTTTGCAAGTCCGTAATTTCTGACGTTCTTTTGTGGAACACCTGTAATTACAGGTGTTCTTTAGAGCCTACAGTAGTGGGGGTGTATTATTACAGAGGAATTTCCAGGCGGCACAGTCTTACTAGTTTTATATAAAGGACGTCACTTGTAAGTCTAGTTCATCAGATCTTGGTTCATACACTCGTCCTTTACTCCTTCACTGTGATCTTCCTTGCCCTGATATTCACTATATTAAGTCACTGAATATTACACTAGGTTCGGCAAAGTCACACTTAAACTAAGTCACTTTCACTATTTCTGGGGCATCACCACACTTATTATGAGTCACTCATCGTGGGGGTGGGGGAGGAACACGCCGGCGGCAATTCTGCCGGGCTAGGGGCACCGCCAAGGGGAGGCGTGCCGAGGGGGCACAGAACGACTCGTAGGGGCGTCCTCTCGCGTCCCGGGCTACAGGTGGCAAAGGGGCCCGTGGTCTCCGGGCTGGGCTCATGGGTGTGGCCCTCAGGACTGGGGCCGAATAGCTCCAGAAACCTCTGGTGTAAGTCTCGGCCGGAGGTGGGAGTCTTACGTCGTCGTGGGGGCGTAGGGAGATCACGCCCGGGCGTCATGGGGAGGGTCGGGAAAGACTGCGGACTGCGGCCTCCAGAGTCTAGGGGCGCCGAAAGGGAAGGACTGCGGCACTGGCTTACACTGGGGTCCGTCAGGTGAGTCTGCTCCAAAGCCCGGCGTAGGGAGCGGAGGCCAGGGGAGGCTGTGAGGCCTGACTGGGCTGCTCTGGTACAGGAGGTCCGGACTCTTGTCTCCTGCCGGAGTGATGACTCACTCCCTGCCTCCTTTCATCCGTGGGGCCCGGCAATTGGCCGTGGCTGCCCAGGGGCAGGGCTATCAAGTGTCAGGGCCCGGCAATTGGCCGTGGCCTGAGTGGGGGAGTCAGTGCACCTCTGTGCACCTTCGGAGTGGCAGTGGGCCGTCTGATGAAGGCGGGAGCGGCAGCGGGCCGTCTCCTCCTTCAGGAGGGCGGAGCGGCAATTGGCCGTCTCAGGGGCAGCACCTTCGGAGCGGCAGTGGGCCGTCTCCTTCTGCAGGAGGGAGGAGCGGCAGTAGGCCGTCTCAGGGGCACTGCCTTCGGAGCGGCAGTAGGCCGTCTCAGGGGCACTGCCTTCGGAGCGGCAGTGGGCCGTCTGACGAAGGCGGGAGCGGCAGTAGGCCGTCTCAAGGGCACCGCCTTCAGAGCGGCAGTTGGCCGTCTGACGAAGGCGGGAGCGGCAGTAGGCCATCTCCTTCAGCCGGAGAAGGGAGCGGCAGTAGGCCGTCTCCTTCTGCAGGAGGGAGGAGCGGCAGTAGGCCGTCTCCTTCTGCAGGAGGGAGGAGCGGCAGTAGGCCATCTGGCGAGGGCAGGAGCGGCAGTAGGCCGTCTGGCGAGGGCAGGAGCGGCAGTAGGCCATCTCCTTCTGCAGGAGGGAGGAGTGGCAGTAGGCCATCTCTACAGGGGCACCTTCGGAGCGGCAGTAGGCCATCTGGCGAGGGCGGGAGCGGCAGTAGGCCGTCTCCTTCTGCAGGAGGGAGGAGCAGCAGTAGGCCGTCTGGCGAGGGCGGGAGCGGCAGTAGGCCGTCTCCTGAGGGGCGCTGTCTGGAGTGCTAGAACAACTCCACCCCTAGCTGATTCAACAATCCCACTCCCTGAAGGTAGTGTTTTTCTCCTACGATGGCGACGGCGCGACGGCTGCGTGACATAGGGGCGCACGGCCCGGGCTGACATATGCCGTTGTTGCTGTGGATTGCTCCGACTGGTGGCGGCTACCCCGTGGGGTCCGTGTGGGGGTGTCGGTACGTTCCCGGGCACACTGGGCTGTATATCACTTGCCTCGTTGTCGGGGGCACTACGGTATTCTTCTTCTGTTTCCATCTCGGGGGCACTAAATTGTAAGTCACGCATTTTAGAGAGAATAAGGAAAGACAAGCATGAGTGTTCATACCGAAGGTGTGTGTGTTTGGTGATGTGGGTTGGTGGGACGGAGGAGGAGAAGGGAGACAAAGTAGAGGTGATGGGAGGAAGGAAGTAGGCGAGGTGACCTTGGAGGAGGAGGAAGAGGAGGAGGAGGAGGAAGAGAGAGGATGGATGACAGGGAACCACCAATCTCATGAAAACAACAGACCACATAATTCGGTGCAGGGGAGATGAGAAGGTAAATTATTAACATGCTGAATAAATGTGACGTCTTTTGTTAGTTTATTTGCGAGTGACGTCTTTTGTTAGTTTATTTGCGAGTGACGTCTTTTGTTAATTTATTTGCGAGTGACGTCTTTTGTTAGTTTATTTGCGAGTGACGTCTTTTGTTAGTTTATTTGCGGGTCACGTTTAGCTGCAGGTGACGTCTTTTGTTGGTTTCTTATCGTTTTCTATGGGGTTTATTATCCAATTCGAAAGGTCTAGCCATAACTGAATAATAAACGTCTAGGAAAGGCAACGATAAAAGTAGGCACACCCAGGCTCTCTCTCTCTCTCTCTAGAACTCGTATTTATGAATATTACACAAACTACACTTAACAAGACCTATAGTAGCGGTAGATGCCACACACTACTTTCTTCTTCTTCCACTACTACTACAACTACTACTATTACTACTTCTACTACCAAGAGGCCCTTACGTATAACTTGGTTTGCAGAAAATCCATAAATAAGACTGCACAAGGAAATTTAGCATAACACGAGGGTGGTACCAGAGGAGGAGATGTGATTGAGAAGAAGAAAGCGTGGAGTGATGGAGGAAGAGGAAGATAAGGTGGAGATAAAGGAGGGTGGAGGGATGGAGAGGTAACCGGAGACGGACAAGGAGGACGGGTGGATGATGATGATGATGATGATAAGGAGGAGGAGGAGGAGGAAAATAATAGGATGATGGAGACGAAGAGAGGAGGAAGGGAGACGATGCAGTAAAATCGAAGTGGGATGAAAATATAGTGAAGGGAGACGAATGAGGGCGAATAAGAGCGGAAGTCGATGGCATATAAGAGAAGCAAAGATGACGCTGTAGGAAAGGAGACAAGCCAGGGAGGGCACGAGGCGTAGAGGGAGAGAGGAACATGAATGGACGCAGCTGAAGGGATTGCTTGGATTTTATTTTGCGTCTGACTACCAATAAACGATGTCGGGATTGTGTGTGTGTGTGTGTGTGTGTGTGTGTGTGTGTGTGTGTGTGTGTGTGTGTGTAGGAAGAAAAAACACACACTTTGGGAACAGGTAATAAAAAAGGGCAACTCAGGCTCAGGGAACCTGGCATGTGAAGTTTATTTATTTATTTACTCATTACTTTTTACCCTAAATGAAGTGTACCTTACGTTTGTCTGGAACTGGCTGAAAATAAATCTCTGCATCAATATTTCGCAAAACTCTGAAGACGTCAGCCATGAGCGAGAAAATGAACATCACCTGACATGCGCGTGTGAAGAGTTACGGAAAAATTAGCAATCTATAATTACCGTACTTCTTTCTGCACTGCATCAAAGAAAACTAAAAACAGAATTTTATGAGTTGTTCCTACCAAGAGAGGGTTTACGGTGACGGTACTGAACAGCGTCACCTGCTACTCTCAGTGTTCGGCGATCCTTATTTAAATAATCTATTTGTATATTCTAATTACTGGTTCCACTTCTTGTGCTGGTAAAGAGCACATTTAACTACACAGGTCATGGTGGGCACATTTTACAAGGCTTATGCAAAATGACTTAATGCTGTATCGTGAATCATACATTTTTCTTTCTTTCTTTTTTTTTCTTTTTTTTTTTTTTTTTGCCACTACGCTCCCGCATAAAAGTGCACCTCTGTCTCTCTACTTAGATAATTTGCAACATCTGACATTTCACGAAAGTTCAAAGAACACAATGCACTACAGTGAAGTTTCTGTGCTGACGTCAGGGGAATAACCGGGTATGTCTGACATCTGCTTGCAATCTGTCAGCCTTGACCCCGCGATAGGCTTTTTGAAATTACGGATAACGACATATATATAAGAACAGACTTCAATTAATAAATAAGAAAATACGGGTAACTAATTAACCTCTTTACTAAGATGGGTATTTTTTAAATTCTTGCTAATTCCAGGTGATTGTTATTCAACGTTCGAGAGATCGAACTGGAGGAGTTAAGAGAGTTATCTCCGAAGCTGAAGTAAAGCGTCTGGACACACCGAAAACAAAAAAACAACAACAACAAAAAAACACATACTTAGGTTGAAGAGGTTAAAAGCCATGGATACAGTACTTACGAAAACCCTAAATACAGTACGTCAGCACGGTGTTACCATTTCCTCTCCACGTAACCCATAACCCCTTATCTTGCATATGGCCCATCTCACAACGAAAGCAATGTTATTAATAGGCAGTATGATGGAACACAGGTATATGTAACATCTGATGCTAATATATATATATATATATATATATATATATATATATATATATATATATATATATATATATATATATATATATATATATATATATATATCCAGACGGCAAAATCCCGTAAGGGGTGGCCGTTTTTCTTTGAGTTACGTCGTTTTACGGGAAGCGGCACTAACCCTCCGTCAACTCACTTGTTGACACGTACGGAACACGGATGGGTTGTTTACCACCCAGCGCTATAAATGGTTTCCTGGCTTACAAAAAAACCGTAGGCTTGTCACACAGTGTAAAGCAATCTCACAAGAAGAGTAATAAACAGTGACAGGAAAGATGGGAGAAAGAGGAAATGACGAGGACAGACAGAAATATAATGAAAAAGATGAAAGAAGTGGGCAGCAGTACATCAAGTTACAGGGTAACTGGGACTCATAGTATTAACAAGACAACTCGTACGTACACCATTAACTAGGATAAAAATACAATTAATCTGACTAAAAAGTAGGTTAAAAATCCCATGAATCAGTCTGCTACTGACCCCTTTAATCCCATGGTGTACTTTTTGCTTTGTTATTAATTTCCTTTTTATTTTATTTTATTTATTTTTTTTTTTACTGGAGGGGTAACATACAACCCTTCACTATTTTCTGCACTGCCAGGCTACTCTCTCAAGCTGAGTAAAATATCTGGGAATAGCAACACACACACACACACACACACACACACGGGATTGAAGGGCTATTAGCTAAGGCACCATCAATTATGCAACTCCATCATACTGATACTTGAGCTGTTCATATTACCTGTATCGTTACAAGGCTACTCAACAAGCCTTAAAGTGTAACATACTATCCTTGCTATCCACCCCCCCTCTCTCTCTCTCTCTCTCTCTCTCCAGATAACTGTATTCAGTTCTACAGAGACTACGAAACTGGAGGATTTAAATATATCCTAATAAAACCTCTTTAATAAAATACATGAATAAAAGCAGTCTGACGTTAACTTGACCTGAAAATACAGTCCTCAGGCTGAAGGGGTTAATGTACAATATATTTCCAAAACATATAAATATCTAAAGGCGCTATTTCACCGGGGCAACATTTTGGCAACATGTTAAATGCTACATTGTCGCATAGGCCAAGTGTGTTCCAACCAGTTCAACACAAGGCAACACGTAGCATGCGACTGTGTGGCATGCAACAGGTGGCAACAAGTTGCCCGTAGAACGTGACGCATGCGACAAGATTTAGCCCGTTGCCTAGTGTTGACAGCCTTCCCACCAGTTGCGGGGAGGATTCGATGTTCAAAGCAACAAGATGAATTGGTCTCAAGAATAAAACCGTAGAATTTATAGAAGAATATAGAAAACTTGTGGTTCTATGGGATATACGCTTGTAATGATACAAGAATAACCTGGCTAAACTACATGCACTGCGGGCATTAGCCAAGAACACACACACACACACACACACACACTCTCTCTCTCCGCCAGTCCTAATACTGTGCCAACACTAGCAAATCTTTCTTCTGTTACATTATTCTCCCTAGCTTGTCTCTTGTTAAGCTAAGATAAGGTATTTCAGAAAATTTTTGCATTCGTGCCTTCCTCTTGACGGCGGGCACGCAGCACCCGTCTTTCCATACATTCACACCATTTTATAAGTTATTCTGCAGTGTGTGTGTGTGTGTGTGTGTGTGTGTGTGTGTGTGTGTGTGTGTGTGTTTTACACGGTATCTACAGTACTTATCTGATTTTTTGTTAAGCTCTGTCGATCTACATATCTGTCTGTTGTATCGTGTTGACAACTGGCTCGGTTTTTGTTGAATTGGTGGAAAAGGTTTTGTGGCATTCAACATAAACATTGGCATGTTGCATGCTACATGAAACAACAATGTTGACTTGTCGCAGTCAACATGTCTTCTGGTTGAATGCCGCATTCGACATACATGTTGAAAGCCAGGCAAGTCGCATGCTACATGTTGCCTGTGTTGCCCCGGTGGAATCGCGCCTTAATACGTGTGACATCTTCCATCTCTATAAAAATGTTGAACTGAAAGTAAACATTTGCCATCCACACTTTACACATTTTACTCTAACCTGGTCTAAAACTGCCATCTCACCATTTTCAATACGGAGTCGTAGCAAGAGATTAACACTGGAATATGATGCCAGTCACGAAGAAGTGCTATAAAGAGAGTGCGAGCCAAAGTCCTGTCTTTTTCTGCCACAGCGTTACATGAAATATGCTGCAAAGGGACGAACATCTGGGCTAAGTTAAAGCGAACGGAGTATTGTCTATAAAAATAATGGTGTTTAAAACTCATAAATAAACATCAAATAAAACTTTAACTGGCGACATCATTTCTACAGCGATGTCATATTGCGATTTTACCTCTTACATTGTTTGTCATGAATTGTCTTAGTTTTTATATTTCACTACGGTCATATCTGGTCTGTAAAAATACATAAAATAAAGTAAATGATAAATATAAATCCATAAAAGTAAATAAATAAAAATGGGGTGACACCAGTACACCAGAAACATCGTACTGAAGGGGTTAATGAGGACATACCCTTCAATTCCACGCTGTAAACAAAAAAAAAAATCGTCTGGGGTGGTAAGAATAAAGCTGACATAATCGTCGTGGTGTCAGTTTAATTTTAATTGTCAGTTTTTATCAATTTAACCCGGAAAGTGCACATAAAGTGAAGAAAACTGTACTGGAGAGACGGAACACAAAAAAATATCCGTGTGTGTGTGTGTGTGTGTGTGATGTCTTCTGAACCTTATTCTTACTTCTACCAGACGATTTTTCCTCAACTTTAACAGCATCTCTGGTGGCGAAGGGGTTAATGAAGGTTGTATCTGACCCCCTGACGTTCGAAGTCTACTCTCACGTGAATAAATGCCTAGAAGAAATAATAATAATAATAATAATAATAATAATAATAGTAATAATAAAATACGCAAGACTGTCGACAGTAATGGACACTGCCTATCACATAGAAATCTCAAGTTATACATTCGTCTATTTGTTGTCAGAATACAAGAAATCGTCCACGTTGTTAACCCCCATCTATTCGGTATTATTATTATTATTTTTATTATTATTATCATCTATACTGCTATACTCTTGCTTCCTACACACGTTTTTATTGAGCTCTGCCGAAACTGGAGGGATTATTTACAGTATAGCTTTACTCAACATCTTCAGTACCAGTGTTGAATATAAACGCCTGAAAACCGCAAAAATTAAAACAATGAAATACTGTATGTTCTTTCCGTGAAGGGGTTACGGGGTTGAATGAAGACGGTTCGATCCCATTCACTTCAGTATCATTGCCTGTTACTGACCAAAATATTAAAAGACAGAATTCATAAACACTACAAACTGAAGGTTTTAAAACTGAATAACATCAAGTGCTGGTATATACATACATACTTTCATCCTTGTTGTGAAGGGATTAATCGTTCAATCTGATGGCATTTTTCTTTCTACCACCCTTGGACAATTTTACGTATCGGTAGGTTTACACAGTTCACAGAGGAGGGATTGGATGTTCCTTTGTAGGCTATACCTCTTCAATATGGGAGGGCTGTCCTAAACTGCATGGAATCATCTGGTAGTAATTAGGATACAGAAAAATTGTCATCGCCATGGAGCCGAGCTGAATAAAATCGTCCTCGCAGTGAAGGGGTTAAAACTGACATGAAAAGACGGAAAAAAGTACCGCCCACGAGCATTCCCTGAACCTGTGAGCTGTGAAATTGTGAATGGGTGATGCGCTCAGCCTGGCCTGTCCTTCCGGCGCGGCGCTGGTGGTCGCCCCGTCCTTCCTTCCCGCCGAAACCACACATACGCCCTACTTCCTGCCCCCCCACCCCACCCCCTTCTCCTCCCCTCGCCTTCCTGTCCGGGTTCAAAGCTTTTATTTTTACCTTATTTTTATTTATCTATTTCAGGATGATTTAAAATTTGCGAATATTAATGGATTTATAGCGTTCATCCTTTTATACAGGCATTTATCATTTCCCGCCAAAACATCGCACTTCACTCCCTTTTCCTTCCTATCTAGTCTGAGTCCACCGAGTTCGTTCGTATTTTCGTCAGGGTGCTTTTTATACTGTATAATATTTATCTATGGATCCAGAGTGATTACTTTTATTTTCACATAATACCTGAAAATTCTTGACATATTTTCCTGCCAAACCAATCCAGAATCCCTGTATAAGAAAACCCACCCACCCACCCTTGTCCTACCCACCCACCCTTGTCCTGCCCGCCCACGTTCATCAGCGCTTTTAAAATTTACGAATATTGATGCATTTACTTGGGTGCCTTTTTGAACACATGCAGTTTCTGTTATTATTACTACTACTACTGCTATTATTATTATTATTATTAGTAGTAGTAGTAGTAGTAGTAGTAGTAGTAGTAGTTCACAGCATTAAAATATCACCCGCCAAAACCAACCACCAACCTCACCTCCCCCCCCGTCCTTCCTGCCCGGGGGACGTATTTAAGGCGACACAGGAGGCTTCGTAAGACCTACTTAGCGATTTATTTTACTAATTACACCTTACAATTCTCTCATGTGATATTTACAGACTTTTAATATCGACACAGAGAGCCGAGGAGTAGTGTGCTGAAATTGCAATCGCTGAGCGGCTACGGAATATCCACGGCTACTCAGAATATCAGCCTAGTTAGTTTTCATCTGACAGAACTGTGCAACTCTCACAACATGCATATAAATTGGTTGCCTGAAATTCAATATGCCTTAGTTATGAGGTAAGCATGAGTCTCCTTGGTTCCTACTTCCATCAACCCTCCACTCACACTACGCTGGGCCAACAACGAGGTGAAAGGGCTTGGGTAGCTTTAGTTATATAGCGTTCATTTAAACTGTTATGGAGCTCAGAAATTTAGCGAACACTTATGGTTATGGATTTCTTCTTATTTCATCCCATTTGGAAAATTACGAAAATTTTTGAGCTAAAGCATTTATTTTTGTTTTCGATATTTTGTTATATTTTTAGATTCTAGATTCATCCCAAACACTTTAAAAATTATGAACATAATGAATTACGGCATTAACTCTCTCTCTCTCTCTCTCTCTCTCTCTCTCTCTCTCTCTCTCTCTGTCTGTCTGTCCTTCCTGTCCAAGTTCACATCGGTCATTCGCACGTCACCAGGACACCTGAAAATTTATTAACATTTCTGCATTTAATTTCACGCGGTCGCTTCTGGAAATACTGAAACTTCGTGGATTTATTTCCACCCCCCCACCCCCCAATCCCTCATCCTTCCTATATACAGCGTTTATCATCATCACTACCATCACAACCGCCCACACCATCATCAACATTATCATCATCATCATCATCGCCACCGCCACCACCACTACCACCACCACCACAACCAACATCATCACCATCATCATTATCACCACCACCACCATCACCACCAAAACTATCAGCATATACAATACTTCAACACTGGCCTCTACGTACTCGTAAAATTATGAATATTACCCAACCCCTTTAACGCTCTCCTGGTTGGGTCTACTCTAGTTCCGTATGCCAGCACAACACAGACGATTTTATTCAGCTGAGGCATAGGAACTACAGTAAAAAATAAAATTGATAAAGGTCAAAATCACTAGGTAATCTGTTAAGAGTTTTCTATTTTCCTTAAATTGTTCCTAGATCTTACTCATTGTGTGTGTGTGTGTGTGTGTGTGTGTGTGTGTGTGTGTGACCCAGACGCCCCAGGTATCACACTTCAAAACACCTGCACTTCCCCCTCTTCTCCCTTCCCCTACTCTTTCTCTTCCCTACCATTCCTCTTCCTTCCCTCTCCACTCCTCTTTTGTCCCCCTCCTTCCTTCTCCTCTTCCCTTCCCTTCTGTTCCCGTCCCCTTCCTTTCTCTTTCCCCTCCCCTCCCCTCCCCTCCCCTCCCCTTTCCCTCATCACAAGCTCCCCTGTTTCAGAGTTTTCTCTATTTCAGATCTTTTCTCTCTTTCAGATCGTGATGAAACTACAGCAGGGATAAACCATGTAATTTATGATTATTGTAGCTTTTTTTTTTAATAACAGAACAGAGGAAGAAAAAACAAATGAATTAAAAAAAAAAAATCCATGCACCAGATTACTGGTGTCCTCTGCTCATAAAATATCTGTAACAGTTAGACTTGAACAGCAGTAGGTTTAAGTTTGGAGGGAAACAACTCTGGGGAAGCGAGTTCCAGAGAGATGCAGTGCGGGGAATGAAAGAATTATGATAGGCAGAAGTTCTGAAGTATGGCTGAGTGACATTCCAGTCATGAGCGCTGCCAGCTGCCCGTGTAGCACGAGGGAAGGCATGGAGAGGTGGCACCATGAACGCAACTTCGTCTGAGCATTTGCTATAGAAATATCTGTAAAATAACTCAAGGGAGGCAACATTCCTTCTTACTTGTAGGGGAGGTAGTTTATTAGTAATAGCAGGGTTATTAATAATTCTAACAGCTTTGTTCTGAATTTTGTCTACAGTACTTGTTTAATGCAACCTCTCCACATCCACTCCACAAGGGTGAGCAGTATTCAAGCTGAGAGCGCACACGACTCTTATAAATTATAACTAACTGCTCGTCAGTGAAGAAGTCATGGACTCTGTACAATAATCCAAGTTTCTTTGAGGCGGTTTTAGCAAGTGATCTAACATGAGAGGTCCAGCTGAGGGCATTGTTAAGCGAGACGCCGAGAATTTCAATACTTTTGGAAATGGGAATATTTGTAGCACTGAAGGTAATATACGATTCTGGCAATACCTGTCTATTAGTAAATTGTATATTTGGTTTTACTAGCATTAAATGAGACAAGGTCATTTTGTCCCCATTCACTGATCGTGGATAAGTCTTGATTTAAAGAGATGGCTGTACTGAGTTGAGCGTTAGAGATATCGGATTTTGTAAATGGATGTCTGAGTGTGAATGAAGTATGAAGTGTTGAGTCATCTGCATATGAATGGATGGGATTGTGGGTGACAGATAAGAGAGCATTAATATGAACGAGGAACAGGGTTGGTGCCTATAAATTTAGTAGGACAGAATATAGTTTACCACTTTTCAGTCTTTCCTAAAAAAATTCCATGCCAGCTTTTGTAGTGCAGTACTGATACTGAGTACAAAGGAAAGCAAAAAGCAACAGACCTGTTGGTCCTATCGTGGCTGTTTGGTATAGGGAAGGTTATAACTAACAAAACTAATCTATCAGCTAAAGACAAGGATAGAAAAGCAGGAAGGTTCCCCCCCCCCCGAACAAATCCTCCCGCCGAAGCCAGCAGGAATTTGGGAGAAGGACCACCATGCAGCATAGAAAAACTGTCATGGAAATTTCATAGAAAAGAGGGAGAGTAAATATTATTTTACACTGTCTACCTGAAAGGGAAAGTAACGTTAAGTTAGTAATATCTATCAATGTCCTTCAGCAATTGTATCTTCAGGCTCTGAAAAAGAAAAAAAGTACTATACACCACAGAAATGTGTTATTCAGGAGTGAACTTACTTAGCTGGGGGTAAGATGACAGATACTTTATCCAAGCGATTTTAATGGTTAGTACTGTGTCACAGTTTACTACATTTGTGGGCAATTTGTTCCAAATATTTACAATTCCATTAAAGAAAAAATGCTTTGCTTCATGTGACTGAAAACGTTTGCCAATAATTTTATCCCCGTTACCCCTAGTATAGTTTGAGTGATCAACTATGAAATATTTATCACTGGCCACATTATCTTGTCCTTTGAATATTTTGAATACATGATATAAATCTCCTCAGAACCTCCGTTCAGTAAGGATATGGAGATTCAGGGCTTCTAAACGTTCCTCGTATAGTTTATTTCTCAATCACGATATCATCTTCGTCAACCTTCACTGTACTCTTTCAAGTTTCTCCATATTCTTTTTATAATATGACCAAATTTGAACGCATTACTCTAAGTGCGGGCGTACTAAGGAATTATGGAGTGAGGACGATATTACTGCGTTTGTATTCAATTGCTCCAGCTATGAATGCAATCAATTTATTAGGTTTTTTACAGCTTCTGTACATTGTTTGGTTTCAAATTGTCTGTTATTATAACTCCTACCGGTAAGTCTTTTTCATGGTTTACCCTATCAAGTTGGACATTATTCATGTTATAGCTAACTCTTACATTTTTACTGCCAATGTTTAGCACCTTACATCTATTAATATTGAAACTCATTTGCCATGTTTGGGCCCAGCTAAACAGTTTGATCAAGATCTCTCTGAATTGCCTGCCTCTGCAGTGCTATATCTGCTCTGTTACCTATTTGAGTATCGTCAGCAAATTTTGAAATCTTACAACATAATCCTTGATCAATATCATTTATATATATATATATATATATATATATATATATATATTATATATATATATATATATATATATATATATATATATATATTATATATATATAAATAAAGGATAGGACCTAACACTGAACCCTGCAGCACGCCACTTGTAATGTTTTTCCATTCATTACAACTCTGCTTTGGTCCAGGGGGCCAATCTTCTACCCACCCAAGCACGCTGCCACTGGAACCGTGTGCCTTCAGCTTCTGAAGGAGCCATTTTTGTAGAACTTTTTCAAAAGCCTTTTGAAAATCGAAGTAGACGACATCAACAGATATAGTCTCATCGTACATGTTCAATATATCGCCGAAAAAGTCTAACAGGTTCGTGAGGTACGAGTGTTACTCCGAAAACCATGTTGCAAATCTTTGATGAGATTGTTTCTGTTTCACAAACTTGTCTCTGATAATGCTTTCAAGAAATTTGCAAACCACTGATGTTAAACTAAGACAGTGGTTTTCTGATTGTGCTCTGTTGCCCTATCTGAATATTGGGGTTACATCTGCAAGCTTCCATTCGTGTGGCACCTTACTGCTCTACAGTGATAAGTTAAAACTTTCAGATAAAGGCTTTAACATTTCATTCTGTTGTTTCTTTAATACACGTGGTGATATTTTGTCTGCTCCTGGTGTTGTATTCTTTCAATTGCTAACTGCAAGTAGTACATTGTGATCGCTAACTGTTATATCACTTATTATGTTGCACTCTTCTACAGGAACTGGGGAAACTGCAGGAATCGTATGGATATTTTCTACTGTAGATACTGATGCGAAGAAAGCACTACGAATTTTCGCCATCTTAGTTGCATCATTAGTGTGCTCTCCATTACCTGTGATTAAGGGCCCTATTTTTGGAGTTATTGCCCTTTTGGTTCTTATGTGACTGATAAATTTGGGGGGATCTGATTTACTGGTACTGGCAATATGAGTTTCAAGATTTGTCTTACTGCATTTAATTAATTTTCGGGCTTTCCACAGAAGAGCACCGTATGTGTTTTTATCACTCTGACGCTTTGTGGTATTACAATTTTTATATGCAAGACTTTTTTGCTATCAGACACTGTTTAATATTTGAGTCCCACCATTTGGGTTTAGAATATCTGGTAGGCCTTCTGTTATGCATTGGAATACATAACCTGACTGCATTACTGAGAGTTTCTGTTAAAATTTCCAAACATCACTGATATCTAACGTTTCGAAAATGGGATACTAGTCACCTGCGCCTACAACTACCTTTAATTTGTTAAAATTTGGCCTCTTATAGTTGGTTACTTTCTCGCAACTGGCTCTGACATTTTTATCACTGAATTTAATGTTACTGTAAATATGCGATGATCACTTGTACTACATTCTTCTCCTACAATAATGTTACTCACCAAATTTTCTGAAGCAGCTAAGACAAGATCTAAGATGTTAGCTCCACGTATCGGATAATTAACAAACTGATACAATAAACTTTTTTGCAAGTTTGTATATAGGTCTAACCATGTGCACAAGGATAGGGCTTTTCCCCATTTCGGCACTGGCAAATTAAAATCACCAACTATTACGCTGCTTTGCATATGATACTTCAGCAATGTGAGTTTAGATTTCATTGTCGATGTTGAGTGGCTGACTGGGTGGACAATAAAGTAAGCCAAGTGTGATTTTATGACGAGATTCGTTTCTAAGCTGAATATAAATAGTGTCAATGTTTTCATTTTCAATACATGGCTTGGTAATTCCGACTGGATGAAATCCTGATTTAATATATAACAACACACTTCCCCTGCTCTATTCTTCCTTTCACTACTGAAAATGTGACAGCCTGGTAAACCAAACTCCACTAGAAATCTCTTTGCTCAGTATTTAGCCACAATTCTGTTATACCAATTAAATTTGAATCTTCAGTAAAGACAAGGGCCTCTAAATCATAAAATTTATTATGCAGACTACGCGCTTTACAAGAAGAGCTTTCATGTGTTTACCTTTCCAATGTGGTGAGCTTCCATTACATACAGATTTATTGGATCGTATGATATCTACGTTCACCTCCCATGATGACTGTTTATTATCCAGAAAAAAATTATTGTAACATAATCAGGAAGAGTCGCAAAAAGATTATTATTATTATCATTATTACTATTAGCACTGATATTTCTTTTTGCATGAGACTCTGGGCATAGACTAAACAGCCCATTCCCTGAAGCCCAGCAGTCCCCCTATGTACCACACATCTCCACATGATTACACCCCAACTGTTCCTAGAAACCAATGCAAAAAAAAAAAAAAAAAAAAAAAAAAAAAAAAAATCTCCGGTATTCAATAAGACGTGTAATGCAGTAAGTACCAGCAGGGTACCGTATGAGGCCAAGGCCTACACCTAAACTGGCAGTTTTTATTTAATTTTGTTTTATTATTATTATTTTCTTTCTTTATTTATTATTATTATTATTATTGGTTACCTGTACTGGTCGATCACAAAGACCCAGGTATGAGGGGGGGGGAGACTATCTAGGCTATCACTACTACCACTTTACCCTAACCTAGGCTAACCTAACCTTCGCCTGATGTACTGGTTATGTGTACTGGTTGATCACGAAAAGGTGCGTGTGGTGGGGGGGAGGTAATTATCTAGGCCATCACTACAACAAACCTACACTAACCTACTGGAACCTAAATTAACCCGACTGATACCACACAACACTACCACATTAGCCACACTCAATGCATTTCAACGCCATCTCAATTTAACCTACTCTACCCTACCCTAACCTTATGCCATCTAAGCAGGCTTAGTTAGTGTACCCTCCCCTAACCTAATTCAGTCTAGCCTCTTCTGCCACACTAATTTCTAACCATCATCATCATCATCAAATCCTAAATAACCAAACTCAATCTATCTTATTCTAACTAATCGATGCGGGTCTAACAATTTAACCTAACTGCTTGAAAATAATGATAAGAGAGAGAGAGAGAGAGAGAGAGAGAGAGAGAGAGAGAGAGAGAGAGAGAATATGGAAGTATAAATCGGTATCAGAGAAAAAAAGTGATTGCAAGGATACAGAAATAGAGAGAGAGAGAGAGAGAGAGGCAGTTATCTACGTTATTCCTGTCTGCCAGCACATTACTCTGTCCTACTTACTGTAATATATGGGATACTACTACCTCACCCTACCCCCTACCCCCTGCCCTTCACCCCTTCACTACCATGATGCCTTTTCATTCCAACCCCTTCAGTCCGGTGACGCATTTCATTTTTTCAACTATAGTGTTCCTCCTCGTAACATAGGGCTTGGGTGGAGTCACCCCCTCCCTACACTATTGCCATGTTTCCTAACCCTACGATGTATAACGCCTGTGGTTTGTGTAGTAGGAATGATACATAAACATAACTCATACTAATATAACTGTAATGAAAGTGCTGACATGTATCAAGGAAGAATAAAACTATTCTGCATACTATATTATACGATAATAGAGAAACGTGGCATAAAAATTTGGCAGTGTTGCTCTAAAAATATTCTAATTATTATTTACTTCCCCAACACTTCTAACATTGCTAATTAATTTAGCAAGTATAATTGCAAGAAAATTTGAAGGGATAAAAGTGGGAAGAGGCGATCCTTTCATAATTAAAATAAATATATCAAACAGCTCTGGGGTGGCAGCACTCACGCGACACGTGTTTGTGTGTACGCTGTGGGAGGTCACCAACCCCTACAGGATTTAGGCCTATTGGGGAAACCTCTATAAAAAATGCGCCGTGACTTTTACCTCAAGGGTGGTGCGGAAATAAAGTCAAAATTATAATCCATACATAAAAATGGAAGTAAAAAACCATGGATGACACATAACAAAATCTAGCGAGAGAGAGAGAGAGAGAGAGAGAGAGAGAGAGAGAGAGAGAGAGAGAGAGAGAGAGAGAGAGAGAGAAATAATAATAATAATAATAATAATAATAAAACTTTATTTCCACTAAACAGTGGGTATTCTTATACATTATACAGTAGTACAGCATACAGTATGAAAGTTCTATACACAATATAATACAAGTTGATACATATGGTGGAGAATAGTGACAGAGAGGTAAATGGTTTAAAAGGTGTGGGGACACTTAGGTTAAAAATAGATCAATTAAGGGATTTAGGAACGAAGGCAGTGGGAAGGATTAAGACAGATGGGATTGTAAGATTAGGGAGTTTGAGCAATAGGGTAGAATGTATGCTCTCAATAAAAGTATAGCAATTATCAACGGCTAATTATTATACAGGTGTTGATGGTGGGGGTCTATATTTATAGGAGGTGTTGGTGGTGGAGGTATAGCGGGTGTTGTTGATGGGGGTGTTGTTGGGGGTAGGGGTATAGGGGGTGTTGTTGGGGGTAGGGGTATAGGGGGTGTTGGTGGCAGGGGTATAGGGGGTATTAGAAAAACGGAGATCACAAGAGGGAAACAGTGTCAAGGTCATCGCTGATGGAGAGGTCAGCTCGGAAACGTGGCAACAGTGCAGGGAGGGGGTGACTCCACCAAAACCCTACGTTTCGATCTGTCAGACTATACCTCCAAACGGTTTTAAATAATAATAATAATAATGTAATAATGTAATAATAATAATAATAATAATAATAATAATAATAACTGATAACAAATACATAAACACAGCGGCATTGAAGTAAAGAATATGCGAAGAGAGAGAGAGAGAGAGAGAGAGAGAGAGAGAGAGAGAGAGAGAGCGCCCTCTAAGCTTATGCTGTTCTGTCGCCCTGGAACTCCCAGTATGTCCCAAACACACACACACACACACACACACACACACCTGTTCTCCCCTTCCCCCCTGTCTCTTTCTTATGCTATCCTATATCCCTACAACCATCTCTTTCCTTCATATCAATCTTTACCATTCTCTCTCTCTCTCTGCATACGTAACCCCTCTTTGCTTTATTGGGTTCTGTTATACAACCTGGATTTATAGCAACATAATTTAACACATGGAGGGTTTATGGTTACCACGTGTGTGTGTGTGTGTGTGTGTGTGTGTGTGTGTGTGTATGTGTGTGTGAGAGAGAGAGAGAGAGAGAGAGAGAGAGAGAGAGAGAGAGAGAGAGAGAGAGAGAGAGAGAGAAATAAATAAACAAAAAAAATCAACATAATGAGAGGTGTAAAAGAGTTCATCCCACATGCCTAATGGTGATTATAATTGGCCAGGTGTGTGCAGGTGTGGGGCAAGACGTAACCATCTTCGGAGTGGGGAGGCACCAATACCACTCTACACGTGCAAGCAGCCTCGTAACTCCTACCGCATACGAAAGGGGGGGAAGGGATACTGAACTGTAAACCTTTCTGTGCAATGAGTTATTTAATGTTGGTTTAGTCCTGTTATCTCTGGTGATTTTATTTAGTGTGGGGAAGTTATTATTGAATTTTGTTTTATTATTGTTATTATTATTATTATTATTGTTATTATTATTATTATTATTATTATTATTATTATTATTATTATTACTACTACTACTACACCACCACCACCACCACCATTATTAGCGAGTTCAGTTAAGACCCAAGGATAGTCAGACTGGAGAGCTGATGTGACTAGTAACCAAGGAGACTCATCCCTACCTTAACCACGACTTGCAATACGAGTTCCTAGTGGCCCAGTTCCGCCAGATGAAAGCAAACCGAGTACAGTTACTAGAACATTACATTAAGACGTCACTGTATCTAAGTGCTTAACCCCTTCACTACGATGCGGTGGAACTTGTACTTGTGTGTGTGTGTGTGTGTGTGTGTGTGTGTGTGTGTGTGTGTGTGTGTGTGTGTGTGAGAGAGAGAGAGAGAGAGAGAGAGAGAGAGAGAGAGAGAGAGAGAGAGAGAGTGTTACCAAAATCTGCTGCACAGGTGTAACTTAGGTCGCAATTACAGGTAAACACGGTGACGTCACTAGGCTACACTGCGCACCCCTCCTCTCTCTCTCTCTCAATTTACACCTACTGACTTGCCTTCCATTTACTCAGTAATGTCTCTCTCTCTCTCTCACACACACACACACACACACACACACACACACACACACACACACACACACACACCTCCACCCTTACGTACACCAAAACAAAACGCACAGAGATATGCAAATGTACGAAGCTATGACGCAAGCAGCCAAAACAAGGGAATGCGTCAGAGCGAGATCTTGACGTAATTCCTATGAGACAAATAACACAACAATATTTCACCTGTACCTCCTGACACTGGGATTTATGTCAGCTAATCCCCTCCATCACCTGGGTCTGTAGCTAATATTGTCCAGGTAACGTATGTACACCTGAACAAAAGGTCACTGAACTGGAGTAATTGTCTTCTGTCTGTCTGTCTGTCTGTCTGTCTGTCTCTCTCTCTCTCTCTCTCTCTCTCTCTCTCACACACACACACACACACACACACACACGTTTCAGCTAATCTTAATACCACTTTTCTACATCAATACATCTATACTGTTGAAATCTAAGCTTAGGCCTTTATCTTATTTCATTTTTTATATTTTAGTATTTGCTCGCTGTTACTCTGATTAGCGAGACAACACCGGAAAAAAAAAAAAAAAAACTATCACGTACATTCAGTCTCTCAGCTGTTGTATGTAATGGTCAGTACTCATGGTCAATATATACAGTTTTATTCTTATGTTATTTTTATACCCAGAAGCTTAAATACATTGTGGTTAAGAAGGTACAGTAATAACCTTTGATTTAGGGTGTATTTCTTCCAAGTTAGACATTCAGGTGTTGCTGGAACTGTGTGCCAAACCTCGGATGAAGGGTATTTGACATTTTTAGTATATACAGAAATATTCTATTAACAAATGTCCGAAAATCAGACGTCAAACAACTATTAAGTGATCCATCGCGTGATTTCCTCCTGTACTGGTTAGCTATGCATTCCTTCACTGTGCTGACTCCCCTGGGCACGGGGTGGATACCAGTCTGCCTAGTAAGGGTTAATATTTTATCTGTTCTTTACACTGCCCTCAGCACTAGGAAGTGAAATAGTCCAATGCAGGTGTCAGCGGTACTCAACCCACGGGCCAGTCCATTTCACATTACTGAGGGGGGGCATCATTAGCACATAAAACAGCATAATCGTCTGGCTGTTCCTCAGTTAACATTAAACTATGTCATTGCAATTAGATGATTAAAAGTGCAACCCTCAATCGAGATGGTTTCGTCAAACTATGACGAAGACCGCCCCTGTATCTGAAAGAACCAAAGTTACACACACACACACATTTTATATATATATATATATATATATATATATATATATATATATATATATATATATATATATATATATATATATATATATATACTCGTAGTGATGAGATTAATTCCTCGAATCCGTTGTCCTATTTGTTGGGCTTTTTCCGGCTACTACAGACGATTTTACTTCAACGCCTCTCCTACTGAAGGAGTTACTGAAGGCTGTATCTAACTGCTACTGAAGGAGTTACTGAAGGCTGTATCTAACTGCTACTGAAGGAGTTACTGAAGGCTGTATCTAACTGCTACTGAAGGAGTTAATGAAGGCTGTATCTAACTGCTACTGAAGGAGTTAATGAAGGCTGTATCTAACTGCTACTGAAGGAGTTAATGAAGGCTGTATCTAACTGCTACTGAAGGAGTTAATGAAGGCTGTATCTAACTGCTACTGAAGGAGTTACTGAAGGCTGTATCTAACTGCTACTGAAGGAGTTACTGAAGGCTGTGTCTAACTGCTACTGAAGGAGTTAATGAAGGCTGTATCTAACTGCTACTGAAGGAGTTAATGAAGGCTGTGTCTAACTGCTACTGAAGGAGTTAATGAAGGCTGTGTCTAACTGCTACTGAAGGAGTTAATGAAGGCTGTGTCTAACTGCTACTGAAGGAGTTAATGAAGGCTGTATCTAACTGCTACTGAAGGGGTTACTGAAGGCTGTATCTAACTCCTTCAGTTCAAAACATACATCTGAAGCTGAACAAAGGCGCTTGAAGATTTAAAAAAAAAAAAACTACAAAGCTAAAACAATGTCAATGCAGTGGAGGGAATACCGATAAGTTTCCAGGAAGCAGGAAGTATCACATTACGCTTCGCTAATACGTAGCTACACTCACTGCGATGAAAAATATATAATACCTACAATTCCCCTCACCCCCACCATCATTATAGTCCCTCCGCTGAAACCCACATTACCTGACGTAATTCACTTCTTGAAATTACTTGCAGTGTGTGTGTGTGTGTGTGTGTGTGTGTGTGTGTGTGTGTGTGTGTGTGTTGCTTTCTGCGGATAGTTTTATTCGTCTTGCGATTGACTTTTTGCACTGAAAGGGTTAATGAAGACTAACTCCTCCAATTGAAAACCATTCCCAAACTAATAATAATCGCCTCGAGAGAGCAAGAATAAATTAAGAAGATAAAAACAGGTCACCGGACTGAAGAGGTTACTATAAATCAAAACGTTCCTGAACCGCCTCCAAACGATGTACAATATAAACACAAAAAAATACGCCTCTATTCTAACACTAACTTCCTTTCCACTGACTTTACCTTCCGTCTAAATCTAACCTCCCCACTTCCCACTAAATCAAACATAAATAAATAAATAATCCCAACACCATATCACTGTGTCTACGATCACTGCCTTCTGCTTCACCGTCCCTCTGGTGTTTATGCCTCTCTGCTGTCCTCAAACCCCTCTATGCTTTTTTATTTTACTGCATCTGTTATTTCCCTCCTCTTTGTAGTTTTGCTTTTAACTCCTTCACTGGCCAATTCTGTGACTCGGTCGGTTTGGTACTGGTCTCTCAATCAGGGGACGTTCTGGAGTAGGTTCGAGCACCACTGATTGCCTGTTGGTTTGTGTGGAGGACGCTCACAAACGAACACAAGACCGCAACAATCAAAGAACGAAAAGAACACCACAACACTGTCTACTACAACTATTTTGTGTTTCACCGGCAGTGTTACTATTCTTCTATCTCACCTCTTCCTATCCCCTCCATGATTACTCTTTAGATTCGTGTGTGTGTGTGTGTGTGTGTGTGTGTGTGTGTGTGTGTGTGTGTGTGTGTGTGTGTGTGTGTGTGTGTGTGTGTGTGTGTGTGTGTGTGTGTGTGTGTGTGTGTGTGTGTGTGTGTGAGGGTGGGGGTCTGTCGGCTTACAAATTTCCTTCACACATTTCTCCTGAATTGTAAACACTTCTGAATCTTCCATTTTGCTACTTGTTATTTAAATCTCCCACTACATCTCGTGTCTGTTTACACACAAAGGTAACATGGCTCTTTTCGTTCAAATCATGTGACTCAAGATAAAGTTCTGGCTACCATCTCACTACTTCTTCTTCCAGGAACTGCTATAGGTTACGCAGTGAGTCAGGCTTTGAAAGTTTAATATATGCCAGCACAATCCTTCCCGGGGCTTCGATCCACAAACCTTTGCCAGAATAACACGAGTAAAGTGCGCTGGTTCGGACTAGATAGACAGAAAAATATATGAGCTTCCCAAACTCTCCCAGCTGATTGATTTTGTTGCTTGCTGGAGAGGTAGAGTGAGGACGGGGGGTGGTGAGGTGGAGACAGGGTGAAGGTGGGGTGAAGACAGGGTGGAGGTGGAGGTGTGTGAGGTCAGGTTGCAGCAGGTGTCACGTGGTGGAGGAGAAGTAAGACCCGTGACCCACCCACCCACCTCACAGCATACACTCACGCCCGCATACACCTTACCACCTTACTTCTTGACGCCTACGCCCACCACTCTTTTGTATCATTTACGTAATTTACATCTCATTATCGCTGCTACCAGACGATTTTATTGCCTTTCTAACAAGACGCCAGACTAATGAGAACCATAGGAGAGTGTGTGTGTGTGTGTGTGTGTGTGTGTGTGTGTGTGTGTGTGTGTGTGTGTGTGTGTGTGTGTGTGTGTGTGTGTGTGTGTGTGTTGAGAAAGACTGGAAAATGTATATATTGAAACCACGAACCCAACAGCAAGCATTTTCAGGACAGGATATACTCTCAGTCCCCCTTCCCACCCTCCCACCTCATCCCACTCATGTCACTCATGTCTTCGTCCCACACGCCCCTTTTTCCACCTCCCTCCCCCAGCACCTTCAAGACATCAGAAATAATCCTTCACTACAGCACCTATGAGTCCTTTACCACCTAGTAATATATTTTCAACTGGCATACTATCCTGTCCCATCCCAATCCCCCGTTAACATCCCACCCCAATCCCCTCCTATTCATCTACTTCCATTCCTTTAACCCCCCCTCCCCCTCACCTGAAGACAGCAAGAATAAAATAATAATAATAATAATAATAATAATAATAATCTAACTGAAGGCGCTAAATGCAATGCGCCCAGTATCTCGAAATATTAGTCCAATCTATTACCATTAGGACGCTGTTTTATTTTTCCTGTGTAAAGTACTGGTTTCTCTCCTCGAAATAAGTCTTGATTTTTACTTCCTTTTCGTTCAACAGTCCTTACACGGGATGAATTTTACCGGCCTTCAGCCTTGGATTTCTTCTTCTTCTTCATATTCTTTCTTCTTCTTCTTCGTCAACATCGTCGTCATCATCATCATCATCGTCTTCTTTCAAAAATATATCTGAGGTTTTCACGCACTCGACCATCCACACACACACACACACACACACACACACACACACACACACACATCAAAAAGCCTCCCCTAAGAAAAAAAAAAATCATGTGGCAACTGAAATAAAAATAAAATAAAAAACATTGAGCTAATAAAGTGGCAATAAATAGAAATGAATATTCGTCGTAGCGAAGGGGTGAGAGCAATCAGCATGGCCACGTGTACCTGCGTCACATGTGCCCCTCTCTCTCTCTCTCTCTCTCTCTCACACACACATCCGTTCCAAACATCTCATCATTTATAACTCAAGGCCTCAATTAACCTTTGCTTTAACTCTAAGATAAACACACCTGCATTACCACAAACACCACACTTCACCCTTTCAATCCAACGACGCGGTTTTAATTATCTCTCCATCCATCTATCTATCTATTTATTTATCTAACCCCTCCTAGTCCCACATATCCCCCCTTAGCTGAGTAAAATCGTCTGGAACCGGTGAGATGGTACTGTAAAAAAGTAATCAGGTTAAATAGATGAAATTGATCCTCTAACCACGAGTAATAGGACGATTTTTCTCAGCACAGGAAAGGCTTTGGGTAGAGGAGGGATTTACAGAGCCTTATCAACCCCTCCACTACATACCTCCCGAAAACTGAGAAATCGTCTGTAGATTAAAAGAATGAACAATAAAATAACAAATATTCTCAGCTAAGGGGTTTAATTTCTCTCTCTCTCTCTCTCTCTGATGACGTATAAAACATTTCATTCTTACCTCCTCACAACTTCCTTCACCTGAGGACACACTTTATCGAAATTAAGGGGATAAAATACAGCCTTAATTAACCCCTTCACTACTAGCAACCTCTCCTTAAAAAAAAAAAAAGTAAAAAAAGAAAATCGACAGGTAGGAGACTAAAATAAGAAAATAAGTCGCCACATGAAAGGCGTTAAGAGGTCTCACGTTATCGTCACTACATATACCACGTCCTTGTGTCCCGTCCTGTCAACCACTTCACCCAGAGAACGTCTTCCCCTCCCCACCCCCGTCCTTGCTATCTCCATGCGATATTGTTCAAGGCCCTGCTAATGAAGAGGTTAATTAAAGGTAAGGTAAGGTACGGTAAGGCAAGGTAAGGTAAGGTAAGGTAAGGTACGGTAAGGTAAGGTAAGGTAAGGTAAGGTAAGGTACGGTAAGGTAAGGTAAGGTACGGTAAGGTAAGGTAAGGTAAGGTCAGGTAAGGTAAGGTAAGGCAAGGCAGGGTGAGGTAAGGTAAGGTCAGATTAGGTTATGGTAGGGTATGTTTGGTTAGGCTTTGGTTAAGTCAGGTTATATTAGGTTAGGTACATAGGAAAGGCGTCTTGGTGGTGAAGGGATGAGTTGAACGTAAATGTCTAGAAGTAACAAGAATAAAGAATGGCGTCACCTTGGTGAAGGGGCTATAATTATGTACCTGAAGACAAAAGAAATAGTAGTAGTAGTAGTAGTAGTACCAGTAGTAGTACCAGTAGTAGTAGTAGTAGTGGAAGTAGCAGTACTATGTACGCTTTTTAAAACTGATGCAATGACAGTGTTAAACAGCCACAAATACCATCCAAGGCAATATTAAAGTTCAGTATACAAAACAAATCGCAAAGGAAAAGGTGCAACGTACTCTATAACAACAATAATAAAAGCCACTGCGTAGACACTGCATCAGCCACCCTTTCAGCTCAAGGATGCACTCTGGTTACCTTCACCCACTCACGTTTCACTGATCCTATCCCAAAAGGCAGAGTGGCCTGGTGTACCGAGGCAGAAGGACTGGGTAGGATTTCTTTACCCTGTACCTTGCTGTTACTACTACTACTACTACTACTACTATTATTATTATTATTATTATTATCATTGTTGTTGTTGTTGTTGGTGGTGGTGGTGGTGGTGGTGCTTATGTGGGCCGCAGAATGCTTCGAAATATCAACTTGAGACAGTTCGCTGCAGGACAAAGGTTTCTCCCCTTTATCTCCCAGATCTAACCGTCTGGGTGTTGACTTGTTCCTTCTAATCCTAGGAAACCCACTACTCGTACTTACATACTGATCAACCGTTCCAAAATCGCCTGCAGCAGTCTCTCCAACAATTTCTTACCACTTTTGCAATACATCTCCATGACAAACACGGTTCAGTGCTTTTTCACAGCTTCTTCTACATCTTTAAGAAATGTCTCTATTTCTTCATCTTCCTAGGGTGACGATGATGTACAGACTTTAAAAAAAAAATGAATTTAGTTAACTATGGAACTCTTAACTATTACCTTAAATTTTAGGCTTGGTATTCAATCACAGTAGTGTTCGTTAAAATTATAATCACTTGGGTGCATGTTGTAAAAAAAAAATCCTGTATTACCTCCTTTTTTTTTTCTGTCTCTCCAACATTCTTTATTAACACAACGGTTTCATGTACAGTTCATCTGGTCTTCTAACCTCACTATGACCCATGATCTTCTAAAAACATGTATCTTTCGCAGCCAAGTTTGCATCAATAGCAAGAATCATGACGCTCCAAGTCTGCATCAGTAACAAGAATCATGACGTTATAAGTACCAAGGTTTATTTATCAAAAGGCGGCCTGATCGTACCCAAACATTCTTAGCATCCCTTGTCCTGGAGAGAGTTTGCCCACCGCTATGGTTAGCTGCTCAACTGATACTGAACTAAGGGGGTCATGAATTAAAAGTGTCAAAGTGGTTTAGGAGGAGGGGGGTCGGCCGATATCTGGCAATGCAGATTCATGGCCATATTCCAAGGCGAACACTTTTCTTCTCAGTCGTAAAAGTGAACCAGCATTATATGGCTGTACCTAACTAGTACATGTTGGTGATGACATAACGTGTACAGATTGGTGATGACATAACGTGTACAGATAGATTGGTGATGACTAAGATATACAAACTCTTTCGTCAGGACAAGGCAATCCTCCTTCGAAAGAGGTTCAAAATTTGTGGACATCTACAGAACTGTGAAAATATATTGAAGGTCGTAGCTGTGATTTCGATTCATTTCAAACCCATGTAATAAGTGTACTGCTATTACCACTAGGCGACGTGACTCATAGAGAGAGAGAGAGAGAGAGAGAGAGAGAGAGAGAGAGAGAGAAACAGTCATCACTAACCCCTTCCCTGAATAAAATCGTCTGGAATTAGAAGACAAATTGTTGGGATGAGGAAGGTGGGCAGCGTCTCCACGAATACTGTGTGTAGCTCAGGGTTAGTGGAGGATACAGAAGGTCAGGATAAAATGCGTATTGCGACCTTTACACGGACGATCAGTGAATAATGTCACCGCCACAAAGCAGTCACCACACTACACCACCACAACACTCCACACCACACCACTGCGCCACCACATCAAACCATACCACAGCACCGCAACATACACGGATAAAACTGCCTAAATAAAAGTCTATCGGTAGCAGGAAACAAACGAGGATGACACTAAAACTTAAATCCCTCAATCCAATGACGTCTTAATTCATTTTATTTTTTGCTTCTTCCAGACCATCACCTTCACCTCACAAGACCGTACCAAGAGGGTGGGGTAGACACACCTCTCATTACCCTTTAATTACTCGACCGTTCCCCTAACCTGAGTAAAATCGTCCGGCAGCGAAGTAATCTATCTATCTATCTATTGCCAAACGCCTTAATCCAGTACGGGATGGCCACAAACAAATCGCCTCCACGTCGCCCTGTCCCCCGCCATTTTACTGCCCTGCTCCCAACTCGCACCCACCTCTCTCATATGCCTCTCCACTCCATCCCTCCATCTCATCCTCGGCCTCCCCCTCCCTCTCCCCCCCTCCATCTCACTCACATACACTCTCCTCGTCAGTCTCTCACTCCATCCTCTCCACATGGCCAAACCACCTCAGTTTGTTCCTCATAACGCTTCCTATCACAGCCACACCTCAACGCTCCTTTATATCCTCATTTGTCAGCCTGTCTCTCCATGTGACTCCACAGGCTCCTCTTAAATAACTTATTTCCACTGCTCTCACTCTTGACTTGTGTCCTTCCAACAAGGTCCAAGTTTCACTTCCATACGTTAAAGTAGGTATCATAATACTGTCATGTAGTAACTTTTTCACTTCCATGCTCACTTCCCTGCTTCTTATCACTGCTTTCAAAGAACCAGCAACCTTTCTTCCTTGTTGTACCCTTTCAAGCACTTCACCTTCCAGACCTCCATCCTTACTCATCACACTACCCAAGTACTTAAACGTACTCACATTTTCCATTTCCTCACCATCTAACCCCACTGTACATTCACTGACTTCACTTCTCTCAAAGACCATCACTTTACTCTTCCCTACATTCACCTTTAGATTCCGTTTCTTACATACTCTCCCAAACTCATCCACCAAGCCTTGCAGCTCTCCTTCGTCTTCACTCAACAACACAGTATCATCTGTAAACAACAGTACAGGGAGTTTCCAAACACTGCCCTCTCTCATTAGGGCCGCTCCAACATCCACTGCCCTACCTTGTATCTCTTTTATTACCCCATCCATATACAGACTGAACAACCATGGAGACATGACACATCCCTGTTTCAACCCAACCTTCAAAGAGAAAAATTCACACAGTTCACTATCCACACGCACTGCAGCCTCAGTACCCTCATACATACTCTTCACAGCATTCAACAACTTCCCATCTACTCCATATATTCTTAACACTTTCCACAATCCTTGTCTATCCACCCTGTCATATGCTTTCTCCAAATCCATGAAAGCCGCATACAACTTCTTTCCCTTCTCGAGGAACTTTTCCACTAAAGATCTCAGAATGAATATCTGATCTACACAACCTCTTCCCTTCCTAAAGCCTCCCTGTTCTTCTCCAACTAAATAAATACTAAATAAATAAATAATAAATGATAATAACAATATGTGATATAGGTTATGTAAATAATAAATGATATACCATTGTGATATTTATAAATGATAATAAATGATGAAAAATAAATGAGAAAAATAACAAATAAATAATAAATGATAAATAAATATATAATAAACGATAAATAATCAGATGATAAAATGACAAAAATTAATGATAAATAAATAATAATGATACTAAATAAATAATGATATAAATGAAGAATAAAAAATAAATGATAATCACAGATATAAAAATAAATAATAAATGATAATAAATAAATAACTGATAAAAAATTATACATAATAATAAATGATAATAAAAAAGACAAAAATAAAAGTAAATGATAATAAATAAATAAATAACAATAATACAAAAACGATAAAGAAGAATAAATGATAACAAAACACTGACCCACTGTCGCTAATTACAGAGAAGCCAATTAATTACAGAGAAGCCAATTAACCCGTTTAACTGCATAATTATATTCTCGGTTCAATAAAATCGTCTGTAGGGAGCCAGTAATTAACCCTCTAACTCTGTACTGATTTTCTGGGCTACACAAAACCGCCTGTGAGTAGCCAGAATAAAGCATCCTAGTCCAACGTGGCGGTGAAAGGGTTAATGGAAGCTTTATTATTATTATTATTATTATTGTGTCTTGACGTGGGTATAACTTCATTTTTTGAACAGCTTGATTATTTTCCTCTGATTAGTGAACCCGGATGAATATGAGGAACACACACACACACACACACACACACACACACACACACACACACACACACACACACACACACACAGCTTAATGAGGCCCATAAAGATGATTACTAAATAGCATCTTGCGTGTCTGCTTTACACTCACAAATATGTTGGGCCAAAAATTGGGAAAAGATATACATGAAAAACGAGAAGCCCATGGGGTGGGGTGAGGGAGGGGGGAAGAGAAGGGGGTGAGGAGTAGTGAGGGAGGAAGAAGGAGGGGTGAGGATGATGTGGGGGGAGAACTGGGCGGGTGTGGTGGGGAGAAAGAAGGCAGGGGGGTGAGAAGGAGGGAGAGGGAAGAGGGAAGGTGAGAAGGAAGGTAACGTAAGCCACATAACAAAACTTTCCATCATCGTTTTCTGTTTCAGCTTTCATACCTTCCTTACCTCATAGAAACACAGGTACAATTACAGCCTTGACCACCTTGAAAATGTCTAAATTAACACTGTCTTGATCATGGCCGTCAGGAGAGATGTTAGGGTTGGTGGGTAAGATGTTAGGGTTGGTGGGTAAGATGTTAGAGTTGGTGGGTAAGATGTTAGAGTTGGTGGGTAAGGAGATGTTAGAGTTGGTGGGTAAGATGTTAGAGTTGGTGGGTAAGATGTTAGGGTTGGTGGGTAAGATGTTAGGGTTGGTGGGTAAGATGTTAGAGTTGGTGGGTAAGGAGATGTTAGAGTTGGTGGGTAAGGAGACAGAGTTGGTGGGTAAGGAGACAGAGTTGGTGGGTAAGGAGACAGAGTTGGTGGGCTCACAGTGCTGCTACTCAGCACCATACATCTACCACACCGTTACAGCACCGTAACTAGTACAGTCTTGAAAAATGATAGGGAAAGAACGCACACTAATTTTTTTAATGCTATGAAAAAGGAAAACTATTATAGATGTAGTATATTTTGAAATCGCTTCCCTGAAAATTTGGTTTCTGAAATTTCGATGTTTAACTTTTAGAGACCATGTGACACCCCTCCCCCTAAAAAAAATAAAAAGGGGGAACATGATAAGGGAGAGGGAGAGGAATAGTAGGGTGTGGGAAGGAGGGGATGTGGTGTGAAGGGAGGAAAGAGGGAGAGTTGTGTGAGTGGGAGAGGGGAGAGGAAGGGATGGTGTGAGCTGAAGGGATGATACAAGGGTGGAAGAGGGGAAAGGTGTGAAGGGAAGGACAGGGGTGGTGTGTGTGTGTGTGTGTGTGTGTGTGTGTGTGTGTGTGTGTGTGTGTGTGTGTGTGTGTGAGAGAGAGAGAGAGAGAGAGAGAGAGAGAGAGAGAGAGAGAGAGAGAGAGAGAGAGAGAGAGAGAGAGAGAGAGAGGAATAAAACCCAAGCCCCACCATAACCCCACCAAAGCCAGGCCAAATACCAGGCTTCTTTGTGGCTTGAGTGAGGCTGATGAGGCTTTTTGTGTCGGTAAAACACCTTGATCACCTGCATGTCATTTGCTGAACTACTTCCTTTACACAAAAATACCTTAAAAGATAACGGTGGAGAGCGGGAGGCACACTCTTTTAACCCCTTCACTACGGGGGTCTGTGCTTGAGAGAGAGAGAGAGAGAGAGAGAGAGCACCAAACTACAACATACTCTATTATTTCACCACTCCTGGGCCACATCCCATTAGACTTGACCCACTGCACCACCAGGAGCCCATCAGTGTGACATAAGGTTATCAATCAGCAGTTAATGGCTTCCTGGAATAGAGGGATTCATTTGGCTTGTCGTCAATGTAAGCAAGGGGATGGAGGGCGTTACTACATACAGAAAACTTGATAAAAAATAATAAATAACAAGAATGATAATAATAATAATAATAATAATAATAATAATAATAATAATAATAAATAATAATAATAATAATAATAATAAATCGTACCTAGAGGGCTAATAACTCCTGAAAACTACGATAACCGTTCTGCAAATCTAGAAACATAACACAAGCTTTCCTCTCGAATGCCCCTTTGAATGGCAGGAGTGAGAAGCGAGGTGGGGCTGGGTAGGGTGAGGTTGTCTGCGTGGATCCCCTTCTTTACCCAGGCCAACCACCCAATGACCACCCTTATGTCCGGGATAATCACCCTCAACGACCTCGTATCTCACCGTAAACTGCTCCCGGGGTATTTTTAGACAGCGGCCTCTATAATGGGATATTTAGCTTAATGGCCGCCGTGTTGACTGCGGCGATTAATTGGCCGTGGGTCATCACAAGCGCCCATGGGAGGTCACTGGGGGAACTCCTGACCTCATCGATATGGTGACATCTCTTTGCATTTTATTCTTGTTACTTTACATACTTTACTTGCTACTGACTTCCATACTCGGCTTAGGATATTGTACTAGTAGTGATGGGATTTATGAAGGCTCCATGTAACTTCTCCAGTTCAAACAAAGTCTCATAAATAACATCGACTGTAAACTGCATGAGTATAAGGGAAAATACGCCATCTGACTGAAGGTGTTAAGCATAGGACAAATTACTACTACTACTACCATTACTACTACTATTACTACGACTACTATAAACCTCAGAACTACCAACACTTAAGTCTTTCTCCCCCAAACATATACTAAGCTTTGCGGAGACCATTCGTAGTGAGGGGATTGAAAGAAGTTGGTATATAGTTCTTTCACTACCAGGTGTTTCTGAAAATGAATGAACGAGTCTGGAGGTGGCAAGCACACACACACACACACACACACACACACACACACACACACACACACACACACACACACACACACACACACACACACACACACACACACACACACACACACACGAGAAATAAAAGACAAGAAAAAGCGTCATTGTATCATACTCAAGAGGTGCATCTTTCCTCTGCGACATATCAACTTTACATACTTGACTCTGGCCATCCCTTCACTATCTTATTAGGCCACACAAAACCTCAGGCAGCACGAGGTTAAAGGCTGTCCACTTAACCTTTGGGCTGCCAATTACAAATCTTGCCCTAAACTTTGAGTGACTACAGACGGTTTTATTCTGGTCAGGAGAAAACTTAACAATATGGTAACGTGAAAAACATAGAGAAAATTAATGAAAGACCATATTGTGTGAAGAATGCAAAGGAAAGGATGGAAGATTTTGAGAGAAGTGTGTTGCTTTTAATGTACATATATAAATAAAGACAGACAGACAGACAGGTTAACTTAAAGAGGCTGAAATGGGAAAGGAGGAGGGGTAATGTGAAGGAGTGGAGGGGAATAACGGGGTGTGAGGGAAAAGACAAGTTATGAGAGGAAAAGCGAGGAAGGGGAGGTATGAGGGGAAGTAAAGGCTGCGAGAAGAATGCAGAGAATGATGAAACAAGGGAGAAAAACTTTGATGAGAAGTATGACGGCGAGAACATAACAATAACTGAGGGAAGATAAGGACTGGAAGGATGGATGGGACGGGAGAGAGAGGAGCGGGAAGGAGAGGAAAGGAGGGGGTGGGAAGGGATGGGAGTGAAAATAATAATTGATTCACATACACTTAAATAACCTACACCATACATCTCTTCCTCCACTACATAACCTTCCTTCTCTACCCACTTTCCTTTCCACTAAACCCAGAATACAATAAATAAATAAATAAATCAACAGCAAATAACAAGTGAAGAGAGAAAGATTTACAGGGCAAAAGCGAGTTCAGGGCATCGTGAAAACTAAGAGGCTACTGAAAACATAGTCAGCTTACGGAACGAACTGCATAGAGGTGAGAATATTGTGTGTGTGTGTGTGTGTGTGTGTGTGTGTGTGTGTGTGTGTGTGTGTGTGTGTGTGTGAGAGAGAGAGAGAGAGAGAGAGAGAGAGAGAGAGAGAGAGAGAGAGACAGACAGACAGACAGAGGAAAAATAAGTATACAGAAGGATGAAGTAAACTGCAGTGTGTGTGTGTGTGTGTGTGTGTGTGTGTGTGTGTGTGTGTGTGTGTGTGTGTGTGTGTGTGTGTGTGTGTGTGTGTGTGTGTGTGTGTGTGTGTGTGAGAGAGAGGCAGAGACAGAAAAAAATAAGTATACAGAAGGATGTAGTAAACTATGTGTGTGTGTGTGTGTGTGTGTGTGTGTGTGTGTGTGTGTGTGTGTGTGTGTGTGTGTGTGTGTGTGTGTTTCACCATGTCCAGGGTACACCTTTCTCTCTCTCTCTCTCTCTCTCTCTCCATTAAAGCTTCTGTTTTCTACATCCCTTTCCATACGGTCCATTTCTCTCACTGTTACTCCACTCTCTCTCTCTCTCAACGCCTACACCGCCCTCCCTCAAGTCTGTCTCCTCCCTTCCCTACCTCTCCACTCTCCCTCTTTCTCTCGTCTCTCCTCTCCCTCCCCTCTCCTCCACCCCGTCACTTTTTGCCCCCCCCCCCTGCATCCCTCTCTCTCTCAACTCTACCCCCTCCCCTTTCTCCTCCCTCCCATTGTCTTCTTTCTCTTCCTTGTCTCCCCTCCCTCCACTACCCCTCCCCCTCTACTCTCTCTCTCTTCCATCTTCCCTCTCTCCTCCTCCTCCCCCTCCCCTCCCAACCATCCCGCTCTCTTTCTTTCTCTCCTCCATCCCCCCCCCTTCTCTCTCTCTCCCTCCTCCCTCGCCTCCTGCTGTCTGCTCCTAACTGCATTTTCTTCCCCCTCCTTCTCTCCCCTCCTCTTCCTCCTTCCTCTTTCCTTTATGCTACCTCTCTCTCTCTCTCTCTCTCTCTCTCTCTTACCTACCCCATGTTTACCCTTTACCTCCTTTTCTCCTCTTCTCTCCCTCCTTCTGTCTCCCGCATCCCTTCTCTCTCTCTCTCTCTCTCTCTCTGCCCTCCCCTGCCCGCCCCGTCTGTGCCCTGCCGCTTGCCTGCCTGACCTTCACCGGGGCGGCCACCACAGCCACACTACCACCACACTACCCACATCACCACACCATACCCACACTACCACACCAACCACCACACTACCCACATCACCACACCAACCACCACACTACCCACATCACCACACCATACCCACACTACCACACCAACCAACACACTACCCACATCACCACACCATACCCACACTACCACACCAACCAACACACTACCCACATCACCACACCATACCCACACTACCACACCAACCAACACACTACCCACATCACCACACCATACCCACACTACCACACCAACCACCACATTACCCACATCACCACACCATACCCACACTACCACACCAACCACCACACTACCCACATCACCACACCATACCCAAACTACCACACCAACCACCACACTACCCACATCACCACACCATACCCACACTACCACACCAACCACCACACTACCCACATCACCACACCATACCCACACTACCACACCAACCACCACACTACCCACATCACCACAATATACCCACACTCACCACCAAACCATACCAACCACCATACCACCTATACTACAATTATTACCACACTACCATACCATCCCCACACTACCACACCAACCATACCCACACTACCGTACCATACTATACCCACACTACCATACCATACCCAGACTACCATACCATACAAAAACTACCATACCACACTACCGTACCATACCCAGACTACCATACCATACAAAAACTACCATACCATACCCACAATATAACACCATACCTAAACCATACCCATCCCAATTCACCATAAAAATAATCACCACCATATCCACACTCAGTAACATACCATACCCACACACTCACTACCACACCATACCACCCTTCTATTCTGGCAACCATGACCACACTGCCATTAACGATTCACACCATCATCCTTACAACCAACAGCACACAACCAGGGTTGGAAAAAACAACAGATTTTTAGAATAAAAAATTGATTTTTTTTTAATTAAAATCGGATTTTTTAAATTTAAATCAGATTTTTTTTAAATGTGATTTTTTTCCAGCCCTGTTTGTGCCTTAAGGAATTCTGTCAGAAGAGTACCATACTGGGTGTTTTTCCCTCCCACCTGCTGCAGTGCGTCCATCAAGCATGATTATACGAGTATATCACTGTTCAAATAAACAGACTTACAAAATGGAAACTAATAATGTGAATGGGAAGCGGGAGTAAGGCAGTGCACCACAGGCAGCACTTGTTGGTATGGGGCAGGTTACAGTACTCACACTGTCAGATACTGAAGACAGTTGCCAACTTGTCTTTTATACTTTATCAAATTAGGATCATAAGCATTAGACTGAGTCATGTTACTGTGTATTCAAAGAAGAGTTTAGTTCATATGTTAACACTGAGTATAATCACATTTATTGTTATTATCAAGGAGCCTTCTTTCCTCTGTTTTTTAATATTTGCCTTGTAACAAAAGGCAATCACTGGTGCCTGACTTGGTCAAGATCAGTACAGGAAGAGTACAGGCCAAGCAGACTTGATGTATCTGTACAATACACATCCATCACATTCTCTGTCTTCTTCATTTTTACTGTATTGACTTAAAAAAATCAATTTTGATTGAAATGATGACTTTTTCACTCTGATTCACTCCGATTTATATCACATGATTTCAATCATTTGATTTAAATCATAACAACTCTGCACACAACCATACCGTACCATACCATATCATACCCAGACTACCATACCCCTGTTATACTCCCATTCCCATATCTTTCAAAACACACACTACCATAATTCTCAAACCTGTAATCTCACAACCATAACCCTCTCACCCATTACTCACTACCACACAACCCTACCATACCATACCCTACAAATTCATGGTCCTACCGGTACCTTTCAACCATTTTAACTACCATACTTCAGGTCCACACTATGCCATCATGTGATCCTAACTCGCTACCATAAGTGCTCTTCACAAACACTATACCAAGGTCGTATACTCCATCGTACTACCATACCCAAGTGCACACTACCACACCACTACCACCCGTAAAGTGCGCTTTGTGTGCGCGCGACGAGCGAGCGAGCGCCATTTAATCACTGCTTCCCTCTGATAAATTATTTCTTCATGATCGTAGCTGAGCAGTGAAAAATATACTGGAACAAGAGACACTCTCTCACATACAATCACAAAGGCACACACACACACACACACACACACACACACACACACACACACACACACACACACACACACACACACACTCCGCTGCCAACTTGCCGTGTCGACGAAACTGAAACGACAAAGACTTGGTTATTGATCAGCAGATTAAAGTCGGAAATGGGGTGTTTTCCCTTAGCGATTTCACCATCAAAACACAGCAAAACCGTTAATGTAAAATTATAGGTGAAGTCTCCGATATTTAACAGCTAGAGATGACGCCAAAAAACACAGTGTTACGACGGAAAACCTTTTTTTTAATGTGATTTTGGTAACTGAGGCGTTCACCGATTAGAGCCGAACACTCCCTTGGAAAACTCGACGTTCCAAGGGGTTCCCACGCCTTTATAGGTGAGTTTGTAGTTGATAACAAAATTTAATGAATGTATAACTTCAACTCTACTTCACACAGGAGTACCGTACAGTAATTAGCAACTGCTTAACTGAAAGTATATATCGCTCACTCACTTCGCTCGCAATACCTACCGCCATGCTACCTAACACCCCTACCACAAACACCCTACAGACCTACCATACCTACCATTATATCAATATACCAAGTTCACTCTGCCATAGCCCTCATGGTTAGCAATAGTCTCGTCGGTGAAGGAAGCTCCCTAACACCTCAACCTTAGCTCTCGTGAGGCCACAGTCGCTCTCGTGAGGCCAGTCAGCTCAGACGTGCTAGAGACCTGTGGTAGTGTTGTGCTAGTGTGCTTTAGTGATCTGTGATAGTGGTTGTGTTAGTGTGTTGTAGTGATCAGCGATAGTGCTGTGCTAGTGATCCGTGAGTGTGTGTGTTGTGGTGACCCGTAGTGATCCGTGATAGTGTGTGCTACCTTGTGTGAACTAGTGCGTAATGGCTTCCTCGGCAGAGAGCTGTGTCCCCACTGCAGGTACTGAAAAGGACTACCTTGAATTAAAGGAGGAACTTCTCGAACTGAAGCGGGAGGTACAAATTCTCAAGCAGGAGAAGGCACAGATGAGGGAATTGTTGGAGGAGATGTTAGAGGAGAAAGAGAAAAAGGCTGAAGGTTGGACACTAGTTAACAAGGGTGCAACGAAGTTCACTCTTAAAAAGCAAATGGAAATTAAGACAACTAATACATTCGACACACTACGGGACGAATGTGAAGGGAAGGCAGAGAGGGAAGTAGAGGAGAAGGACGGTGAGGGAACTTCCAGTACAGGTAAGTATAAACAGAACAAGAAAGGTAAGAAAAATGTTGTTGTTGTTGGAGACTCCCAGGTGAGATATCTGAACAGGGCCATGTATACTCCACTCGCTAAACATGTGTGTCTTCCAGGGGCCAGGGTGGCTAATGTGGTAGATAAAATTTCAAATATCGTAAAGGAAAGTGGTGACAAACCCACTGTGTGCCTCAGTGTAGGAGGCAATGATATTAGTAGCCGTAAGAGTGAGGTACTGTGGAAAAGGTACAAGTTGATGTTAGAAAAGGTTAGGGAGAGGGGAGGAACCCCTGTAGTGCTTGGTGTTTTACCAAGGTGGCGGGTTGGAAGGGAATGGTTGAGCAGGGCAATAGGGTTTAATTGCCGCCTTGAAAGGTATTGCAAAGATAATGCAATACCTTTCATAGACAGCTGGGACCGGTTTTATGGACGAAGTGCCTTGTATAGTTGGGATGGGACTCATCTTAGCAGGCAAGGAGTTACTGTTTTAGCTGGAATGATAGATAGGGAGTTGGAGGGATTTTTCGAGATTGAGAAGTAGGTGTACAGGAAGATGCAGCAACTACAGTCAGAAATCATTATTACCATGTTTGGATAGATGCATCGATACTTGCAAAATTAAGAACAAAAGTTCAACCAATAGTGTAGATACATCCACTCAGGCACCTCAAATTGAGCAGGCGATGATAGATGATAGAACAAGCGATGATAGAAGGGCGATAAGCGATAGTACAAAAAATTGTTATATTAGTAAAGTAAAGAGTTTCCCAGTTAGTAATAAAATAAATAACAGTAAATGCCAAGGTAAAGGCATAACTACTCGTAATAATCTGAAAGTGTACTACACAAACAGCCGGAGTTTACATAATAAAATGGATGAACTGAGGGCTTTAATTTGTACAGAGAAAATAGACATTGCCGTTATTAGTGAAACTTGGATGAATACAGACACTCGAGAATTTTTAGCAGAATATCAGATAAAAGGCTATAATATTTTTGTGTCAAACCGTCAGGGAATAAATGGTGGAGGGGTAGCTATTTATGTAAAGGATTCATTAAACTGTTACAATAAAGCAGACATTAAAGTAAATAGGGACACAGAAAGTGTCTGGGTTGAAATTAGTAACAATAGGGAGAAATTAGTCTTAGGAGCAATTTACAGATCTCCAAAATTAAGTAGAGCTGATAGTAAATACCTCTGGGAGGAAATTAGGAAAGCATCACATTCCAGCTTAGTAATAATTGTTGGGGACCTTAATCTGCCAAGGATAGATTGGAGAAATCAGACAGGAGATGCAGAGTCAGAGGAATTTCTAGAGGTAGTACAGGATAATTTCCTTTATCAGTATATCAGGGAGCCCACCAGAGGTAATAATATACTAGATTTGGTTTTAGCTAATAAAGAAAATATCATTAGCGATATAGAGGTTGGTGGACGACTTGGTAATAGCGATCATGAAGAAATTAAGTTCAAATTTATTTGGGATGTCTGTTCCACTGAAAATACCTCCACCGTTCCTAATTTTCGTCTAGGAGATTTCGATGGCTTAAGAGCTTATTTTCGAACGGTATTCCACAGGGAGATTAGCTATTTGAGGGAATGTCAGGTTAGTGGGGATCCCCAGGTCATAGGTCAGGCGCAGGAAGCACGTGGGGACGTCCGTCAGGTGTCTGTGAGGGGGAGGTGGTAGATAGGAATGTAGTCCAGGTGACGGAAATTAACTCAGCTCCAGTACCAAACAGACGTTCGACCAGTGAGAAGTATAACGAGTTAATAAATATAATATACGGAGGCCAAGATAGATATATTCCTTCAAAACCGTTTAGAACTAACAATTCAGAACCAAGATGGTTAAACAACAGATTAAAATCTCTCATAGGCCAAAGGAAAGGAATATATAGAAAAATAAAACGTGGAGAGGAACACTTACGTAACCGGTACACAATTTTAAATAGAGAAGTAAAGAGGGAGATAAGAAAAGCAAAGAGAAGTTATGAAATTAAGGTTGCAAGTGAATCAAAAGTAAACCCCAAGGGTTTTTATCAAATGTACCGAACGAAAAATAAAGATAGGATAGGACCACTCAGAACAGAATCAGGTGACATTACCAGTGAAGATAAAGAAATGTGCTCCATCCTAAATAATTATTTCATATCAGTATTCACCAAGGAAAATCTAAGCCTGGTTCCTCAAGCAGCAAATATTTACCATGAGAATACGGAAAATATTCTTAGTAAAATAACCATTAGTAAGGAGGACGTATTGAAAGAAATTAACAAGTTAAAACCTCAAAAATCGCCAGGTCCGGACGATATATATGCAAAAATTATAAAAGAAACCAAAGAAGAATTATGTCAGCCACTTTTAACGTTATTTAATGACTCTTTAAGTTCAGGAGAAGTTCCAGAGGCGTGGAAAACCGCAAACGTAGTGCCCATCTTTAAAAAGGGTGATAAATCAGCTGCGTCGAATTATCGTCCGATAAGTCTAACGTCAATAGTAGGAAAAATGTTAGAGTCAATTTTGGCAAATAGGATTAGAGAACACTTAGAAAGATTTAATCTTATAAACGAAAGTCAGCACGGATTCAGGCAAGGACGATCCTGCCTCACAAATTTGTTGTCATTCTACTCGGAGGTCTATGAGGCAGTAGATAGCGATAAAGCTTACGATGTTATTTATCTGGACTTTAGTAAAGCTTTTGATAGGGTCCCACACGAAAGGTTAGTTAGAAAGGTTCGAGCACACGGTATAGACGGCGATATCTTAAAATGGATAGAATCCTGGCTGAAAGGACGAAAGCAGAGAGTATTAATAAATGGAACTAAGTCGGACTGGGGATTAGTAACTAGCGGTGTACCACAGGGTTCAGTACTCGGTCCCTTATTATTTATCATATATATAAATGATCTAGACTTAGGAGTCAATAGCAGAATCAGCAAATTTGCCGACGATACAAAAATAGGGCGTATCATTAACTCGACTGACGATTGCCATAACTTACAAAAAGACCTCGATACATTGTCCAAATGGTCTAAAACTTGGCAAATGGAATTTAACGTTGAAAAATGTAAAGTACTTAACGTAGGCAAGACCATTGGAGATACTAAATACAGCTTAGATAACAAAGAAATTAGCAAATCTGAATGCGAGAGAGATCTAGGAGTTATGATTAGTAACGACCTTAAACCTAGGCAACAGTGCATTAATGCGAGAAATAAAGCAAATAAGGTCCTAGGATTTATTTCGAGAAGCGTGAGCAATAGATCATCTAAAGTAATACTGAAACTTTATCTAGCATTAGTAAGGCCACATTTAGACTACGCAGTACAATTTTGGTGTCCTTACTATAGAATGGATATTAATTCGTTAGAAAATGTACAGAGAAGAATGACTAAAATGATACATGACGTCCGGAACCTGTCATATGAAGACAGACTGAAAAGACTAAGTCTGCATTCGCTAGAGAGGCGTAGAGTAAGGGGAGACTTAATTGAGGTTTTTAAGTGGATGAATGGTATAAATAAGGGAGATATTAGCAAGGTACTTAAAGTGAGCATACAGGATAGAACTAGAAATAATGGTTTCAAACTAGAAAAATTCCGTTTCAGAAAGGAAATCGGTAGAAATTGGTTTGGTAATAGAGTAGTAGACGAATGGAATAAGCTACCTAGTAAAGTAGTTGCTGCCTCTTCCATTGAGAGTTTCAAGCATAGGCTAGATAAGCATATGACAAATAAGGGGTGGATATAGAATAAAGAAAATATTATAACCAATACTAATTCAAAATTAAATTTTCTTTTCAGGTTACACTATGATAGTCTCTATTCTCCTTTCACACTTTCCTGTAAAATGTCCACGCCAGTTTTTCTATACGGCGTGGTGTTCTTTCTGACTTTTTCCTGCCGGCTTCGGCTGGAGGGTTTGGAGGGCGGGGGAGAGCCTTCTTCTTTGCTATCCTTATCTCAGTCTAGTAGTTCAGTTACTCTTCTAGGAGCTGCCTAGCATGGGCCAACCGGCCTACTGCAGTTATCCTCTCTTCTTATGTTCTTATGTTCTTATTACGCCCTGCCGTCTTCTTCTGTGTTACTTAAATCATTCTAATATTACCATACTCTGCACAAATAACGTACAAAAATAAATCGGTAAGAGAGAGGTGTTAGGGAGCTTCCTTAACCGACGAGAATACAGGCATGCCCTCCCATTTCTCTTCTCATTCTTATTCTATACTCCATTTACTCTAACCTGGCCTAAAACTGCCATCCCCGTCTATCTTGAAAGCTGAAATGTAACTGTAGGTGCTGGTCACGAAGAAGTGCTACTGAAGGGATACAGAGCCGTGATACTGGCACACTCTATACCTGAGCTACGTGAAATCAGCTGCAAAAGGACGAAAATCTGGGCCAAGTTAAGGTGAAAGCGCTATACCATGCACACCTCCACTACCATACCACTACCATACCAACGTCATACCCTCTCCTACCATCATGTAATACCACCATACATCAACATCCTCAGTTCCATGGTACTTCAAAGATCTACCATTCAGCTTCACATTACTACCATACTTTATACCTTACACGCCTACTTTACTACCATGCATACTTCCATACTACTATATACATTTTGCAAACCATCCGAACCTATACTCGTACTACCATACAGGCAACACCATGGTACCATACTGCAAACAACATTTCAGCCTGTTTACCACAACCATTATAGTGTCAATCCTACCATACAACCACACAAAAGTCCAACTACCACAGACTGATACTAATAATATGCACACCATTCATCTACCACAACAACAGCACACTACCATAACCACCCTTCCTATGTCATTCCTACCACACTCACCTACCACCCCCAACCATACAAAACTACACCTACCCCAAACGCCCTCCAGACCTACCATAACTACCATGCCCGTGTCTGTCCTCCATGCCACCATACAATAGCATAAGAAAAAAAAATAGCATAAATGGTGATGGTAATGGTGGTATATTCTATGGGAGTCCTAACCTGTTTCTGCTTAGTCATGCGGGAGGAAGGAATGGAGGCGTGGAGAGAAAAGGGAAAGGGAAGGAGGGAGGAGTTAAGGTAAAGGCAGGGAGATGGAGGAAGAATGAGGGAGGGGAAAGGGAAAATGAGGGTGGGAGACAGGAAAGGAGGGAGTGATGGAGAGGAAAAAAGGAGGGAGGGAGGGGGAAAGCGAGAGGGATGGAGGGAGAGGGGGGGAAGGACTGCTGCATGATACCAGCAGAGGAATGAAGGAAAAGTAAAGATTGAAGGGACTGATGAGGAAGAAAGAGTGTGGAAGAGAATATAAGCAACAGGAGATAGCGGATTACTAAAAAAAAAAAAAATGCAGAGTACAGGGTAGAAGAGGAAGAAGAAAGGAAAAAAGTTAAAGGCAAGAAAGACATAAAGAAAAATAATAAGGAAAACACCACAGAGGAGGAAGAAGGAAGGAATGTGGCTAAAAGCAGGAGAGGGATAAAGGATAACAGAAAAAGAAAAAAAAAAGCGTCACAGATGAGAGGAAAACAGGGAGGAAAGAGGCTGAAAGCAAGAGATGGATAAAAGATATGTAATAAAAGCTTAAAAACACCAGGGAATAAGACTGTGAAGGAAGGAGCGAGGCTGAAAGTTAACATGGATAAAAGGATGGATGAGAAAATTAATCTAGCGAGTGAGACTGACAGCAAGAGAAGGATAACATACTGTAATATATATATATATATATATATATATATATATATATATATAGAGAGAGAGAGAGAGAGAGAGAGAGAGAGAGAGAGAGAGAGAGAGAGAGGGAGGGAGGGAGATATATATACATATATATATATGTATATATATATATATATATATATATATATATATATATATATATATATATATATATATATATAACATTCTCAAAGGAACGCACAATGTTCACACAGATACAGTACACTAACATGCTTTCGTATAAACAGTCATGACGAGGAATGATTAAAAAACATAGGATTTGAACACTTATGATTTGACGTCTGCCAAACAAGTCCCTTTAAAAAGTCTAAAAAGGACAAAGAAAAAATAAAGAAAAGGGAGTCTGAGGATACTGCCCCAAAAAACAACTGCGTCAAATCTTAATCAAACTGGTGAAGAGATATACGAATGGCGCCAGGCTGGGAAAAAAAAAAAAAAAAAAAAAAGGAAGAAATAAAGAAACTACTCATATAAAGTAGCTCCCCAAACGTTGATGTCGATAATTAACAAACACAAAGAGAGAAAAGGATGGATGGAAAGCAACTGATATGAAGAGAGGGAGGGAGAAAGGATCGACGAGAAGGATAATCTAGTGAAAGCAAAACAACAGACCCCACGACCGACAGCAGTATTTAGGCTGAGTGATATCGTTTGGAGGTACGAAAATTATCACAAAATACAGGTTCTCGGGTTGAAGTAGGTTAATATAATGAAGGCAAGGCGGCTGCTGAGTGACAGTAGTTGTTAAGGTGATATCACTGTGTTGTTGTTGGACTCATTTCCTTCCTGTCCCCTCACCTCAGCTCACCTCGTCTCCCTCTCTCTCTCTCCTACCTGAACGGCATTGCTTTCTCCCACCGAATGTTTGTGGTACATTTTCGCATTTTCGTAAGGGGTATAGGTAGTAGATGGGGGCGCCTACCATCCACTTGCTCGATGTGTTGATTCCTTCAGGTGACTCTACGCTGAATGACATGCCAAATAGTTTCCCATAACTCTAGAATCCATTTACTACGCTGGGTGGTAACCATATAACCCACTTACAGACGCCTGGTAGTGTCACAGGTTAAGGCGCTCCATGCCGATGTGGTTATTATTATCCTGAAATCCAAGGAGTAGTTGGGGTATATTTTCTCATAATGCTAATCAGGGAGGAGCGACCGGTCATTCTTGCCTTGTATGTCTGGACTCAGTATCCTAGCTACGGACCTCTACATATCATCTCAGTTCTTCTTCCAATTATTTATTCTTCTTTACACCCATTCCTCTTCTTCTTCTTCTACTACTAATTTCTTCTTTACTGTGTTTTTCCTTCTACTTTTAACTCCACCTTCGTCTAATCTATTTTTTGTCCTCATCCTTCACCTCGGTCTTTTTCTTGTCTTCATTATTAATCCTCCTCCTCCTCCTCCCAAAGTTCCTCTTCTTTACTTTGTTTTTTCCCCTCCTCCTCACTTCTTTCACATCTCTTACGGTACTTCCTTCTTCATCAATCCTTCCTCCACATTTCTTCTTCTTCCTCTTCTAAATCTTCCTGTTCTTGTTCTTTTTCCTCCTTAATTCCATCATGTCTCATACAATACTCTCGTCTCTTTATCACATTTTTTTTTTTTGCCTCCTCCCATTTCCTAATCTTCATTATTTTGCTTATTTTTTCTATCCTATTTTTCCTTCCCCCCCTCTCTCTCTATCTCTCTCTCTCTCTCAATCCCATCTTGCTTCGCAGTTGTGTGTGTGTGTGTGTGTGTGTGTGTGTGTGTGTGTGTGTGTGTGTGTGTGTGTGTGTGTACATCATCGTACGACGTATGTGTGGGTGTACAACATGTGTGCAAGATACTCATAAATTAACTACAAACCTACGTCACTACTAACTTTAGGTACAGGTCTATTAGGGTTAAAGTTCATTCCATTAGTCTCTGGTTTTTAGAGCTAAGTGAAAAAAAAAAAAAAAAAAAAGAGAGAGAGAGAGAGAGAGAGAGAGAGAGAGAGAGAAAAAAAAAAAGTCACCGAACTCAAGAAAATACTAGCAATAAAAAAAATCATCGAACTAAATGGGTTGTTTTATTTACCTACGTACCTGAAGTCCACACCTGTACTCGCTACGCTGATTTACTCTTGGCTACATTATGTATTACCTTCACCTCCACTATACACATTGATTTGTTCAGCTGTCTCCTACGTAACCCCCCCCCCCCCTCTCTCTCTCATGAAGTGCTGCCTTACGTGGATCTGTAAACTTGGTGTATTTAAATCTCCCTCTGTCTGTCCGAATGTATGTATGTATGTATATACTGTTTATGGATATATCGTAGGTCTGGGTGGGCGCCTGCTTGTCTGTATGTATATATCTATCTATCTATCTATATACTGTTTATATACATATGAACGTGTGTGTGTGTGTGTGTGTGTGTGTCTGTGTGTGACCCAGACGCCCCAGGCATTACACCTCACAACACCTGCACTTCCCCGTCTTCTCCCTTCCCCTAGCCCTTCTCTTCGATACCATTCCTTTTCCTTCCCTCTCCACTCCTCTCTTCTCCTCTCCCTCCCTCCCTTCCTTCCTTCTCTTCCCTTCCCTTCCGTTCCCGCCTCCGTTCTTTCCCTTTCCCTCCCCCTCACCTATCCATCTCTACCTTCCCCTCCCCTTCCCACCCCCTCACCTACCCATCTTTCCCTCCCCTTCTCCCTCCCTCACCTATTCATCTCTTCCTCCCCCTCCCCTCTTCTTTAATACTCTTACTCCCTCCCTTCCCATTGCCTTTCCTCTCCTCTTTTTCCTCCCTCTCCTACACCTCTTTCCCTCCCCTTTCCTGTCTTTCCCTCTTCATTCTCCTCCCCCATTCCCTCTCTCTGCCTCTCCTCCTTTTCGTAATACACACATCGCGCAACTCTCGACTCCTCCTCTCTTTCTTCTCCTCCCTGTCCTTCGCTGCTATCCATCCACTCACACAATTAGTTAAAAGAGTCATATTTCTGTAAAAAAAAAAAAAAAAAAAAGCCTCCAAAGGACTATTAGGTGTATTGCTGTTTGCTTTCCTTTGTATTCTTCTCAAACTTCCTTCCCTCTCTGTCTGTCTCTCTCTCTCTCTCTCTCTCTCTCTCTCTCTCTCTCTCTCATCATTGTTCCCCCGTCTCCTCTCTTCACGTCAATTTCACAACTCACTTTTTTCCTTCCTTCCCTTTCTCCTCCTCCACCCACCGCTCTCTCTCTCTCTCTCTCTCTCTCTCTCTCTTCCCATTTCATTTAATTCCCTCTCCTTCCTTTCCTTCCTCCCTCTGTTTCTCCATCTTCTTTATCCTCGACTCCTTCAACTTCTTCCTTCACT